>NC_080423.1:44306478-44906478 GCF_029873635.1 Malania oleifera | reverse complement strand
AAACAATTCAGTATTTTCACAATCATTCCTTACTCAATAGCCTTAAAACATAAAGGCATAAAACTTAAATATTTTTATTCCCCAAAATTAACATAAAAATATACCATTTTCTTTTTCTATTTCCCAATAATGCTATATAAACCTTGAGCTCTCAAAGCTCGATCTCGAGGAAATCCTGAAAAAAGATAAATTCATATTCGGGTGAGACACATCTCAGTAAGGGAAGAAACCATATATTAAAATAGTGTGTGACCAACATGAGTTTATAATCAACATAATATTTAACATTTAAAAATCGTTAACACAATCTTTGAAATCATTCTCTTATCCTATTCAAGCACATGCAAATGTTTAATCCATGAGATTTTCCAAGGATAGGGGTGATTACCCGCCCATACAAGTAGCACCCCTCTGCTCTGATACTTAGGTAACCCTAAGGTCACAATTAAAACATATCAGAGCACTCACCTTACTCAGTAAGCCCTCAAGTGGTAGATTGATCTGGTACTCACGCATTCAACAATAATTTATCGGCAAAGGCCCTAAGGATAGGAAAATCTACCCGCACATACAAGTAGGTTCCCTCTGCCCTAGTACGTTATGTAGCTACTGCCACATCTGAAGCTACTAGTGCACTCGCCTTACTCAGCAAGCCCTTAGGAGAAAGGTACGCCTCGTCCAATCGTAACCTGTTCTACGTACATACATACTTCTAATATCATAATACATCATTCTTTTCAGTCATTATACATTCATGCACATTCATTCCTATTTATAACTTAACGTTGCCTTTCATTTCACTTTAAGTGACTCTTTCCCATTTACATCATTTACCTTTGTCATTTCATTTCATTGCCATTTCATCGTCATTTCATTACATAACATTTCATTTCATTACTTCGTACTACAGCTGGTCTTTAGCTATCATCAGTTAGTCTACGTAGAAACGTGCTAAATCTACTAACACAGCTCCTTTTAGCTATCATCAGTTAGTCTACACAGAAGCGTGTTAGATCTGCTAACATGGCTCTCTTTCAGCTGTCTTACATTTATATGGTTGCATTTAACATACACAAGCAACATTGTCCATATAATATTTTATTTTCATTGCTTTACTTACTTAGCCTGCATCTCATACATTTAACATATATTTGCACAGAATCTCATGCTACACAATTTAACACTAAAATTCATACATTGCCTGTAAAATAAGCCAACCAACATTTAATGTTTATATACTAAAAATATCTTTCATTTCTTAATTAATTATCCTGAAAATATTTCTCACTTTCATCAGTTCATTTTCGCATATACATATATAATAAACAACCCTAACTTGGAAAAAAATATAATTTAAACAGTTGGCATTTTACCCACATCGAAACATATACACGTACATATAACACAATTTATTTTTCCATTAAATTCATAAAAATTCTGATTTAATATATATTTTTCCCCTTACCTGGTTTTTTGAACTACGCCAACAGGGACTCCGGAAAATACCTGCGGCGCTCACCCGGACCCTGAAATTAAATTCCTAATTCCAATAAATTATTCTTGAATAAAATATTATTTAAATATTTCCTAGGGGCATAATTCCTAAATAAATAATAATACCCTTAAATTTAGCCAAATTGCCAAATTTCCCAAATCCCACTCTCGTTTTAGAGTAGGGCCTAGAAAATCCCTATTGAAAAATTACCTACGTCAAAATGACGATGATGACGACTAAGACCCCATGGTGGTGTCCGTTCATCGATTTAACCACGTATTAACGGTGAAATTGAGAAAATGGGGAAAAATTACCTTTCCCCAGGAGCAGTGTCTAAGCCTTTCCCATGAAAAATCTGTTCCAGTAGAAATGTCGGCAGCGAAACCAGGATTCCAACGATACCTTCCGTTTCCCGATCCGTCGCAAACTCGCCAAGTAATTGAGAGAGAAGGAGAGAGATGGAAACGGAGTAGCTGGCTGTAGGAGATTTGCAGGGGGGGGGGGGCGTGCCAGATCTTCTTCTCCTTCTTCTTTCTTCTTCTTCTTTCTTCTTTCTTCTTCTTATCTTCTTTCTGTCAGATACTTTATATATATATATATACTAAACTTATACTTATCATATATATATTCATATATATATATATATATATATATATCTTATTATATATATTATAGTAACTTACTTATATATATCATTCTAATTAGTTTTTTTTTTTTAAATCCAATGTAAAAATATTTAATTTAATTACTAATTATTTAATTTATCTTAATTTAATTTAATTTTTTTAATTTTAATTTAATTTTTTTTTCTTTTCCCACGCCATTCCTTTTATTTATTTATCTGTTATTTTATTTATATATATTTCAAATTATTTTAATCTTTTTAAATTTTCGAGCCTTTACAAACACTCTCAAACAGAGTAGATTAGTACAAATTCAATCTATATACTTCAAAGTAATTCAATATGAAATTCATATTGAAGCTCAAGAGAGTGCATCACCGAATAGTTCTTTCAATGATTCAAAGAATTCGGAATTGTAACATACTATTGGTGATTTAGAATTAGCAAAGCCTCATAAATTTTCGTGCACAAGATGAGAGTGAGAAAGCCTTTGAGTTTTGAGAGCAATTGAGAGAGCTTGAATGTTGAATTTGATTCTTGGTATTCAATTCATTTGTCTTGAGGCTTATTTATAGATGTAGAAAATCATTTAACTTGTTCACCAAGTTTACTTGAAGTTGTGTCCAAGTTTTAACCAAGTGTGAGCCATAAATTATCAATATAAGTCAAGTCAAATCATACACATGTAGCATATAGCATAACAGCACATCACATAAGTAGGGAGCATATTATTATCATTTGCATTGTACTATACTTTTGCTCAAGTTGTTTCTTATTCTCAAATATCTTTTCTTAAAAAAATATTCATAGAATAAGCTTGATTTTACATTTTCTTTCATATGGATTCTCAATATTCATATTTCTTTTCAAAACTTAATACTTTCTAAATTAAGTCTTGTATGATTCGTTCATTAATTGAGGCCAACAATATTCATTAGTTTCAATAAAATAAGCATTACTATGCTTGAAAAAATTTATCCTTATTCTCTATTTCAATTTTGTTCAATATCCTTATATGATTTTTCATAAATTTGATATCAATTGAAATTGAAGGATTTTGTTATAGTATTTTATCTTGGTACCCATACTTTCTTGGGTCTGGATTGTTTAGAAAGTGATGTTTCTTTAATTCTCCAAACTTGTTTTGTTTTCACACTTTTTCTTTTTAATGGACATTCAAACTTTATATGTCTCTTCTTTTTACATAGGTAGCATGTGGTGTGAGTGTAAACTTTTGAAGAAATGCTATAATAATTTGTAAAGGCTTTTGTTGTAACGACTCAAAAAATAATAGTTTTTAAATAATAAAGAGGAAGGGAAATGGAAACAGAAATAGAAGGTGGTAGCAGGCTTCGTTGATGAAATTGCACTTTATATAATAATCCAGAATTCTTACTCAGGGCCTCATCAACGAACACAGGGAATTCGTCAACGAGCGCATAAGGGGACCTCGTCGACGAAGCCACGCCTCGTCAATGAGAAGATACCGAGAATGGTTTTTGGACAGTTTGAAATTCGTCGACGAGGGAGGAAGTTCGTTGACGAAATTATTAAAGGACTCGTCGATGAGGTGACGTATCTTGTCGACGAATTCGGCTCTATAAATAGTGAAAACCTGGATTTTAGACGAATTTTCAGCGCATAAGGGTCTTTCTCTCTCTAAAAACGTCACTCCTTCCTTCTCTTTTTGTTTTCGGCCCTATTTCACGTCGGATTGACGATCCGAAGCCACCACGTCGCTCCTGGTAAAGTTCTCTGCAAGTCTGCTAGAGCTGATCATTGGTGGAGTTGGTTTGGATTTCGTCCCAATCTCAAGATAAGGCATTTTATTCGGTATTTGTCTTTCCCTCAGTTATAAGAAATACAATACACGAAAAAATACTGATGTTTTGTTCTAGGGGATGTGATTTTTAGGGTGTTGAGTGGAGAACCCTACGGGTGTAGGGCTAGAGTTCAGCAGGGGGCTTTTCAGAATCTAAGTAAGGGAAATATGCTATGTTAGGAGATTTATTTATGTTATCATAAATTTTATATATATATATATATATATATATATATATATACGCATGTACGCTAGATATGATATAGAATGTGATTTTCAAAGTATGTGTGGCCTGAGTACATTATATTGATATGTAGTTTTTCAGTATTTCAAATTATACAACTATAGATAGATAATTGCAGATTTTATACAAACAGAATATGTACACATATACAGTTTTATTCAGATGATTACACAGACAGATATATATATATATATATATATATCAGTATACAAACATTTATTCAGAATAGTACATTCAGTGTATATAGAAAGTTATGTTTTTCCTAAATGCCATAACACTTAGATTATACAGAAAGAAAGATTACAGACAGATTATATAGAAAGAAAGTATAGACAGATTACATAGTTATAGCATCAAGATGCTACAGATATTACAGTATTTACAGTACAAATTAATAGTGCTATAGTTATTTTGGAAACATGATGAAAATAGTATAAAGCGTATAGTATGTATATATATAGTATCAGATTCCTGTGGAAAGAACAGACAGATACAGTTCAGCTATAGAATACAGAGCACGATACCGTTGCTAGATACAGATAGAGTGCAACCACATATCTCAGATAGTGTGTGGGTACCGTCAACCGTGCTCGAAGAGTATGCAGCTCCCCAGTTCGCTAGGTGGAGGGGGCCGGTTTGAAGAGGTAGCAGCTAGTCTCGCGCCTAGGAGAGTATGCAGTTTGGTCGGGCTGAGGTAGTATAGAGTATACTGACTTACCTTAAGGGCCGACCAGGTTAAGTCCCACCTATGGGCCGCACAACCCTGTCATGAGAGGTAAAATCATAACATACAGAGTCCCAGGGAAAGAACACAGTTATGTATATGTATACATGTTTTACAACTTTTATTGTATATAGTATGATGTAGCACTATGAATGATAGAAAGTTCAGATGATACAAATGTTTTAAGTTATTATACATGTGTTTTATAGAATTTCTAGATCATGCAATTTTAAATACTATTATTATAATTTTATGACTTGATCGCCACACACTAGTAATAGCATATTTCCACTTACTGAGCATCGACTCACCCCATTACTTTACCATTTTTTAAGTAAGCCAGTTAGGCGAGCAAATTAGGCTCGCGGATAGGAAGATTACTTGATTACCCCGGTTGTAGGGTGAGTTATGACAGAGTTTTGTATTTTTGGGGTAGATGATGCTGGAGGGGTTTATTTTGTATGGCTATGGTCTATATATACTAAATTCTTGTATTGTATAGTATATATAAATGGTTATATAATTTGTGTTTCTACTGCCTAGGTATGAATGTAGATATAAAATAAAAAAATAATAATTGTAAGAATTTTGAGGATGTTACATTTTGGTATCAGAGCTTAGGTTGCTAGGTTCTGTAGACTCTAGAGTGCAGCGGAAAACAATACCAGAATATAGGAAAAAGATTTGAGGTTTTATTCTGTGATCTGGATACGGGATTTCGTGATTGTTTCTATGTTTTTCTTAGGGTGATGATTCCAGGAAAATCATAGTAAACTGTCAATGAGTCATATGTTTAGGTTACAGGATTGGATTATGGGATAGGATCAAAGGGAAAAGTTGATAATGAATTTGAGGTTTTAGTTAAAGGAAATAAGCTAGATCTGTATGGGAAATAAAATTCTGAAAATAGTGTTCTATATGTTTGTAGGATGGACCCAGGAGGCAGTAGCGCTCACGCCAGTAGGGATGACGGAGCAAGTCCTTTTGGCGCAGGAGGTAGATATTCTGATACTGTGCTACATAGTGTAGCTCAGTAGGTTATGGCTGAGATAGCACGGAGCTCTAGAGAGCAGGGAGGTCCATCTCTAGTTCAGGGATGTACCATAGATAAATTTATGAAGATGAATTCGTCGACCTTTTCTGGAGCTGCTAATCCTGCAGTTGCGGAGAACTGGGTGTAGGAGATAGAGAAGATCTTAACGGTACTTCACTATACCGACGAGCAGAGAGTATTATATGCTACATATAGACTGGCAGGGGAGGCTAAGAGAAGGTCGTCAGCCACTAGAATGTTGGAGGAGCAGAGGGCGATACCAGTGCCCATGACCTGGGCCCGATTCAAGGATATGTTCTTTGATAGATATTATCTTGCTTCAGTCAAACATGCTTGAGTACATAATTTTTTGAGTCTCTCCCAGGGGTCATTGATTGTCCAGCAATACGCCGTGAGATTTATCGAGCTATCGCGTTTCTACCCCTAAATTGTCCCAAATGAAGTGAAGAAGGCTAGAATGTTCAAGAGAAACTTGAGGCGTGATATTTACAGGCAAGTGTCAGTATTGAGGATCCAAAACTTCCCAGAGTTGGTTGTCAGGGCTATTATAGCAGAGGAAAGTTTGCCTAGGGAGACTGAGACGCAGAGTTAGAGGAAAAGGACTGCGCCCTCAAGTTTTTAGGCGAGTCCTAGCCGAAGCCCTTGGAGAGGGGGGTAGATATGGCGGAGGCCAGAGACAGATGGTAGAGCACGGTGGATTTCAGGGCAGAGAGCTTCCTGCCATTTGTCCTAGATGCGGACGGAGACATCCTAGTGAGTGCCAACTGGGGGAAAATGTTTGTTATCGATGCGAAAGGCTTGGTCATATGGCTTGATCGTGTTAGATGCCATCGATTTATGCACAGGCTCCTAGACCGTTTTGAGGTGGATATTAGGTGCCCCAAGGTGGTCAGCAGAGGAACACTACGCTGGTGAGGATCTACGCGTTAACACCGAGAGATGCTGAGATGGCTGGAGACGTGGTCACAGGTACTCTTACTGCTTTACCATATATAATTATTGTTTTTTTTATACAGGTTCCACCCACTCTTTTATATCAGCGGGATATGTGAAAATAGCTAGAATAGAGACACAGCCATTAGATATAGAACTGTTTGTGGTTACACCGATGCGATCTGTTGTTAAATACAGGAGGGTACTTCGGAATTTTCTAGTAAGTATTTAGGAGAGAGTGTTGTAAGCCGATCTTGTGGTCCTGGATATGTAGGCATTCGATGTGATACTAGGCATGGATTGGTTAGCTATTAATCATGCTAGTATTGATTGTCATAAAAAAGAAGTGATTTTCAAACCCCCGAGTGAGCCAGAATTTAGATTTGTGGGTTCACACGTACGTGCCTCGCCACAGCTGGTGTTTTCTATTCAGGTGAGGAGACTGCTACAGGATGGTTGCCAGGGGTATGTCGCATATGTAAAAGAATTGCCAAAAGAAGAATGGAGACAAGCTGATATACCAGTAGTGAGAGAGTTTCCAGATGCATTTCCAAAAGAATTACCTGGTTTGCCACCTGATCATGAGATTGAGTTCACTATAGACCTATTGTCAGGATCTGTGCTAGTATCTAAAGCACCGTATTGTATGGCTCTAGTCGAGTTGAAAGAACTAAAAGATCAGCTACAGGAATTACTGGATAAGGGTTTTATCGAGCCTAGTGTGTCGCCCTGGGGAGCGCTAGTTTTATTTGTGAAAAAGAAAGATGGAACCATGAGGTTGTGCATTGATTATAGGGAGATAAATAAATTGAAAATCAAGAATAAATATCCTCTCCCTAGGATCGATGATTTATTTGATCAACTCCAGGAGACCCAGGTTTATTCTAAAATTGATCTACAGTCGGGTTACCATCAGGTGAAAGTTAGAGAAGAGGACATTTCAAAGACTGCTTTTCATACCAGATATGGGCATTAGGAGTTTTTAGTGATGCCATTTGGGTTGACTAATGCACCAGCGGTATTCATGGATTTGATGAATCGGGTGTTCCATCAATACTTAGATCAGTTTGTGGTTGTGTTCATCGATGATATACTGGTATATTCGAGAAGTTTTAAGGAGCACGAACATCATTTGAGACTGGTGTTGCAGGTATTAAGGGAAAGGAAATTATATGCAAAATTCAAGAAATGTGAGTGCTGGTTAAGGCAGGTTACTTTTCTTGGCCATGTGATCTCAGAAGTAGGAGTATCCATTGATCCAAGTAAAATAGAGGCAGTGGTGAGTTGGGAAAGGCCGGAAAGTATTCAAGAAGTCAAGAGTTTTCTGGGGTTAACAGGCTATTATCGGCACTTCGTAGATGGCTTCTCCAGACTATCAGGTCCATTAACGCGGCTTATAAGGAAAATGTAAAGTTTTGATTGGACTGACGACTGTGAGCAGAGTTTTCAAGAATTAAAACAACGGTTGGTCTCAGCACCAATTCTGGCTATTCCATCAGGAGAGGACGGATTTGTAATATACAGTGATGCCTCTTTGAAGGGTCTTGGATGCATGTTGATGCAGCACGGTAGGGTTATTGCGTATGCATCTAGACAGCTTAAAGAACATGAGAAGAATTATCCTATCCATAATTTAGAGCTTGCTGCAGTGGTGTATGCTCTCAAGATCTGGAGGCATTATTTATATAGTGGGAAGTGCGAGATTTTCACGGATCACAAGAGCCTAAAATATTTCTTTACTCGAAAAGAGTTAAATATGAGACAAAGAAGATGGTTAGAACTCATTAAAGACTATGATTGCACGATTAGTTACCACTCAGGAAAAATGAATGTAGTGGCAGATGCTCTGAGCAGGAAATCAGGGGTACCCGTACTGGCAGCTATAGAGATTCAACACTTAATTCTGATGGATTTGAAGAGGCTCAATATAGAATTGGTAGAGAAGAGTCCTTAGGTAGTTATTGCTAGTCTAATGGTTCAGTCTATGCTATACGAGAGGATTAAAGCAGCTCAGTGTGATGATGCGGAGTTGGCAGAGGTGATGGCTATAGTGCGGGATGGTCAGGGAGAGGAGTTCAACATATCAGATAACGGAGCCCTGCGATTCCATGCTAGGCTATGTGTTCCTATAGATATCGAGATCAGAAGAACTATATTGGAGGAAGCTTACAGATCCCTATACAACGTACATCCAGGTAGCACTAAAATGTATCAGGATTTGTGGGAGTACTTCTGGTGGAGTGGAATGAAGAGAGAGATAGCTGAATTTGTATAGCATTGCTTGACGTGTCACCAGGTTAAAGTTGAGCACTAGAGAATAGCAGGATAGTTACATCCATTGTTTATTCCCAAGTGAAAATGGGATCACGTTTCGATGAATTTCGTTACGGGATTACCACTAGCGCGGCAAGGGTTGAATGTGATTTGGGTGGTTGTTGATCGTTTGATGAAATCACTCATTTCATTCCGATTAAAGTCGGTTACTCCATGGACAGACTGACAGAGATATACGTTCAGGAGATAGTTCATGTTCATGGAGTACCAGTATCCATAGTCTCGGACCGGGATCCTCGATTTACTTCACGATTCTGGAAAAGTTTTCAGGAGGCTATGGGTACACAGTTAGCTTTTAGCACTGCTTTCCATCCCCATACTGATGGTCAGACTGAGAGGACAATTCAGAAACTAGAGGATATGCTTCATGCTTGTGTGCTTGATTTCAGAGGCAGTTGGATTCAGTTTATACCATTGGTTGAGTTTGCTTACAATAATAGCTATCAGGCTAGCATCGGCATGGCACCTTATGAGGCATTATATGGCAGGAGATGTCTTTCTCCCCTTTTCTAGGATAAAGTAGGTGAAAACGAGTTTTGGGTCCAGAGATAATACAACAGGTGTCCGACAAGGTCCGATTGATTAGAGAAAGAATCAGTACAGCATAGAGTCGGCAGAAAAGCTATGTAGATACTCGCTGCTGAGAGTTAGATTTTGATGTGGGAGATCAAGTATTTCTGAAAATAGCTCCTTTGAAAGAAGTTATGAGGTTTGGAAAGAAGGGCAAGTTAAGCCCTAGGTATATTGACCATTTTGAGATACTAGAGAGAATAGGGTCAGTTGCCTATAGGCTAGCTTTGCCGCCAGCTTTGGCTCAAATTCATGACGTGTTTCATGTTGCTATGTTAAGAAAATACATCCAAATCCATCCCATATCATTAGTTATGTAGAGATAGAGCTTAAGGATTCATTGGCATATGAAGAAGTACCAGTACAGAGTTTGGACAGAAAGATTCAGACTCTACGCACTAAAGAAATATAGTTAGTTAAAGTTTTGTGGAAGAATCACACCATAGAGGAAGCTTCTTGGGAGCTTGAGGAGCAGATCAAACAGAGATACCTGTAGTTGTTTCAAAAGGTATAGAGGTACTCAGGTAAAGTATAATAGTTAGATAAGTTTCTTTTGCAGGTACATGTATGGATTTAGTTGGTAGATAGTTTTTAGTTTTTATATGTGCAATGTCCTAGAACATAAATGTAACCACAATATTCCTCCGCCACAAGTGAGGGCAGGTAATAAAATAAGTAGACCATATTTCTTTATGGGATGATGGAGTGTATAGATGGAGATACAGATAGTAAATTTCGAGGACAAAATTTTATAAGGAGGGGAGAATATAACGATCCAAAAAATAATAGTTTTTAAATAATAAAGAGGAAGGGAAATGGAAACAGAAACAGAAGGTGGCAGCAGGCTTCATCAATGAACGCTTCACGTTTGTCGACGACATTGCACTTTGGATATAATTGAAATTAGGAATAATTTCCCAAAAGGGGGGCTGAATTGGCTTTTAAGACTTTCATTTTAGTTCTTTTAGAAATCCTTAACTTCTTTTAATATTTAACCAATTCTTTTACTTGTTTATCTATTTTGTCAATCAAACAAGAACTAAGTAAGTATTCAATCTTCAACCACAAACACTTATTTCTTAACCAAACAAATAATCAACTTTTCAACCAAACCAATCAATTTGCCATGATGATCAAACCAAACAATCATAAGAATTCTCAACTTGTGTGTAGCCCTGTTGTTAATATGAATTTGAACCAAGCCCTGTATATATAAATTTGTTCCTTCAATATAATATTCAATGCATCATCCAATCACTCTTTCCAAATATTCAGAATCCAAATAAACTCTCAGTTAATTTATCTTTTGGTGTTTAACCAAGTAACGTACTCCCGTATGGTTTCCGCAAAGAATGGTTCAACCAGCGTACTCCCTTTTAGTTTCCGCAACCTAGATCAAAATTAAACCTTAAGTTTTTTTGATTCCCAAATATACGTAGTTTATATGATTTTCAAATTTAAACTATCCACACAATTTAAATATGCACTGAAAATAAAGAATAGGGAAATAGAGAGTGAGACAGTGATTTTTACGAGGTTCGGCTTATACCCAGCCTACGTCCTCCCCTTTGGCAAACCACCAAAGGATTCACTAAACATATTCCGTTGACGGGTGGAAAAAAAACCTGATTACAAGTGATACCCCATGCTTAAACACTCCTTCACTTAGGCTAGAGCCCGTCTCTCCAAACGATGTCCCCTCAATCGGTCACTCCTTTAGGCTAGAGCCCGCCTCTCTCAGCAATATCCCCTTGCTTAGCCAACCATCCAAACAATCCTTGGAACGTCAAAGAACTACAAGAAACACAAGATAAGATCTGCGTACAATTATACTCTCTCAAAGAGCAAGTTAGTACAATTTCAGCACTATATACTTCAATGTAAAATATCAATATGAAATAGAATGAAGCTCAAGTATAGAATTCACCAATATCCTTCTTAGATGAGGATTAGTAGTAGGAATTCAGAGGAGGAAGGATTAGCACTTCAGAATATCTTAGCAAAAGAGTTTTGCAATGAGTGAGCAAGAGAACTTGTAAGAACAAGAGTGCTTTGAGCTTCACAAATAGATTTTTCAATTCTTGGTGTGTTTTGATTTGCAAAATCATGTATTTATAGGCTTTCAAACAAGTTTCCTTGTTGCTAAAGTTTCCTTAGATAATTTCCCAAGTTGTTAGAAAATTTGGAGCTCAAACAACCATAATTTAAAATATTAGATTTTAAGAATTTTCCCGTTGAACAGTGTTCAGATGACTGAAGAGTCAAGTTCAGTCACCTAAAGTTCCTAAAACCCTTTAAAAAATGAACTAGACACAGGGTCAGATGACTAAAGAGTGAGTTTAGACGTCTGAAGTGTCGAGTTCAGATGTCTAAACAGCTACTGCCTGTTTCAGTTTTGTCCCAGAAAATCTTCAGACGTCTGAGCTTATTCTTCAAACTTCTGAAGTAATTCTTCAGACATCTGAATAGTGAGTTTAGTCATCTGAACAGACAAAAAGCTATTTTTTTTAAATATTTTCTATTAAAAATGATTTGCTCTCTTATTCTGATTTTTACTTGTTTCAATAATCCTAAATAGGTCTTTAGGTCCTCATAATCTTTTGGAAAAGCTTCAAAACATATTTCAAAACGATATTTAGCTTTGAAATACTTACACTATGTTTCCAAAGACTTTATATGTCATGCTTGAGATCATTCTCATTCTTTGCTTTTGAAGTTCTTTGGATATTTGCTTGAGCTAGCTTTATCTGCAAATGCCTTAGTTTCTCTTTGGATCATTTGTTAGTTTATCTTTCTTGATGACCCACACTTGATCCATACTTGATCTTCACTTGATCCATACTTAATCTTCACTTGATCCATATTTCCTGCAACACAAAAACTCAACCTTTCCAAGTTAAATTGTCCTTTGTTTGTTATCACAAAAACCGATTGAAAGACCTTGTTATGCCAACAATCATAACCTGGAATTCTTACTCAAGGTCTTGTCGACGAACACAGGGAATTCATCGACGAGCACATAAGTGGACCTCGTCGACGAAGCCACGCCTCGTTGACGAAAAGATATCGAGAAGGGTTTTTGGATAGTCTGAAATTCATTGATGAGGGAGGAAGTTCGTCGACAAAATTATTAAAAGACTCGTCGATGAGGTGACGTGTCTCATCAACGAATTCAGCTCTATAAATAGTGAAAACCCATATTTTAGATGAATTTTCAGCGCAGAAGGGTCTTTCTCTCTTTAAAAACGTCACTCCCTCCTTCTCTCTTCCTTTCCAGCCCCGTTTCACGCTGGATCGACGATCCGAAGCACCACGATGCTCCTGACAAAGTTCTATGCAAGTCTACTGAAGCTGATCGTTGGTGGAGTTGGTTTGAATTTCATCTCAATCTCAGGGTAAGACATTTTATTCGGTATTTGTCTTTCCCTCAGTTATAAGAAATACAATACATGAAGAAATACTGATGTTTTGTTCTGGGGGATGTGGTTTTCAAGGTGTTGAGTGGAGAACCCTGTGGGTGTAGAGCTAGAGTTTAGCAGGGGGCTTTTCAGAATCTAAGTAAGGAAAATATGCTATGCTAGGAGATTTATTTATGTTATCAGAAATTTTATATATATATATATATATATATATATATATGCATGTATGCCAGATATTTTATAGAATGTGAATTTTCAAAGTATGTGTGGCCTGAGTACATGATATTGATATCTAGTTTTTCAATATTTCAAGTTATACAGCTATAGATAGATAACTGCAGATTTTATACAGACAGAATATGTACACATATACAGTTTTATTCATATGATTACACAGACATATATATATATATATATATATATATCAGTATACAGATATTTATTCAGAACAGTACATTTAGTGTATATAGAAAGTTATGTTTTTCCTAAATGCCATAACACTTAGATTATACAGAAAGAAAGATTACAGACAAATTATATAGAAAGAAAGTACAGACAGATTACACAGTTATAGCATCAAGATACTATAGATATTACAGTATTTACAGTACAAATTAATAGTGCTATGGTTATTTTGGAAACATGATGAAAACAGTATAAAGAGTATAGTATGTATGTATATAGTATCAGATCCCTGTGGAAAGATTACAGACAGATACAGTATAGATATAGAATACAGAGCACAGTACCGTTTGCTAGATACAAATAGAGTGCAACCACATATCTCAGATAGTGTGTGGGTACTGTCGACCGTGCTCGGAGAGTATGTAGCTCCTTAGTTCGCTGGGTGGAGGGGGCCGGTTTGATGAGGTAGCAGCCAATCCCACACTTAGGAGAGTATGCATTTTGGCTAGATTGAGGTAGTGTAGAGTATAGTGACTTACCTGGAGGGCCGATCAGGTTTAGTTCCACCTACGAGCCACACAACCCTGTCATGAGGGGTCAAATCATAACATACAGAGTCCCAGGGAAAGAACACAGTTATGTATATGTATACATGTTTTACAACTTTTATTGTATATAGTATGATGTAGCACTATGAATAATAGGAAGTTCAGATGATACAAATGTTTTAAGTTATTATACATGTGTTTTACATAATTTCTAGATCATGCAGTTTTAAATACTATTATTCTAATTTTATGACTCGGTCGCCATACACTAGTAATAGCATATTTCCACTTACTGAGCGTCAAATCACCCCATTACTTTACCATTTTTTAGGTGAGCTAGCTAGGCGAGCAGATTAGGCTCGCGGATAGGAAGATTACTTGATTACCCCGGTTGTAGGGTGAGTTATGACAGAGTTTTGTATTTTTGGGGTAGATGATGCTGGAGGGGTTTATTTTGTATGGCTATGGTCTATATATACTGGTTTCTAGTATTGTATAGTATATATAAGTGGTTTCTAGTATTGTATGGTTTATTTTGTGTTTCCACTGCTTAGGTATGAATGTAGATATAAAATAAAAAATAAAAAAAATAATAGTAAGAATTTTGAGGATGTTTCATTTGTAAAGTATCCCATGTGGAGAATCTTTTTCTTTATATTCTCAATTCCATAAAATCCTATGCCTTCTTTATTTAAGGACATTCTTTGTGAACCAATCATTTTGTCAAATTTTTCTTTTCCTTTTTTGAAATTATAAATGATTTGGACTTGATCCTCAATTTTTTTCTTAAGATCATAAATTTCAAAATTTTCTACATCTTTACCCTTTTCTTGGTTTTTAGACATTTTGCTGATTTAATTCTCTAATTCAGAAATATATAGATATTTCTCATTCTCCATAGAAGTTTGGAATTTTAGATCTTTATTTATTTTATCATCTTTTCATTCTTGCTTTCTAATTTCTTTATTTTTGAGTCTTTTTCTTTTTCAACAAGTTTAAGAGATTCTAACTCTTTCATAATTTCTTCATTCTTGTTTTTCAATGATGTGTATTGTTTAGTCACATTAACTAACATGTTATGCACTTTGAATAAATCATTTGTAACTCTTCATAATATGACATGCTTTCATCATTGGATTCATTAGATGAATCACTACAAGAACTATTTAAGGATTTGGATGAGGAGCTTTCCTCATCGTCCCAAGCCATATAGCAAGTATAAGCAACCTCTTGGTCACTTGATTCACTTTCTAAACTACTTAGATTATCTTATGTAGTGACCTTCATAGCCTTTTTCTTTTTCTTCTTAGAATCTTTCTTAAGTAGTGGACATTACGATTTTATGTGTCCATCCTTCTTGCAATTATAACATGTGGGGATTTTATTCTTTGATTTCTTTATATTGGTTTCTTCTTTATCTGATTTGGAGTTTTGGATTCTTCTTTAGAATTTGTTCTTCCTTCTTAGTATTCTTGCTAGCTTCTTAGATATATAGGCTATTTCGTCTTCATCTGTTTCATCTTTATCCTCATCACTAGAGTTATTGTTTGAAGTTTTGAAGACTATAGATTCTTGAGCTTTAGTTTTTCCACTTCTTTCATTCATTGTCATTTCATATGTAAGGAGAGAACCTATAAGTTCATCTAAGGAGGTATTTTTCAAATTTCTTCCTTCGGTTATTGCAGTGACTTTTGGTTCCCATATAGGAGGCAACCCTTTAAGAATTTTTCTAATCATTTCATAAGTGGTGTATGTTTTTCCTAAGCCATTGAGTGAGTTAATTATGTGGATGAACCTAGTGTACATGCTAGTGATTGATTCATCCATTTTCATCTTAAAAGCTTCATACTCGCTAGTGAGCATGTCGATTCGATTGTCCTTTATAGCAATAGTACCTTCATAGGTAACTTCTAATTTATCTCATATTTCCTTGGCTGATTTACATGCCATGACCCTATTGAATTCATTCATGTCTAGAGCACAATATAAAGCGTTCATAGCACCAGAATTTACTTGTAACATCCTATGGTCATTGTCGGCATATTTTTTTCTTCCTTGGGTATTTCCTTGCCATCGACTATTTTAGTAGGAATTAAATCACCATGTGTGACAACCTTCCAAGCTTTCCAATCCATGGTTTGTAGATATATTCTCATCATTTTTCTCCAAAATGTATAATTTAAACCACAAAATATGGGTCGCCTAATTGAGGATTGACCCTCTCGAAAGGAAGGTATGCCTATGTGAGCCATTGAGATCTTTATATAACTACTTGTTAGGATTTGTTTTAACCCCACTCCGATACCAATTGAAAACTAAGGTGTAGTCCCAAGAAATCTAATTTTCATATTACATAGGAACTCCAGCCACCAACGAGCCCTTCAAACCCCCTAGTGCGGCACCAAACCTACAGATTAGCATCCTCCACCCCCAGGTCTTGCTGATTAGGGCAAAGTCTGGAATGCGGATACGGCTTCCGTGCATCAGTTGGACGTTCGACCAACCTGACCCCCAGAACACATCTCCATCACTATCCATGGTCCCCGCTGGCTCATAGAGAACTCTCACTATCCATGGTCCCCGCTGGCTCATAGAAAACTCTCACCATCCACGGTCCCCGCTGTCTCATAGAGCGAACTCTCACCATTCACGGTCCCCGCTAGCTCACAAAATAAACTCTCACCATCCACAGGTATCGCTGGCTCTGTGAGTGTATATACCTAAAATTGAACCCCTGATGCTCTGTCTTACGTGCTGATGTATTTCCACCACGCCATGCTTATAGGGGCCACATACAAAAGTTTTATTCTATATAAAAGAGACTCAAACCTTCTACCATTTTGACTTCAACTTATAAGCAAAGCAATAGGACTCTTCTTGAGTTGCACCCCCACGACGCAACACCTCAATTTGAATTGTATGACTCTTAGAGGGTGTTTGGTTCACAACATAAAAAATATTCCCAAAAATGGCATTTTCGGAAATCTCATTCCTTTGAATAGGACATCTGCCTTATGAAAACATTTTTGCTTGGTTGATTTTATAAGATTCTTAGAAATGTACACAAGATTCTCATGTCTTTATTTGGTTACATTGAAATTCTAAAATGCATTTTAAGATGATCATTATGCCCTTAACAAGTGCGTGACAAATATATGAAAAATAATTATTTCTTTCAATGCAAGATTATAATCCATTATAAATTTTTAACTGAAATTAGGATAGCTTTCCAAGAGGGGGGTGAATAGGAATTTTAAAATTATTTCAATTTTAATTCTTTTAATATCAACAACCACAACAAGTAAATATAAAACAATTCAACCACAACCAATCAAGATAATCATAAACTCGATCTTTGTCTTAATAGCCCTGTAATGAATGCTGAATTTATGTAAGCCCTATGTTTATTCCAAACTCACAAGTCTTCTTTATGTTTAGCTTTTAAACAAACTTTCAGATTAATAAGTTTAGGTTGATCAAACAACGTAGTCCCTTTCGATTTCAGCAATCAATGCTGATCAAACCAAAAACAAATTAACCTCCGGTCTATTTAACAACTAAACACTCAGAATTAACAATTTAAAAACATACACGCAGATTGTAAGTCTTTTCCAAAAAAGTAAAAAGTAAGGAAGAAGAGAGACACAAGATTTTACGAGGTTCGGCTTATACCCAGCCTACGTCCTCGCCTTTGGCAAACCACCAAAGGATTCACTAGTTCAGTTTCGTTGATGGGTGGAACAATACCGATTACAAACACTCCTTCTGTTAGGCTAGATCCCGCCTCTCCAAACGATATTCCCTCGTTTGGTCCAACAATTTTACAGCCTTGAATCGTCTATGAATAAGAACAAGGATAAATAATATTTTGTGTACAAGAAAACACTCTCACAACAAAGTAGGTTAGTACAACATTTAGCACAATAATACTTCAAAGTAATTCAAATATAAAAGAATATGAAGCTCAATACTCAATATAGATCATCAAATATCTTTCAAAATATGAAAGATTCTGACTTTGAAAGTTTTACTTCGGAGTTTGAATCAGTAGTAATTCAGTAGTTGAACACAAGAGAGTTTGAGAGCCTTTAAGAACTTTGATAGCTTGAAAATTGCTTGGTTGTCTCAAACCTTTGAAGATTAGGGCTATTTATAGATGTTTAAAAGTAATTCCTTACCCCCAAAGTTTCCTTGAAATAGTTTCCAAGTTTTTCAAAATAATAGTGTCCAAAAACTTCATTTAAAAATCTTCTCGTTAAAGTCTTTAAGCCAACATTCGAGTGGAAGTCGCCTGCCACAACTTGGCAGTCGCCTGTCATAGAACAAACTCACAACACAGAACATTGGCAGTCACCTGCCAGAACCAAGCCAATCGCCTGGCATGTCCACTCAGGCGTCTGGCATGTTTAGGCAGTCGCCTGTCTTGCTACTGTCTCTTTGAAAATTCCTTTACTTAATTTGGCAGTCGCCTGACCCTTCTGTTTTTTCAAAGATTTTCTCTTTCAAAAACCCTTTCTTTTCATTGATTATAAAAGTATTCTTTAGAGTATAAAAAATATATTTTTGGATATCTTGAGAGCTTCAAATCAACTTATACTTGAAATTAACTTGAAGTACTTACATTTAGAACATCCTTAAAAACATAATCCTTTGATCTTCAATCCTGTTCTTCCATCATCTTTGAGTTTTCAATCTTTTCTTTGAGCTTTCACCAAGTTGTCTTTAATCCTTATGCTCTTCAAGATCTCTTTTTAATCCATAAGCTTTATCTTGCTCATCAAGATCTCTTTCTAATCCATAAGCTTCCTCACGCTCTTAAGCTTTGTCACTTCCTTTAAGCTTTACTTTTTCCTGAAAAACTTTCACTTGAACCACATTAAACACATCATGATTTGTTATCATAAAAATAAGAATTGTAAGCCCTATTAGGCCAACAATCTCCCCCTTTTTGATGATGACAAATCGACAGAAAAAATAATAAGAATTAATACTTATGGCTCCCCCTATCAACAAGCATGATACATTTTCATAGGTATATACAATATGATACATGCAAGATAATCCATAAATGATCCATCCATACATATTCATAGTTTTACATACAAGATATGATGCATACAAGTAATTTTTTCAAACCATGGCAGAGCATCACACATTTTTGCACTCCCTTCTCTTAAACATCTCCCCCTTTGGACATCAATCAAAAAGGAGAAGAAATAATACAAAAATAGAGAAGTGCTGCAATACATAGTACTACTTGTAGAGCAAAAAAAAAAAACATACTATTCAATAACACTTTAATACATAAAAGTTATAAATAGCTCATAGATGAAAACACATCAATCAGAGGCTTCCATGGATCCACTTTCATCATCTCCTTCTTCTTGTTCACTAGATTCATCATCACTTGATGTAGTAGAGTTGATATTCATTGGAGATTTGCCTTTAGAGGTGCTGGCCAACTGTTGTTCAATCTTGTCAATTCACTTATCAATACTTGAACAATGAGTTTCTATAGTAGAAACCTTCTCCTGTAGAGTACCAAGTCCAGATTTCATTTGATCACTGAAGGTCATATAATGATTAAAAAATGGAACAAACCAAGAAGGAGTTTCTGGGTCAAGTTGAACTGAAGATGCTAGTATGGAAGACTGAGGTGGTGGTGCAGATGATACATGACAATGTCCCTTATGAAACCACCCTTGAGGAGAGTTCTTATATCCCATACGTTTAAGAATAGTATTAGAAAGAATATCGTAAAGGGTTTAGCTAGTGAAGTTAAATGATGGTGTAAGAACTCTGAAGTGAGCAAATATCATATTTAACATCCCAGCATATGGTAGAACAATATAAGGAGCATCAACTTTCATAATGATCCACTAGATAATTAGGCTTGGAAGATCCATTTTTTTCCCTTAAAGAATACACCACATTACAAAACAATCTAGGAAGGAAATATGATCATAAGAACCAGAACGTGGTAGGATATTGTTTGTAATGAGTTTGTTCAGGATTAGAGCTTTTAGGTTGAGCTATTTGTAAAGAGGTGGATGCCTAAAATTAACAGGAGTATCAGTCATGACCAGAGGCAAAAATTCTTGAGGGGTGAAACCCTGTGACATAATCCATTGTTTTTCAACAATGTGAACCTCAAAATCTCCTGGCTTGACTTGAAGAATTTTTCCCAAAGATATGGGAGTAAGATGAATATTTTGCCCAAGAAGATTTGTTTTGATCCCATTATCACATATTTCCATATTTGCATAGAAAATTCAAACATCATTGGGATAATATCCTTTAGCTTGATATGTAATAAGCCAATCCCATCCAATCGCTTTAAAAAGTTTCATGATTTCAGGAAAATCCGTCTTGAAGAATGTAACATCAAGAAATTTACCTAAAATGGGTTCGGCTGAAGCAATCTAGTTCCGATAAAGTTGCTTAGCATGTGGAGTTACTAGCATTGAGAGATTTAGATGTGAACATTCTTGCCATGTAAATTAAACTGGATAATCAAGATATTAATAGCATTGAGATATTTAGATATCTTGGATCTATTATGCAAGATGAAGGAAAAATTAAAGAAGGTGTAATACATAGAATTAAGATATGTTAGGCAAAAAGGAGGAGTGTGTCAGTGTTGTGTGATCATAGCATACTCTTAAAATTAAAAGGAAAGTTTTATAAGATGACTATAAGACCAACTATGGTTTATGGTTCAAAATGTTGGGCAACTAAGAAACACTATGTACAAAATGTAAAAGTTGGTAAGATTCATACATTAAGGTGGATCAGTGGTTTAACTTTAAAAGATAAAGAAAAAAAATGAAGATATACGTAAAAATTTAGGCATAGCGTCATTTGAAAATAGATAAGGGAGGGGTAGCTTAGATGATTTGGGCCTTTGAAACACATGCCTAGTAAAACATCGGCGAGGAGGAGTGAATTCGTTATGGTTTATGGCATGAGAAGTGGTAGTGGTAGGCATAAAATAACTTGGAAGGAGATAGTGAAGAAAGATTTAATAATCCTTAATCTAATAGAGGAAAATGCTTTGAATTCAATGACTCAATCAATCATAGATACATATCTATTTTCAAGCTATGTATCCTTTTTGTTAGATACATATAATATTAAATTGCACTTATAATACCTGCTCATTTTAGTATTATGGGTGTATTGTGCATGTAAAGAGTTTAATAATCAAATATTGTCAACATTGTTAAAAATAAGTTAAACTAAAAGCAATTATTGATTAATTATAGTTGCATATTCCTTTTTAAGATACATAGGTGAAATTTGTCAAAAATGCTCCTATAACTCTAAAGGTCACTTGTAAGAGATATAAAATATTATTAAGAGTTTTAAAAACGTAATTTCCCATGTTGAAGGATCAATGCAAACACTTAAACCATAAATTTCATAGTACTATGTTTTCATTTTCCATCAAAATGATAGTTATTTGCTCAACCAATCAGCACCATAAATTCTTTCTCTCTTTCTCTTTTCGTTATTTTGTCTCTCTCCCTCTCCTCACGGGTAACCAAGGCCCTAGATTCTCTCTCCCACTCTTTGGTTCAACATAGGCTCCTTCTCTTTCTTCTCTCTCTCTCTCTCTCTCTCTCTCAATGTAGACTCCCTTTCTCCTTTCTCTCTTTCTACTTCTAACGTATCAAGGTTCCCCTTTCCTATCTTTGTTTGAGGTAAAATCCCTTACTTACTTTTACAATAGAGTCTTCCTACCCCTTTTTTCTCTCCCTCTTGTATTCCTTGTAACGTTGTATCTTGCTCCCCACCCAGCCCCCTATATATAGGCAAAGGGGCTAGCGCATCAAAATAAATAAATAAATAACCCCCAAAAGTGTCCTTGGAGTAAGGAAAACTACTTGCATAACCCTTAGGGTGCTTAGAGACACCCAAAAGGCTAAACTGACCTAAGATAGGCTACCTAAACTCAAATGAGGGCTCAAATTATCAAGTTGAGGTCCTAAAAGGGCCCCAAAATGCAATTAAGATTGAAAAAGGTGCAAAGAGAATTAAAACCTCTCTTATGCATGCAAATCAAGGTAAATAAGTTTTGGTAAAAAATGCGCATCGACACCAAAGATGTATTTTTTTTTTTTTTGAAAATGATGTTAAAACCAATTGTGGTTTTGCATAATGCATGCAAACCACTACTAAGACACTAAAAGTAACTAAAGTGCACAAAAATATCGAAAAGTATAATGGCACAAACAAGTCACACTATTATATGCACATTCACATATAAAATGACAAGTAAACCTTTAAATAAATGAAGGAGGGTGATAGGACTAACCCTAACCCAAAAACCCTAACCCAAAGTCATGGAGAAGAGTATTTCAAGTGTGAGAACACTCACTATATGCATAGGTACAAATTACTCAAGAAAGAAACGATAGAATGATGATTTCTCTCTTCAATATTTTTCCCAAATATGAAATATCTATAGAAAATGCATGACATTTTCATTGACGTAGAGATGTCCTATATATAGAACTTGTACAAGGTATAGTTTTTTACAAATTCAATACAAATTTAAAAGTATTTAAATACTAAATCAAGGAGATTCTAGACTATCATATACAAACAAATATTCAAGTAATACAATCTGAATAATCCCAGATCGCTGCATACAATTGGGTATTCACAAATTTTTAACTGCTAGGACTCTCATCAAATTTCCTTAATATGCCCCCGCAAGATAGGCATGCCATCAGTTAAGCTAATCTTGGAGCACATAGAGTGAAATGTGTGATGGGATATAGCCCTAGTTAAGAGGTCGACAAGTTGATGGTGGGTGCTATAATAAAAGACTTGCAGCAGACCTTTTTTAACTAGGTCACACACAAAATGAAGATCAATAGTGATATGCTTCATTCATGAATGCATAACAGGGTTAAGACTCAACTGGAAAGCACCAATATTATCACAAAACATATGTGGGGGCTTAGGAATCGGAATACCAAGTTCTTAAAACAACGATCGAATCTAAACAAGCTCGAAGGTGGCTAAAGCAAGAGCTTGATATTCCACCTTAATGGAGGAACAAGCCACAACATGTTGCTTGTGCATGCTCTATAAAATGGGACAATCACCTAGAAAAATAAGATATGTAGAGGTGGAGGATCTGGTATCCCTATCACTGGCCCAATCAGCATCCAAAAACCCTTGAAGAGTGAGATTCTCAGTGCGTTTGAGGAGGATGCCATTATGAAAAGTACCTTTTAAGTACTGCAGAATACACTTGGTAGCGGTCTAATGGAGCTGAGATGGTTTATGCATGAACTGAGCCAGCTTATTGACCATGAAGGCAATGTCAGGCCGAGTTAGAGAGAGATATTGAAGAGCTTCTATAACTTGAAAAAATTCAGTTGAATCAGTAGGAGAAGAGCCATCGTGGAGCTAAAGAAGATCCTTTATGGCAAGTGGAGTCATCACTACCTTAGCACCATCCATCTTAGTGCGAGAAAGAAGATCCCGAATATAATTTTTTTGGGAGAGGAACAATCCATGGGGAACTAAAATCACCTCAATATCGAGAAAGTAATGCAAGGGAACAAGATCCTTCAAAGAAAATCGATGACCGAGCTGTTGAAAAACCTTAGAAATAGCAGCAGAGTTACTCCTGGTGATTAAGAGATCATCGAAATATACCAAAAAATAGAGAGTAACCTAGGTACTCCTGTGGATAAATAGAGAAGAACCATATTTAGACAATTGAAAACCGAGTTGAAGAAGACAAGCGCTCAGTTCTTGATACCAAGCACAAGGTCCTTGTTTCAAGCCATACAAAGATTGCTTTAACCTGCAAACATAAGAAGGAAAATTAGGATCAACAAAACCCAAAGGTTGAACAATGAATTAATATCCTCCTAAAGGTGGCCATGGAGAAATGTATTATTAATATCCAATTGGCGAAAAGGCCAATTTTCCTTGACGGCAATGGAGAGGACAACCCGAATAGTTACTGGCTTCACAACAGGGTTGAATGTCTTATTATAGTCAAAGCCAAATCGTTAATGAAAACCTTTGGCCACTAACTGAGCTTTACAATTAGAAATACTACCATTAGGATTCCGTTTGATGCGGAAAACCCATTTGCAGCAAACGAGTTTGATTTTAGAACGCATTGGAACTAACTCCCATGTACCATGCTTAACCAACAAAATGAACTCTTTGGACATAGCATGCCGCCACTTGAAGAGATTAACTTTGGAGAAGAAGGTGTAGGGGAGAGTGATGATATCAGAGCTGCAAGAGAGATGTTTTTCATAGTGGTAGGAGAGGAGGGTATCCGTCCAATGGAAGGCACCACTGGAATGGCAAGTTTCTTTGTCATAGAACCTGAAACTGATAGAGAAGGCACAACAACATGGGCAGAGGAAGAAAAGGGAAAAACACATTCATCAAAAACCACATGCTGAGGCACGTAAATGCCAGAGGTAACAAGGTCCATACGCCTATAGGCACTCAGAGAACTCGAGTAACCAAGAAAGAGAAAGGGCGTGGATTTTGGTTGAAGTTTACCGATAGCATAAGGTTTGAGCCATGGGTAACACTGACAACTAAATATACGCAACTTTTTGAAATTAGGGTGACAACTAAACAAACATTCAAAGGGAATTTTATTTTTCAAAATAGGAGTGGGAATACGATTTATTAAATAAATCACCACCTGAAATGCATGGGACCAACAAGAAAGAGGGAGACTTGCTTGACTGAACAGGGTGAGACCAGTTTCAATAATGTGTCGATGCCGACATTCACTTCTACCATTTTTCTCAAGTGTATAAGAAGCAGTCGACCAATGGAATTAGAGGAGAGAAAATGATGAAGACCTTGAAATTCGCCCCAATTATTGGAGTATAAGTGTTTAATATGAAAACCAAACTGTTTTTCAAGTAGCCCTTTCAATTAACAAAAAATGTTACAAACATCACTTTTTCATCAGATAGGAAACAACTAACAATATTTAGTGAAGTGATAAACAAACAAGACATAAAAATGAAACCCATCAAGCGAAGTTGAATTTGTAGACCCCTAAAAATTAGTATAAATGTATTCAAGTGGATGAGTGCTAACAAGAGAAGTGGAAGAAAAAGGCAACTTATGACTTTCATTGCATTGACAAACATTACAAATGGAAGATGAATAGACACTAGACACCACAACTGGTAGAGAAAAGGTACGAAAAACAAAATCAACTACTTTATTTGTGGATGCCCAAGTCATCTATGCCAGGTGTCAGCTATTGTTCATTCACTAATAAGTGCTAAAACAAAAGACGCTTTAGTGGAAGATGCCATTGGCATTGGATAGACACCATCCTCCACTACAAAAAATAAGGTTATTAGTGACGGTTTTCAATTAGTCGCTATACCTGCCATTACTAATACTTATTAGTGACGAATTTTTCAAACCGTCACTAATAATAGAGTATTAGTGATGGATTAAAACTGTCACTAAAAACCTAAGCCCATCACTATAGATTGTACACCGGATCGACCAAAAATTGTCACTAAAACCATAGTATTGGTGACAGTTTTAAAATCGTCACTATTGCTCTATTATTAGTGACAGTTTTAAAATTGTCACTAATGCTCGGTTATTAGTGATAGTTTTAAAACCATCACTATTGCTCTATTACTAGTGACGGTTTAAAAACAGACACTAATGCTCTATTATTAGTGACGATTTTAAAACCGTCACTATTGCTCTATTATTAGTAACGATTTTTAAACTGTCACTATTGCTCTATTATTAGTGACAGTTTTACAACTGTCCCTATTGCTCTACAGAATCGTCACTTATGGATTTAGTGACGGTTTTAAAACCATCACTAAAGCCATAGTATTAGTGACGATTTTGAAACCGACACTAATACTTAAATTGGACAATTAGTAGTGAAGTTAGTTTTTTTTCCAATTATTAATTCCTGTAAAAATCTGTAAACCATAATTGCAATAAAATTCATAAATTATTCAAAATTCTAATTCAAATTTATATACAAATATATTATACAAATTCAAATACAAATATATTATACAAATTCAAATTTAAATACAAATTCAAATTTAGTTAGATCCGAACCCTCTGCCATCTTAAGCCAACATAGATTTTGCTTAAGATACAACTTGTTCATCAATGACTTGGATATGTATCGAATCTCCAGTTTCAACCAAACCGCTGGCGGAAATTCCTCATCCATGGCGTGATACATCACATTATTGGCCAAACAATTCCCAATAGTAGACATAGCTTTCACTTCCAACTTTTTCTAACTCGTGTTGTCCATGCCTTCTAGCTTATTTTCTTATAGTGCCTTCACCATACCTTGTTGCACTAGTAATTCATTAACCCCTCTACCAAAGTTTGAAATTTTCCATTCCATTGAACTTGCTATATCTAACTTCACCGAAGAGATCCTAGTCATTGAAACCAATAGTTCTAATACCAATTGTTGAAAATTGGCTCTCTGATACCAATTTGTTAATACGAGTACGAAACGAAAGACCTTGCAGACTTGAATCAATCTGGAATAAGTAATGCAAGCATTCAATGATGAATATATGGAAAAGTAATCACTCATAATGAGAATAAAGAAAGCAAACAAAACCAAAAACACAAGAATTTATGTGGTTCGACAATTTGCCTACGTCCACGGGAGCAAGCAGTTGTTTTTCACTATCACATATGAAACTTGCATCAATCTTATCAAACTAAGGTTACAAATATTGATTAAATACTAACCCTAACTTATAGAAGATTTAGATTACATTTAAAACACTTCAGTAGTGATCCCATTGAGAAAAATTCTTCAAAATCTCCCAATCTATTGATCTTCGATTCAAATTCCATGACTTGCACCGAACGAAATCGTCAATGGTTTCAGGAAAATCATCGATGTTTATCTCCTGACACTAAAACCTATAGCTAGCTTCCTTGTTCTTCGCATCACTATGCTTCCCAAGTGCATGTGTTCCACTTAAAAATAAGCCACATCTCGAATACAATGAGGTCACATTGGAGGATGGAGGAGGACAGGTCAAGCCGCCACAATTTCAACAAGAGAATGATCCAGTACAAGCGGCATAGCGGGTTGTACTGGCATGTATCTCTCCCTATCATGCTGAAGTTTCTACTTTGCAATCGCATAGGTCATATGCCTTTATGCAAACGTTTCAGGATCCATATAGGGCATCTATCAATACACCATACATACCATAGCCACCACACTCCATTCGTTTATACACACCACAGATCTACTCGGGACATAAGAGATACTGGTACTTATTGATTTCATTACTAATCTTATTTGATATATTCATGCACATACCGATAGATGATGCCTTCCCTGAGAAATACATCCTCGAGACATCACATGTCGATAAGGATTCACATGTAGTTGGGAGAAGGTGATGTACGGACAATGTGGCCACATATGCAACGGATCCTTATGCCCCTGAGTAGCAGCAACCACATGTGCAACTACGGAGGTAGAGAGGAAGCCCACCTTGTGGGACATGATTGTATTTTCTTAGGATGTTATTGAATTTTTTTATTTTTTATAATAATTATGTACTTTTATTATAGATTAATAGAATGCAATCAATTTTTTTACTTCTTCAGTTTAACTTTGTTATGTATACTTGTAAGAATTCAACAAACCTACATTTCTACTAATTAATATGAACTTATTGATTCATTTAATTGTGCAAAAATACAACAAAAACATCAAAGCATACCTTTATAGTTGGGATACAGACATACAATTGTGAGAGAGGTGTAATCCCAAAAGGGGGGGTGAATTGGGTATTTAAAAAATTTATGCAAGTGATTAAACAAATCTTGCTATGATTATGAACAAATGATCAAGCTATGCAATGATACCAATATTGACAATAGATATATGTCAATGTAAATATGTGTAAATATAAAAGAGTTAAGGAAAAGAGAGTGACCCCGTATTTTACAAGGTTTGGCGATCCGTGCCTACGTGCTTGCCTCAAGCAACCCATTTATTGATTCCACTATACATTCCTTCAGTAGGTGGAGAAACCTCTCTCCTTCAGTAGGCGGAGATGCCTCTATCCATCAATAGGCGGAGATGCCTTTACAATTCCCTCCTTTACTAGGTGGAGACGCCTCTCTCTTTCAATTGGTGGAGATGCCTTTATGAACTCCCAAGCGAAAATCCCATTTTGCTTGACAATTATTCACCTCATAATCATCAAGATACAATGAGCAATAGAAATAGAGTTATACAAATAAAACTCTCTGAATAGAGCATATTAGTACACAACAAATCAATCACTAATACATTCTTAATCGAATATTGAAACGATGCTCAAAGAGTAACTAGGGTTTTCTGGTTTTTGAAAGAAATATGCTTGAATAATGAACTTAAAAAAAATTATTAGCAATGGTTTGCGTTAATCTCAATTAATCTCTTTTGATCAGCATTGCTAAACACGTATAGGGCTAAGTATTTATATCGAAGTTTGAATTCTAGCCATTGAGCGTGTTTAATCGCATAATAAATGAGAATCTTAGCTGTTTTATTGTCATTGCAATAATTATCGCACTGGCTTTGGTCAACTGAACTGTGTGTTCGGTCGCCCGAACCAATTGGATCTGGAATTTTGAAAACAAGCAGTAATCATTCAGTTGATGAAACTCTAAGGTTCGTACACTTAAACTAATTGAGTCTAGAAATCAAAAAAGTTAGTTGCCACTCGGTCAACTGAACGTTGTGGTTTAGTCGCCTGAACTACCTAGAGCCAAACCAGTGTTCAGACAGTATACATTTGGTTAATTGAGCTAATTACCATAGGTGCCCAAACATCATGGAACAACAAATTTCTTTATATATCATTCAAAAAATGATTTTAGCATTTTGAAATACACTTTGTACTTGTATAAAAGATTTTCCATGAAATTACAAAGTACTTAGGGTCCAACTAAGTCACTTATGAGATTCATCACAATGTTCAAATGAGGTGTACTGACATGAATTCCTAATTGCAATTACATAACAAAATTCTTCATGTCTTTAAGCTTGGTCTTCAAGCTTCATGTTTGTAGCCAAATATCATTGTCTTGTATGCTTCATGGCTTTCCATTTTGCGTCTGTTATTGTGCTTTAAGACCTTAATACATATACACACACTTAATGATACAATTAGATGCCTTGGTTTGTCATTATTAAAATGGGATTAAACCTTATTAGGCCAACAATCTCCCCTTTTTTAGATGACAAACAAGGAGCAAAATAAGGTTGTCATTGCAAGACTCCCCCTCACAATATGCATAAAATCAAAGTAAGCATTGTGAAATAATTTAGCACATTAGGATCAAGACTTTGAGTTTTTCAAGCTATTATCTTTTAATCTTTTAAAAACAATTTATACATGAATTTTCCTGAAAATCTCCATTCAACGCTAAATTTTCCATGCATTTTCATAAAATTTTCATTTCGCTCTTTAATTCTCCCCCTTTTGAAATCATCAAAGGGCTACATAAAAATCTGCACAAGATTGCAATTGTTTCTTCTACTCTACATTTTTCCATTGAAAAACTTCATATAATCATTCATTGCAATTTTCATCAAACATGAATTGCACATAGCCAACCAACAGCATGACACCAATGTAGTAATTTTAGAACCATATATCAACCAGCATAAGTTTGTCAATATAAAACCATCAGCATAATTTCGCAAACATACATTAGTCAGTATAATTTTGCTAGTATACATCAACCAGCATTATCAGCACAAACATTCACATGATCATAATGATTTCAAACCATAAGATTTAACTTTTGACTACATTATCTTCCAAATATTATAATATTTTTTCTAAAATAATTTCAATCATGCTTTGGAGTAGTGAAGTCATGTTAGATGCATTTTCATTTAAGAAATTATTCTAGCATTCATCAAGTCATAAGCATGATCCAACCAGTATAACCATGGATATAGAATATAAAACTTAATACCAAGCCATATATATAGTGTTCAAAAATCCATAATAACAAGTCATATATATATATATATATATATATATATATATATATATTCATAAATCCATAAAAGTTCAAGCCATATATGATGTTTATAATTCTATAAGAAACTCAAGTCAAGCCATATAAAACAAACCATACATGATGTTTATAAATACATAAGATATTCTATTAAGTTTCTTCCCCCTAAAATTAAGCTCATTGTGCATTTTTGCTCTATATTCTCCCAAAAAAATATTTATACGAGCATTCATGCTTTTTTCTTATAAATTATCCCCCTTTTTTTATCTCAAAAATTAGATCTCCATTTTTCATAACTCCATGTAAGAACTCCATTTTTCTTTTAATTTTCCATTTTGATATCATCAAAAAGGAGTTTAATTCTCCCCAGCTCATTTGTTTTCTAATTTCCTTAATTTAAGCATTATTACTTAAAAATTTGAGTGTTTGTGTGAGGAGAGAAAGATCAAAAGATTTATCTCTCAGCACTAGAGTAAGGGTTTTTAAAACTCAAGTAGCAACATTTGATAAAACTTGAAATCCTCATGGGATGCAAAGGCAATATAATATGCAAATGGCTTTTAAATTTAGCTACTAGTGCTTAGGTTTCTTTGAAATTGATACCTTCGTTTTGATGAAACCTTGTGCAATCAACCTAGCTTAGTTGCGAACAACAATGCCATTTTTATATCCATTTAGTTCTTAAAATTATGTGGTTAATGGTCCTAGGAACTAACGTCCAAAATTGTCTTAACCTATTACATCTTTAATTGCACCAAAAAACATTGTTGGGTTCTAAGGGTGTAGAATAATTATTGTTGACTCTATGAGTCCAATCCTATTTTGATAATGACAAATCACTTGGTATTTGACCTATGCAATTGAGTTTTTGAATAGGATCATTATTTAGAATGCATGAACAGTGAACTTGTATGGAAGCCACGAGGAACCTAAAGTACATATCACTTGGCGCAATCCATGGAACTAGAGGGATAAAAGAATGATGAAGCAAGCTTCAAGTTCAAGATCTACAATGGAATGGGCATTTAGAATTGAATGTATTTACATATGTCATATGACATAACTCGAAGCTGAAATATACCCTAGACAGACCTTAGGACTCATGCATTTCATGAAAAATACATTTACATTAGTTATAAATTGAAAGAAATTTTTCTAGGGAAATTTTAGAGGCCTCGTCAACAAACCCATTTGCCTCATCGATGAACTCATAAAGGCCACTTGGTGATGAACAGTGTTGTATCATTGATGAAAAAATACCGAGAGCTCAAAAAGTTCAGATAGTGCTTTTATAACGACCTCAAAATTTACATTATATATATATATATATATATATATATGAACTACTCTGATACCCCCTGCTATGAAACTCAAGCCTAGGAAGGCATCGGGGTAAATCTGGATATAAAATCATACCTATGCAGCGAAAACGTAATCCATACACCCATACACATTATATAATACCAGAAATCTGTATTTCTAAACCATAACTATATAATGCACCTCTCTCCAAAATACATGTCTCAAAATACAAACCCTACACAAACTTACCCTCTAAACCAGGGTAATCAATATACTCTCTATCCGCAAGCTTGATCTGCTCGCCCAGCTGGCTCACCTGAAAAATGTTAAAGTCATGGGGTAAGTCAACGCTCAATAAGTGCTAATATGCTATTACTAGTGTGTGGAAACTAAGTTAGGAATACTGTTTAAAGTACAACTAAACTATAATACAATAGTAAATATATAAAGTGTATCTTTCTTTTCACAATTTAAAATATATCTATATCATCTGTATTATCTACTTTTCATACTGCTAATATCATACTATACTCATCATACACTGTAAAATTGTATACATATATATAACTGTGCTTTATCCCTATAACTCTATATGTCATGATTTGACCCCTCATGACAAGGTTGTGTGGCCTGCAGGCAAGACTTAATCTGGCTGGTCCTCCAGATAAGTCAATATACTCTACACTACCTCAGCCTGGCCAAACTACATCCACTCCTAGGCTCGGGACTGGCCGCTACCTCGTCAGACCGGCCCCCTCCACCCAGCGAACTAGGGAGCTACATACTCCCCGAGCATAGTCGATGGTACTCACACACTATCTGAGATATGTGGTTGCACTCTATCTGTATCTAGCAACGGTACCGTGCTCTGTATTCTTTATCTGTATCTGTCTGTAATCTTTCCTCATAGATCTGTTACTATATATATATATATATATATATATATATATATACATATATACTCTTTTACTGTTTTCATCATGTTTCCAAAATTACCATAACGCTATCTTTCTATAGTGTAAATACTGTAATCTCTGTATACTATATTTGTAGCATCTTGATGCTATCTCTGTATATCTGTCTGTGTACTCTATCTATATACTCTGTCTGTATACTCTGTATGTTATGGTAATAGGAAACAGGGCATACTATAAACATTGTACATGTTGTTGTGTATAAAGTTGTAATATATACTAATCTGAGTAAAACTGTAATATACTATTTTGGATAAATATCTGTGATATATTGATCTATATAAAACTATAACATACTAATCTAAGTAAAATTGTAATATACTATTCTGAATAAATATCTCTGATATACTGTCTATATCTGTGTAATCAGTATAGTATGATATATTGTAAAAACTATATAAGTTATTCATCACATAAATATCTACTCAGACCACACAAGCATTTAAAAATCATATTCTGTAAAACTAGTTAATAAACTGGTATATACAAATGTGTAAAATCTCTTATAACATTATAAAATTCCTAGCATAGCATATTTCCCTTACCTTATCTCTGAAAAGTCCCTACTGTACTCTAGCCCTATACCCGCAGGGTTCTCCACTCAACACCCTGAAAACCTCATCTCCCAAAACAAAACATCAGTATTTCTTCGTGTATAGTATTTCTTATAACTAAGGGAAAGACAAATACCGAATAAAATTCCTTACCCTGAGAATGGGATGAAATCCAAACCAACTCCACCAACGATTAGCTCCAGTAGACTTGTAGAGAACTTCGCCAAGAGCGTCATGGTGGCTTCGGATTGTTGATCCAGCGTGAAGCCGAAATCGAAGAGAGAAGGAGGGAGTGACGTTTTTAGAGAGAGAAAGACCCTTCTGTGTTGAAAATTCATCTAAAATCCAGGTTTTCACCATTTATAGAGCCGAATTCGTCGACAAGACACGTCACCTCATCGACGAGTCCTTTAATAATTTCATCGACGAACTTCCTCCCTCGTCGATGAATTTCAGACTGTCCCTAAAACCCTTCTCAATATCTTCTCGTCGATGAAGCGTGGCTTCGTCAACGAGGTCCCCTTATGCACTCATTGACGAACTCCTTGTGTTTATTGACGAGGCCCTGTGGAAAAATCTTTTGGGTTATTATCTTCAATGTGCAATGTCATCGACGAAGCCTGCTGCCTCCTTCCATTTCTGTTTCCATTTCCCTCTCTCTTTATTTTTTAAATACCATTATTTTTCGGGTTGTTACATTCTCCCCTCCTTATAAAATTTCGTCCTAAAAATTTACTATCTATACACTCCACCATCCCATAAAGGAAAAAGGGTATACTTATTTTATTACTTGCTCTCATTTATGGTGGAAGAATACCGTGGTTACATTTTATGTTCTGGGAGATTACATATATAAAACTGAAACTATCTACTCACTAAATCCATACATGTACCTGCAAAAGAAACTTATCTAACTATTATACTTTACCTGAGTACCTTTATACCTCTTGGAACAACTGCGGGTATCTCTATCTGATCTGCTCCTCGAGCTCCCAAGAAGCTTCCTATATGGCATGATTCCTCCACAAAAATTTAACTAACTGTATTTCTTTAGTGCGTAGAGTCTAAATCTTTCTGTCCAAAATCTGTACTGGTACTTCTTCATATGCTAATGAATCCTTAAGCTCTATCTCTGCATAGCTAATGATGTGGGATGGGTCTGGGACGTATTTCCTTAATATAGCAACATGAAACATGTCATGAATTCGAGCCAAAGCTGGCGGAAAAGCTAGCCTATAGGCAACTAGCCCTATTCTCTCTAGTATCTCAAAAGGGCCAATATACCTAGGGCTCAACTTACCCTTCTTTACAAACCTCATAACTCCTTTCAGAGGAGCTATCTTCCAAAATACTCGATCTCCCACATCAAACTCTAACTTCCGGTGACAAGTGTCTGCATAGCTTTTCTGCCGACTTTGTGTTGTATTAATTCTTTCTCTAATTAATCGGACTTTGTCGAACGCCTATTATATTATCTCGGGACCCAAAACTCGCCTTTCACCTACTTCATCCCAGGAAAGAGGAGAATGACATCTCCTACCATACAATGCCTTGTAAGGTGCCATGCTGATACTAGTCTGGTAGCTGTTATTATAAGCAAATTCAACTAGCAGTAGAAATTGAGTCCAGCTACCCCCAAATTCCAGCACGCAAGCACGAAGCATATCTTCTAATGTGTGAATTTTTCTCTCAATTTTTCCATTTGTTTGGGGATGGAAAGTAGTGCTGAATACTAACTATGTACCCATAGCCTCCTAAAAAATTGTCCAAAATCGTGAAGTGAATCGAGGATCTCGGTCTGAAACTATGGATACTTGTACACCATGGACACAAACTATCTCTCGAACATATATCTCTGCCAATCTATCCATAGAGTAACTAACTTTACTCGGAATGAAATTAGCGGTCTTTGTCAGATGATTAACAACCACCCAAATTGCATTCAGTCCTTGTCGCACTGGTGGTAAACCCGTAACAAAGTCCATCAAAATGTGGTCCAATTTCCACTCTATAATGAACAATGACTGCAACTGTCCTGCCGATTTCTAGTGCTCAGCTTTAACCTGTTGGCATGTCAAGCACTGTTGTATGAACTCGACTATCTCCCTTTTCATTCCACTCCACCAAAAGTACTATTAGAGATCCCAATACATTTTGGTGTTACCTGGATGTACGGTGTATAGGGATCTGTGAGCTCCTCTAATATAGTTCTCCAGATCTCAGTATCTACAGGAACATAGAGCTTAGCACGGAATCATAGGACTCCATCATCTGACATACTGAACTCCTCTCCCTAACCATCCCGCACTCTAGCCATCACCTCTGCCAACTCCACATCATCACCCTGAGCTGCTTTAATCCTCTCGTATAGCGTAGGCTGAACCACTAGGCTAGCAAAAAACGCTTAAGGACTATACTCTACCAATTCCATATTAAGAATCTCTAAATCCATTAGGATTGAATGCGAAATCTCCATGGCTGCTAACACTGGACCCACTGATTTCCTGCTCAGAACATCTCCCACTATATTCACTTTTCCCAGTTGGTAACTAATGGTGCAGTCATAATCTTTAATGAGTTCTAGCCACCTTCTTTGTCTCATATTTAGCTCTTTATGGGTGAAGAAATATTTCAAAATCTTGTGATCCGTAAAAATCTCACACTTGCCACCATATAAATAATGCCTCCAGATCTTAAGAGCACACACCACTGCAGCAAGCTCTAAATCGTGGACAGGATAATTCTTCTCATATTTTTTAAGTTGTCTGGACGCATATGCAATGACCCTACCGTGCTGCACCAACACACATCCAAGACCCTTCAATGAGGCATCACTGTATATTACAAACCCATCCTCCCCTAAAGGGATAGCCAGTACTGGAGCTGAAACTAACCACCGCTTTAACTCCTAGAAACTCTACTCACAGTTGTCGGTCCAGTCAAACTTTACATTTTTCCTCGTAAGTCATGTTAATGGACCTAATAGCCAGGAGAAACCATCCACAAAGCACCAGTAATAACCTTCTAATCCCAGAAAACTCCTAACTTCCTAAACATTTCGTAGCCTTTCCTAACTCACCACTACCTCTATTTTACTTGGATCAACTGATACACCTGCTTCAGAGATCAAACGGCCGAGAAAAGTAACTTGTTTTAACCAAAACTCAAACTTCTTGAATTTTGCATATAATTTTCTTTCCCTTAATATCTGCAACACCAGCCTCAAATGATGCTCGTGCTCCTCAAAACTCCTTGAGTAGACCAGTATATCATCAATAAACACAACCACAAACTGGTCCAAATACTGATGGAACACCCAATTCATTAGACCCATAAATACTGCTGGTGCATTAGTCAACCCAAATGGCATTACTAAAAACTCGTAATGCCCATATCTAGTATGAAATGCAGTCTTCGAAATATCTTCTACTCTAACTTTCACCTAATGGTAGCCTGATCGCAGATCAATTTTAGAGTAAACTTGGGTTCCCTGAAGCTGGTCAAATAAGTCATCGATCCTAGGGAGAGGATATTTATTCCTGATCGTCAGTTTATTGATCTCCCTATAATCGATACACAGTCTCATGGTCCCATCCTTCTTTTTTACGAACAGAACTGAAGTACCCCAAGGTGATACACTGGGCTTGATAAAACCCTTATCCAGTAAGTCCTGTAGCTAATCTTTTAGTTCTTTCAACTCGACTGGAGCTATACGGTACGGTGCTTTTGATACTGGTGCAGATCTTGACAACAAGTCTATAGTGAACTCAATCTTATAATCAGGTGGCAAACCAAGTAATTCTTCTGGAAAAACTTCTGGGAACTCCCTCACTACTAGTATGTCATCTTGTCTCAATTCTTCTTTTGGCAATCCTTTTATGTATGCGACATACCCCTGGCAACCACTCTGTAGCAACCTTCTCACCTGAATAGCCAACACCAGCTGTGGTGAAGCACGTACACGTGAACCCACGAATCTGTATTCTTGCTCATTTGGGGGTCTGAAAATTACTTCTTTCTGGTGGCAATCTATGCTAGCATAATGAGTAGCTAGCCAGTCCATTCCCCAGTATCACATCAAACCCCTGCATATCTAGGACCACAAGATCAGCTAACAGCACTCTCTCCTGAATACTTACTGGAAAATTTCAAAGTACCCTCCTACATCTAACCACAGATCCCATCGGCGTACCCACAGAAAGTTCTACATCTAGTAGCTAAGTCTCTACCCCAGTTATTCTGACATATCCCGTCGATATAAAGGAATGGGTGGCACCTATATAAAAAAAAAACAACAATTGTATATGGTAAAGCAGTAAAGGTACCTGTGACCACGTCTCCAGCCGTCTCAACGTCTCCTGGTGTTAACGCATAGACTCTCACCGGTGCAGTATTTCTTTGCTGACCTCCACAAGGTGCCTGATATCCACCTCAACACGGCCTGGGAGCCTGTGCATAATTTGATGGCATCTGACACGATTGAGCCATATGACCCGGCCTCCCACAACGATAATAAACATTGTCCCCCAGTCGGCACTCACTAGGATATCTCCATCCGCATCTAGGACAAATGGCAAGAAGTTGTCCATCTTGAAATCCCCTATGCTCTACCGTCTGCCTCTGGCCTCTGCTAGACCTACCTCCTCTCCAAGGGCCTCGACTGGGACCCGCCTAAAAATTCGAGGGCACAGTCCTCTTCGTCTAACTCTTTGTCTCCGTCTCTCTAGATAGACTCTCCTCCACTATAGTGGCCTTGTCAACCAACTATGCAAAATCCTGGATCCTCAGTACCGCCACCTGCCTGTAAATTTCTTACCTCAGGTTCCTCTCGAACATTCTAGTCTTCTTCACTTCATCGGGGACAATATATGGGCAAAAATGTGAGAGCTCGATAAATCTCGCTGCATACTGCTGGACAGTCAATGATCCCTAGGATAGGCTCAGAAACTCCTCTACTCGAGGCTCTCTGATTGAGGCAAGGTAATATCTATCAAAGAACAAGCCCCTGAATCAAGCCCAAGTCATCGGTACTGGTATAGCCCTCTGCTCCTCCAATAGTCTGATGGCTGCCCACCATATCTTGGCCTCCCACACCAGCTTATACGTAGCATATAAAACTCTCTGCTTGTCGATGTAATAAAGTACTGACAGAATCTTCTCTACCTTCTGCACCCAGTTCCCTACAACTGTTAGGTCAGTCACCCTAGAAAAAGCTAGCGAATTCATTTTCATGAATTTCTCTACGGTGCACCCCTGAGCTGGAGGTGGACCTCCCTGCTCTCTAGAAGTCCGCGCTATCCTAGCCATAACTTGCTGGGCCACATTACGTAGCATGGCATCTGAATCTCCACCTGCTGTGCCAGAAGGACCAGCACCATCATCCCCACTAGCATGAGCGCTATTGCCTCCTAGGACCATCCTACAAACACATAGAACACCATTTCAGAATTCTATTTCCCTACAAACCCAACTTATTCAACTAAAACAAAAAATTCTCTATTAACCATCTCTCCTGATCCTAACCCCAAATCACATCCCATAACCTAAATACATAACTCATTTGATAGTTTACTATCACCCCAGGAAAAACACAGAAACCATCACGAAATCTTGTATCTAGATCACAGAACAAACCTCAAATATTTTCGTAAATTCTGGTATTGTTTCCCGCTGCACTCTAAAGTCTACAGAACTTAACAACCTAGGCTCTGATACCAAACTATAACGACCTCAAAATTTATATCATTATATATATATGAACTACTCTGATACACCCTACTATGAAACTCAAGCCTAGGAAGGCACCGGGGTAAATTTGGATATAAAATCATACCTATGCAGCAGAAACGTAATCCATACATCCATACACATCATATAATACTAGAAATCTGTATTTCTAAATCATAACAATATAATACACCTCTCTCCAAAATACCTGTCCCAAAATACAAACCCTACACAAACTTACCCTCTAAACCAGGGTAATCGATATACTCTCTATCCGCGAGCCTGATTTGCTCGCCCAGCTGGCTCACCTGAAAAATGTTAATGTCATGGGGTGAGTCAATGCTCAGTAAGTGGAAATATTCTATTACTAGTGTGTGGCAACTAAGTTAGGAATACTATTTAAATAACAACTAAACAATAATACAATAGTAAATTTGTAAAGCATATCTTTCTTTCACAATTTAAAATATCTCTGTATCGTCTGTATTTTCTACTTTTCATATTGCTAATATCATACTATACTCATCATACACTATTAAACTGTATACATATACATAACTAAGCTTTATCACTGCAACTCTGTATGTTATGATTTGACCCCTCATGACATGGTTATGCGGCCCGTAGGTAGGACTTAATCTGGTCGGCCCTCCAGATAAGTCAATATACTCTACACTACCTCAGCCCGGCAAAATTGCATCCACTCCTAGGCTCGAGGCTGGCCGCTACCTTGTCATACCGGCCCCCTCCACCCAGCGAACAGGGGAGCTGCATACTCTCTGAGCACGGTCGACGGTACCCACACACTATTTAAGATATGTGGTTGCACTCTATCTGTATCTAGCAACGGTACCGTGCTCTGTATTCTTTATCTGTATCTGTCTATAATCTTTCCTCATGGATCTGATACTATATATATATATATATATATATACATATATACTCTTTTACTGTTTTCATCATGTTTCCAAAATTACCATAATGCTATCTTTTTGTACTATAAGTACTGTAATCTCTGTATACTGTATCTGTAGCATCTTGATGCTATCTCTGTATATCTGTCTGTATACTCTATCTATATACTCTGGCTATATACTCTGTATGTTATGGTAATAGGAAACATGGCAAACTATAAACACTATATATATTGTTCTATATAATGCTATAATATATACTGATCTGAGTAAAACTATAGTATACTATTCTAGATAAATATCTGTGATATATTGATTTGTATGAAACTATAACATACTGATCTGAGTAAAATCGTAATATACTATTCCGAATAAATATTTGTGATATACTGTCTATATCTGTGTAATCAGTATAGTATGATATATTGTAAAAACTATATAAGTTCTTGATCACATAAATATCTACTTAGGCCACACAAGCATTTAAAACTCATATTCTGTAAAAATGGGTAATAATATGGTATATACATATGTGTAAAATCTCTAATAACATTACAAAAATTCCTAGCATAGCATATTTCCCTTACCTTATCTCTGAAAAGTCCCTACTGTACTCTAACCCTATACTCGCAGGGTTCTCCACTCAACACCCTGAAAACCATATCCCCCAGAACAAAACATTAGTATTTCTTCGTGTATAGTATTTCTTATAACTGAGGGAAAGACAAATACCGAATAAAATGTCTTACCCTGAGATTAGGACGAAATGCAAACCAACTCCACCAACGATCAACTCCAGCAGACTTGTAGAGAACTTTTCTTGGAGCATCGTCGTGGCTTCAGATCGTCGATCTGGTGTGAAACGGGGCCAAAATCGAGGAGAAAAGGAGGGAGTGACATTTTTAGAGAGAGAAAGACCCTTTTACGCTAAAAATTTGTCTAAAATCTGAGTTTTCACCATTTATAGAGCCGGATTCGTCGACGAGTCCTTTAATAATTTTGCCGAGAACTTCCTCCCTCGTCGATGAATTTCAAATTGTCTGTAAAACCCTTCTCGGTATCTTCTTGTCGATGAGGCGTGGCTTCATCGACAAGGTCCCTTTATGCACTCGTTGACGAACTCCCTGTGTTTGTCGACGAGGCCCTATGGAAAAATCTTTCGGGTTATTATCTTGAAAGTGCAATGTCATCAACGAAGCCTGCTGCCTCCTTCCATTTTTGTTTCCATTTTCATCTCTCTTTATTATTTAAATACCTTATTTTCCGGTTCGTTACAGCTCTCGTCAACGAACTTACCCATTTGTTAACGAAGGTTAGGGCGCTGATTTAAGTTTTAGCACGACCACAGACTAAAACTCTTATTTTTAAATGATCCAACAGTTATGATTTAATCTAGGGGTGAGAACACTTATAAAAACATTCTCTAAACCCTAGAGACCACTTTTTTCCTATCTCTTGAGAACTTTGAGCTTATTGCTTCAATCTTTGGCATACCTTTGAGAAGCTTTGAACAAATTGGTAAGAATCAATGCTTGCACTTCATAGAAGTCACATTTGTCTGGGCATTCACATACTAAAAATCCAAACAAATACATGCACAACTTCTGCGAAATATGGTTTGATCCTAAGGTTTGGAAAAATATTTTATTTAGCTTTCAATTTTTTATTAGTCGGTCATCTTTTCCATTATTCGTTTATTGAAAAATCTTTTTGAGAGCAAGAAACTTATTTTTCCCATAGTTATTTATTTGAAAAATCTTTTGGGAATAGTATTCTAAAGTTTGAATCCTTGTGATATTCAAAGTTATATTTTTATGCAAAGAGGTCTATCTTAATGGTGCAAAAAAGTATTTGAAAAATATTGTTTAAATCTTTGAAATATTCAAAGTCATATTTTTTATTCAAAGATTTAATCTGATGAGTTATTTGATAGCAAGAACTTAGATCCGCATAATATTCAAGATTTTTTTAAGGATCTTATTTTGGTATTCTTGCATAAAGTGATTTGAAATCAAACCCTAAGTTCTCCAAAGAATTTATTTATAAAAATTATTTTTGGGAGATATTAATAAAAAGGTAGATTTGTGAAGCATATCACTCTTCTTATAACGATCATATTATTACATACATACTGAGCTTCAAACATTTATCATATGATTATGTACTAGGATTTACTTGTACTCACTTGCTTGGTTAGAAGCATTTTGAGTTGTTGCGAAAATTGTAATCTTTATTTTGTATACTCCTCTTGTAAGCAGCAGGTTGTAAGGGAATCTCCGTCCCAGCTAAAGGAGCGGATTTTTTTTTAATGGAATCCTTAAGTGGGTTGTTCAAGGTGACGACATAGGCTGGGGTAGGCTGAACCTCGTAAAAATCATGTTTATCTTCTCTCTTCCCTTAACTCTTTTAATTTCCGCCTGCATTTAAATTATCTGTTTATTGTGTATGAGTTAAGCATTTGATAAGTTTGTTTGTAATTGGGTAAAATTGTATGCTTGATAGGGACACGCATTAAATTGATTAATTGTGAAACATTAAGTTAGGTATTAATTGTAGTGACCCGAAGAATAATAGCATTTTAATCATAAGGGGGAGAGATAATGGATACAAAAATAGAAGGAGGCCGTAGACTAGCGTTCGTCGATGACATTGCATTTTGGAGATAATATTAAATAATCAAAATTTCAGAAAACTACCAAGCTTCGTCGACGAAAACAGGGTTTCTTCGACGAAGATATTCATAATTTCGTCGACGAACACAAGGCTTCGTCGATGAGAAAATACCGAGAAAGGGTCCGGGGCGGTCTGAATTTCGTCAACGAATACAGGGCTTCGTCGATGAATTTTGTTAAGGACTCGTCGATGAGGTGACATGTCTCGTTGATGAATCCGGCAGTATAAAAATGGGGAAAACCGGGATTTCATCATTTCTCTCGCCGCTCTCTCTCTCTCCTCCCTCTCTCCTACGACTCTCTCTCCCTTCTCTCTTCATTTCTGGCCCCACCAGTCACCGAATCGACGATCCAAGGTTACCACGATGCTCCTGGCGGAGTTCTCCACAAGTCTGCCAGAGCGGATCGTCGGGAAAACAAAGTTGGAATTCATCCCAAATTCAGGGTAAGTCCTTTTAGTCCCTTTTTGGCCTTATGGTAGTTATAGGAAATAATGTAGGCAGAAAAATACTAATGTTTAGTTCTGGCCTATGTTGGTTTCAGGGTGTTTTGTAGGAGGCCCTGCGGGTGTCAGGCTAGAGTACAGTAGGGGCTTTTCAGATATAAGGTAAGGGATATATGCTATGCTAGGAAATTTCTAAATATTATGCAGTGTATTTATTTATGAAAATTATGTACTCAAGTATGGTGTGGCTTGAGAATATGTATGTAGTATGGGAGTATGTTTTATGAATTGTAGTTTCATGATTTTATGTATTTCAGTGCTATGATTATGTGAATTACAGTACCATGATTTTACGGATTTTAACACCATGATTATACAAATTACGGATACAATATTATGATTACGTAGTTCCAATATTATGATTTATAGAGTTTAAAGCATGCCATGATTTTTATTACCATAACATTCAAAGTATACAGACAGAGCATTTACAGAATATATAGACAGTTATACAGAGATAGCATCGAGATGCTACTGTTATGGTAGGTACAGAACAGAAAGATAGCATTATGGTAATTTTTAAAACATGATGAAAACAGTGAAAGAGTATATATATGAATACGTATATAGTATCAGACCTTGTTGGACCATACAGTTTACAGAGCATGGTACTGTAGCTACATGCAGTATACAGTTTACAGAGTGCAACCACCTATCCAGATAATAGGCTGTAGGTCGATCGTATAGTGCCCTTGACATGGACAGGCTCCCCATTAGATATGGGTAGAGGTGGGCAGATCGACCAAGGGAGTATAGTGATTTACCTGGTAGGCCAGCCAGTGTAGATCCTGCCTACGGGCCGCACAACCCTGTCATGAGGGGTTAAATCATGACATACAAATATCCACAGGGGAAATTTTACAGCTATTATTATGTACATTATGATTTACAGAGACCAGGGAGTTACTTATGTATGTTAGAAGTATTTTGAATAGTAACTTAAATGCAGATGTGTTAAATGACATGAAAATGGTAATGAATATTATGATTTGTACTGTATTTATAGATCCAGATATACATGATTATATGGAAACGGATTTTTATGATATGATGACTCATTTGCCACACACTAGTAATAGCATATATCGTCTTACTGAGCATTGGCGCATCCAAGTGTTGAAACCTTTTTCAAGTGATCCAGGTAGGCGAGCAGATCAGGCTTGCAAGTAGAGGGGCGTCTGTGGTGCTCTGACGGCAAAGTGAGTACAGTGGAGGGTTTTTTTATTTGCCCTAGCTAGCTGAGGGCAATTTTGGGGATTTAGTATCACATGTATATATTCTTTTGGGAAACATGATAGCACTCTGGTATTGTACAGTATGGTATATCATTATGTATGGAAATGTTTATTTGCATTATGCTTCTCGCTGCTTAGGATAATATTATGGTATCAGAGAATGATAATTATTATAATGGAAAAAAAAATCATTTTAATTAAGTAGGTCGTTACATTAATTAGATTGCAAGTTCGTAATTGATAGTTTTCAAAATTAGAACGTAAAGGGCTTAATTTTTGAAAATGCCCAATTCACCCCACCTCTTGGCATAACACCATAATTCACAATTATCTATGTTTTAAAGTGAAGAATGAGGAGTTACCCTATGTAAAGATTTACCAAGTGTTTGATAAAGAGTTGAGAGTTGATTAGGGAGTATGTACTTTTTCAAAAATAAGCATAATATTTTCATGCATGTGGATTAAGCATGATAGGTATGTTCTAACCATTTAGGCAATGAACATTTAGGAGTATATGAAGCTTTCTTGATTAATGCTCTTGTATTAACAATGACTAAGGACATTTTTACAGTTTAAGCATGGAGAGAATATTTTATTTTGACATAATAAAAAAAAAGACTTGAATCCCTTAGTAGATACCTCTAATTTTGATCATGATAGGATGTCTTTTAGTAAGAACTAGCATATTACCACTTAAGAATCGATCATGGTAATGAGTGCTTATAACTAGATTTGAGATAGTTTCACTAGTGGAGTTTGATATTCTGAATTATAAGTGATGACTGATTTTTCATTTTTGAATGCTTTTGAATTTCAATCAATCATTAATGTACCAAGATGAGTTTAGGGTTGGATGGTACACAGTACTTACGTTGTTATGATTAACTCCCCTAAAGCTCAATTTTGTTTGATGGACAAGATATGCTAAACTTTACATATCCACGTTTAAGCATTTAAAGTTATCTAACTAAGGAAGACACCTTTGTCCATTGGAAGTGGATTTTCTAGAGCATACTTTTGAGATTTTATTCAAGAGTAGATGACCTATATTATTCATTTTAGAAATACAACATTCCAAAAAATTTCTTACTTTAACCCTCAAGTAGTCTAGTTAAGCCCTTGTTGACTCTATGAGTCTGATCCCATTTTGATTATGACAAAACCAATATTTGTCACCTACGCACTGAGCTTCTTGAACAAATTTATCCTTAACATGCACTGTTGGTAGGAACTCAAGCAAGTCATATGGACTATGAAGATCAATCTTCATTTATGGCGTTTGAAGAATCAAAAGAATGAAGACCTATTTTCTATTGTATTTTCATTCATTTTTACATTGGTCTATAATAATCTCTGCATGTCATGCATATAGGTAATTGTAAGCTCAACATGACCGTAGATTGATCATAAGGATAGAATGACCGTAGGGCACCCTTCGATCAACCGACGTTGGATTTTTCGGTGTCCTCAAATGGCCTTAGAAAAGACCTTAGGTACCTATACATATGCACTAATAAGTCCCCATAATATCTTGCCATTCAGGGGATCAACTTGAAATGAAATTGAACCTAATTGGCATATTTATGAGAGGTCGGGCGACCGAACCCCAAGAGTTCAAAACACTTCGAGCACCCGAACTGCTGGAAAGTCACAAGTTTGACCAAGCTTCGGACGACCAAACCTAAAAAGACCCTATCGCCCTCGGGTGACTGAACCCTTAGAAAGTGACTTTTCACCAACTCGGGCTGCCGAACTTTTCAATTCAAAATAGGCCTCGGGCGATCAAATCCTTCAGTTCAGTTAACTGAACGTATTCTCGGGCACCCAAATCGCGCACCAAAAACTTTCTGACTTTTGTTCAACCAACCGAATTTGAACTTGGGCACCTGAACCATTTAAAAGGCATTTTTGGGCTATTTATTCGGGCGATCGAACTAAAGTTCAACCACCCGAATCATCTCAGGTTACTTAATATTTTACCGAGGTTAAAAGGGTTAAACAGGGTTAATTTTTCTAAATTGATTTAAAAAAAATCTAATAATGCCCTATATGTCCTAAACAATCATAATTAGGCCTTGGTCTATATATATGAGCTCATTTGTGAGGATTAGTGAAGGATTAGCAACACTCATTAAGGCCAAATTCTCTCAAAATTCAAAATTCTACTTTAGCCTATACTACTCTCATATACTTCAAAACTCAATTTTTTTTTATTATCCAAGTGCTGTAAGTGTTCTTAAAATTCTTATGCTTAATCCTCATTTGCTTATACTATCATTTGTTCTGCTTATTGTTTGATTTTATTATTGAGAGTAAAGCTTGAAGTTATCCCACTGATTTTATTTGATAAATCTTGTGTGGGAAGACTTTGAGGCCTGTGGTTCTTGCATAGAAATTGCAAGGTACCTTAGCCCGTATTTTTGTGTGCAAATATTTTACAAATCTTGATTTAAAACAACTCTTGATCTTGATACAATTTGAGAAAATAATTTTGAGTTCGTTTGAATATTATTGTTAGCATCTTTGAAACACTAATCTGATATTGAGATTTGATATACTTTGCTTTCAAAGATTAGCTTGTTTGAACACTCTTGTGCATACTTGAGATTATCATTGTACTGAGTGTAGATTGCACACATATACACCTTTGAGCTTATAATTCCTACATGTTTGGTGTGCATTGATTATACTGTGCATAGTGTAGTACATATTTGCTTTGTTGACTCTATGAGTCCAATCCAGTTTTGATAATGACAAATCGCTTGGTATATGATATGTGCTTTGAAATTGTGAACAAGAACAATATTTAGCATGCACAGAAAGATAACAAGTCATGGAAGCCATGAAAATTAAAGCATACACATCTTGGCAAAAATTCATGGAACTAAAAGAGTTGAAGAATGAAGATGCAAAAGACAAGTTCAAGATCGTCATGGGAATGGGTACTTAGAACTAATGTATTTACATATTCATATGATTTAATTTGAGGCTTAACATATACTCTAGAATAACCTTAGGACTCATGCATTTCATGAACATCATTAGGATATATCTATGAACTTATATATTTTCAAAACCCCAAAAAATATTTTTATAAAAGGGCAAAGAAAGAAAGCAAAACGGATCTTTGAAATTAAAAAGAAAAAATTCAGTAAATGTTTAGTTCAGAAAACCGAACTCAACATTCAATCGTCTAAAGATTGAACTTCAAAAGACCAAAGTTAAGCTCAATCATCTGAAGAATTTCTTTAGAAGACCGAAGATTAAGTTCGGTCGTCTAAAGAATTTATGGTGAAACACAGAACCTGGCAGAAGCACCTCAAAAGACTGAACTCGTACTTCAGTCGTCTGAACCTGACACTTCAGAAGAGTAAACCCCAACTTCAGCCGTCTGACCCTGTGTCCAAATTATTTTTTTGAAGCTCTAAGGAACTTCAGTCATCTGGGCCTTTAACCTCAGTCGTCTGAACCTACAGGAAAGTTTAAAATTTTAATTTTTAATGAAAGAACAAGCGAGCTAATTTTTTATCCAATGGCTAAGATTCATTCTAAGGGCAAGAAACCTATATAATGAACATCTAATCCCTAGTGCCCTAAGGAGAAGAGAAGAGAACAAACCTTTGGCATACGATTGAAGAGATTGCACATTTAGCACAACTTTGAACACACTACTGAAACTTTTTCCTAGGATTTCAAAGTTCTTACGTCAAATTTGAGTTAAGGCTATCTCATTTTCAAAAGACAATCTAGCAATCATTGAGGAATATTTTTGGTATTGAGGTTTGGTAAATCGATCTACACATTAATATTTCTTCTCATAAAGTTCTTCATATCAACTGATTTGCTTGTTGATATATATTTTTCAAAGAACTTCTCATCTCAAAATCTAATGTTGAAATAAGTTGAGTGGTTGATCTTGAGTGTATTTGCTTATAGATTATTTTTGTAAGATCAATACTTGAGAAAAGTTTTCGCCATTGGTTGAAAAAATTTTTATTAGTGTATTCAGTTAAAGGCGCTATATTTTAGATATCTTAAGACCACTTGATTAAATATCCTCAGTGTTCATAACTATATTTTTTATTGAGGGATATTTTCTGGAAAACATTATATTTAGCTCTTGATCTTTGGAAATCATATTTTATATATATATATATATATATATATACATATATATTTTTATATTACAAAGATCGTGTTGTGATCGAATATTTGAAAGAAAGTTTTTTGATTTTGATTGATATAATATTCAAGACAAAGCTTTTGATAATTTCACATTAGATATTCATGCATTTTCACAAAGTGAACTAGAACCCTAATTTTCTCCAAAGCGCTTTTAATTATATCATTACTTGGGAATTTTGATAAAAAGGGAATTTGTGTGTTGAAGCATATCATTCATCTAACGATTGTATCGTCACATACATACTGAGCTTCAAATTTCAACATATGATTATGTGTTAGAAATTTCAATTGTACTCCCTAACTTTGTTGTAAGCAACATTGATTGTTTTGCATATTTGATATTATATTGTAATCACAGTTCAGGTTGTGAACCAGGTTTGAGGAGAGAGTTGTATCTCTTGTAAGCAGCAGATTAGGAGGAAGTTATACCTCTTGTACGTAGTGGATGTAAGGGAAGCTCCATCCCAATTTAAGGAGTAGGGATATAGTGGAATCCTTGAGTGGGTTGCTCAAGGTGAGGACGTAGGTCGAGTTGGCTGAATCTCGTAAAATCATGTTTGCTTTTCCCTTATCTTTTTATTTTCTGTACTTCATTTCATTACTCGTATTTCATGTGTGTATGTTTGAATAACCTCACACACACTTAATTGGGTAAAAAGAATTCATTGATAAAATAAATTTAAATCAACCTAAAATTCTTGCATTTACTTTGTTAAACATAGAAATCGAGATTAAGTGGTAAATAAGTTTGAAAGATTTTAAAATGCCCAATTCACCCCCCCCCCTCCTCTTGGGATTACACATAAATCAACATTTGGTATCAAAGCGGGTTTACATAGACTTAATAGTTCATTTGTAAAAAGATCACATGGCACACATCGGTGTAACTCCATTCGGTGAGGGACACTCATCCACTAGACCAATAAATTTCTGTGGTGTAAATTACACCTATTGGAAACATAGGATGAGCATGTACCTATTAAATGTAGATTGGAAGGTATGGAAAATAGTTACTAAGGGAATTCATGTTCCTATGAAAGTAATTGATAAGGTAAATGTACCTAAAATTGAAGATGAGTATACTGAAGAGGACTAGAAATTTATACAAATAAATTCTACTGCGATGAACTTGCTTTTCTGTGCATTAGATGTAAATGAATTTAATAGGGTAATGGCATGTAACTCTGCTAAAGAAATTTGGGAAAAATTAGAAGTTACATATGAATGCACTAAGGAAGTAAAAGATAGTAGGATAGACATGCCCACCAATGAATATGAAGCATTTAAAATGACCGCTAATGAATCTATTCAATCCATGTACACTAGATTCACACACATCACAAATTCTTTAAATGCACTTGGAAAAGCTTACTCTACTTATGAGTTAATCAGGAAAATACTTAAGGGACTACCTCCAGTTTGGGAAGCTAAAGCTACTGCAATAACAGAAGGGAGAAATCTCAAGGAGATGTCTGTTAACGAACTCATTGGATCGCTTATCACCTATGAGCTTGCAATAAATGAGAGGAAGAATGAGCAAAGCAAAGCAAAGAAAGCCACAACACTTAAGGCTTTGTTAAACAACTTTAGTGAAGAAAGTGATTCTGACACAGAAGATGGCATGGCCTTGCTAACAAAGAAGTTCGAAAAGTTCTTGAAGAAGAATAAGAAGTTCAATAGAAAATTCTAGAACTCAAAATCAAAAAGAGGAGAGTCAAGTATGACGAAAAAGAAGAAAGATCCACCAACATGCTGCAACTACAGAGAGGTTGGACACATCAAGCCTGAGTGTCCCAAACTAATGAAAGCCTCCAAGAAAAAGAAGAAGGCGCTTAAAGTCGGTTGGGATATGCATAGCACAAGTTGTTCAGAAACCTGAATCCAGTGATGACGAGTTTGTCAATCTGTGTCTAATGGCACATGCTGACATTGAGGTACAATCATCATTCTCATCATCTTCTTATTATTATAGTGATTCTGAAAAGGAGAATGGCATGCTTTCATATGATGAACTGAAACAAGAATATTTGTACACTATTAAAATGCTTGAGAAGAAAGCTAAGAAAATTTCTGATTTGAAAAATAAAGTCAAAGAACTTTCAAGTTTAGTTGCACACCAAAATGAATCTCATGCATCTCTCATGAAAGACAAGGATTTGAAAATTGAGGAGTTAAAAAATAATTTGAAAGATAAATCTGAGATTATTTGTAAATTTACTGAAGGACAAAATAATTTTGAAAAACTCCTAGGTGCTCAAAGAAATTCCCTAGAAAAGGAAGGTCTTGGTTTTAATGGGAAGGAAAATCTAAAACAGAGACATCTTTACATGGGATGTTTTGTAAGAGAGTCAAAATCATATGTTCCATCTAAAGACTATCATAAAAATATTACATGTTTTAAATGTAAGAGGTTAGGTCACATAAAATTTTACTGTCCTTTCAAAAATAAAGATGTCAAAATTAAGAGAGTATGGAAGGTCAAAGGAGAATCTAGTACTAACCCCCATGGACCCAAGAAAATCTTGGTACCAAAACTAGTTATCTGATTGTGTCTTGCAGATATGCTTAAGATCATCATCCTCAAAAGACATATGGTATATGGATAGTGGATGTTCACATCACATGACCGGGGATAAAGCAAAGTTCACATCCATCACACCCAAGGATGAAGGATTTGTCACTTTTAGGGATAATGCTAAAGGAAGGATCACAGGTGTAGGTAAAGTTGGTAATGATTCATCACTAATTATAGATGATGTTTTACTGGTTGATGGTTTAAAGCACAACTTATTGAGTATAATACAACTGTGTGATAAAGGTTACAAAGTGTCTTTTGAACATGACAAGTGCATTGTTGAACACAAAACTAATAATAAGATACTATTCACTACTGAGCGTCATGAAAACATTTATACCACCAGTTTTGATAACTTAACCTCACAAAGTGTGACATGCTTCTCTGCTATGAATGAAATTAGTTGGATTTGGCATAGGAGACTAGGACACGCTAACATGGACTTAATATCTAAACTAGTTAAGGGAGACTTAGTTAAGGGATTGCTTAAGACAAAATTCATCAAAGATTAAATTTGTCAGGATTTTCAACTAGGAAAACAAGCAAAAACGATCTTTAAGAAGAAGAAAGAAATCTCCACTACTAGGCCACTTCAAATGCTACACTTAGATCGATTTGGTCCAAACCCAATTCAGAGTTTAGGAGGAAATTCATACGCATTCGTCATAGTTGATGATTTTTCAAGATGTACATGGGTACTACTCTTAGGTCACAAAGATGAAGCGTGTGAACAATTCATAAACCTGTGCAAGAAAATACAAAATGAAAAGGGATATACTATCACTAAAATTCAAAGTGATGGGGGTAAAGAATTTAAAAATCAAGGCAAGGAAGACTATTGCAATTCATTAGGAATATCTCATAATTTTTTGGCTCCTAGAACACCACAATAGAATGGTGTAGTTGAAAAGAAGAATAGGTCTATACAAGAAATGGCCAGAACTATGCTTAACGAACATAAATTACCTACGTACTTCTAGGCTGAGGCAGTGAATACCGCCTATTATGTTCTAAATAAATTTTTTATTAGACCATCTCTAACTAAGAATTCGTACGAATTATGGAATGGCCATAGACCAAAAATATCATATTTTAATGTCTTTGGCTATAAATGTTTTGTGCTTAGAGACAATGAACATTTAGAAAAATTTGATGTGAAATCAGATGAAGGTATCTTCCTAGGGTATGCCTTAGATAGTAAAGCCTATAGAGTATATAACAAATGAACATTAATGGTTATAGAATCTATTCATATAGTGCTCGATGAGTCAAATCCCTTCTCAAAAAGGATTGATGAAGATGAAATTGAGATAAATAAGGAATTTGAAGAACTATCCATTGAAGATGATTTAGGAAAGAAAAGTGAAATTAAAGAACCATCTACTAAAACTAATCAAATGAGGTTAATGAACCACCTAGAGAATGGAAGTACATAAAGAATCATCCCATAAAGAACCACGTGGAGTAGCCACACGATCCTCACTTAGGAACATGATTAATCATTTTGTCTTTCTATTTCAAGAAAAACCTAGGAATGTGAGTGAAGCAATTAAGGATGAATCGTGGGTGAGGTCCATGCAAGAAGAGTTAAATCAGTTTGAGAGAAATAAAGTATAGACATTAGTTCCTAGACCTGAGGATAAAACAATCATTGGAACAAAATGGATATATAAGAACAAGAAAGATGAACATGGGATAGTTGTTAGAAATAAGGTAAGACTAGTAGCTCAGGGATATAACCAGGAAGAAGGAATAGATTTTGAAGAAATCTTTGCACCTATAGCTAGAATGGAAGTCATTCGAATGCTTTTACCCTATGCTGCGTTTAAAGATTTCAAACTATATCAAATGGATGTCAAAAGCGTATTTTTAAATGGCTACATAAGTGAAGAAGTGTATGTAGAACAACCCCCAGGTTTTGAAAACCATAAGAATCCATATCACATCTATATACTAACAAAGGCCTTGTAACGTTTAAAGTAAGCTCCTAGAGCTTCGTATGAGAGGTTAAGCGGCTTTCTATTATAAAATGGATTTATCAGAGGAAAGATAGACACAACACTCTTCATAAAGTCTAAGAAAGATGACTTGCTCCTAGTTCAAGTATATGTAGATGATATCATATTTGGAGCTACAAATAAAGAATTGTGTAATGAATTTGAGATGAGCATGATGGGTGAACTAAATTTCTTCCTAGGGCTTCAGATCGAACAAGAGAAACATGGAATATTTATAAATCAATCAAAGTATATTAGAGATCTACTCACAAAGTTTAATATGGAAGATGGAAATTAGACAAAAATGAACAAGGTATACCAGTAGATGTCAAGCCTTATCGTGGAATGATTGGTAGCTTATTATATCTAACTGCCAGCAGACCTGACATAATGTTTAGCATATGTTTGTGATAGGAACATTTGCTAGCTATTAAACAAATACTTCGATACCTGATAGGAACCGTGGAAATTGGATTATGGTATCCCAAGTATACATCTTTTGAGATTATCAGCTATTCAGATGCTGATTTTGTGGGTAGCAAAGTGGATAGAAAGAGCACAAGTGGTACTTGTCATTTCTTAGGACATTCGTTAGTCTCTTGATTTTCCAAGAAGCAAAATCTAGTTGCTCTTTCCACAGCTGAGGCAGAATACATAAAGGCAAGTAGTTGTTGTGCTCAAATGCTATACATGAAGCAACAACTGATGAATTTTGGATTAAACTATGAAACAATTCCTATAAGATGCGAAAATACGAGTGCAATAAACATCTCAAAGAATCCCATATTACATTCACGAACTAAACATATAGAAATACGACATCACTTTCTTCGTGATCATGTGCAAAAAGGAGATGTGACACTTGAGTTTGTATGCACAGATGAACAATGGGCAGACATATTCATGAAACCACTTGCAAAGGATAGGTTTATCCAAGCTAGGCATGAATTAGGCCTAATGTATAGTTGAGAGTTTGCCTAGAATTATATTAGATGACATAATTCAGGGGGAGCAACGTCACTTAATATTCAAAATTGGCTAAAAATTTCATATTCAGCTTATTTGTTCCTATTCGATATCACATTAATTAACATTTGGTATCCTCACATAATCTTTGAAATTTATCGCACTGTGTATGTTCACAATGCAATTTACATTCAATGACATGGCCTTATGCATTAGCAAGGGGGAGAAGTAAAATTTTTCAAATCTAATGGTTGAATAAGTTCAAAACTTTAAGACTAAATAGGGGAGAAGAGTATAAGATTATGTCCACTCATGTATTATTATTATACACCTTTTTGTTGATGCTAAAAGGGGGAGAAAAATAAGGAGCAAAAATTGTGGGCAAAACTAATTGTGTAAAGTGGGAGAAAAATCAGGCTAAACAACTTGTGTATGAACATGAGCATATTTCATTTGGCATGAGCATATTTCACTTACTGAATATTTGATACATTATTTGAGGGAAAGCCTTGTTAGGCGTAACCCATTGTATATGAACATGAGCATATTTTATTTGGCATGAGCATATTTCATTTACTGAATATTTGATGCATTATTTAAGGGGGAGCCTTGTTAGGCATAACCCATTGTATATTTTAGCTCATGTATTTGTCATCATCAAAAAGGGGATTTTATTAACTCTATGAGTCCAATCCGATTTTGATAATGACAAATCACTTGGTATTTGATTTGTGTTTTGAGATTGTGAACAGGAGCAATATTTAGCATGCACAGAAAGATAACAAGTCATGGAAGCCATGAAGATTAAAGCATACACATCTTGGAAAAATCCATGGAACTAAAAGAGTTAAAGAATGAAGATGCAAGCGACAAGTTCAAGATCGTCATGGGAATGGGTACTTAGAACTAATGTATTTACATATTCATATCATTTAATTTGAGGCTCAACATATACCCTAAAATGACCTTAGGACTCATGCATTTCATGAACATCATTAGGGGATATCTATGGACTTAGATATATTTTCAAAACCCTAGAAAATATTTTTATAAAAGAGTAAAGAAAGAAAGCAAAACAAATCTTTGAAATTAAAAATAAAAAATTATGGAAAGGTTTAATTCAGAAGACCGAACTCAACGTTCAGTCGTCTGAACATTGAACTTCAGAAGACCGAAGTTAAGCTCAGTTGTCTGAAGAATTTCTTCAGAAGACCAAAGATTAAGTTCAGTCATCTGAAGAATTTATGGTGAAACACAAAACCTGGAAAAAGCACCTCAGAAGACTGAACCCCAACTTCAGTCGTCTAACCCTGTGTCCAGGTTAATTTTTTGAAGCTCTAAGAAACTTATAGTCATCTAGGCCTTTAACCTCAGTCATCTGAACCCGTGGGAAAGTTTAAAAATTTAATTTTTAATGAAAGAACACGCGAGCTAATTTTTTATCCAACGGCTAAGATTCATTCTAAGGGAAAGATACCTATATAATGAACATCTAAACCCTAGTGCCCTAAGGAGAAAACAAGAGAACAAACCTTTGGCATACGATTGAAGAGATTGCACGTTTAGCACAACTTTGAACACACTACTGAAACTTTTGTCTGGGATTTCAAAGTTCTTACGTCGAATCTGAGCTGAGGCTATCTCGTTTTTTAAAAGATAATCTAACAATCATTGAGGAATCTTTTTGGTATTGAGGTTTGGTAAATCGATCTGCACGTTAATATTTCTTCTCATAAAGTTCTTTATATAAACTGATTTGCTTGTTGATATATTATTCAAAGAACTTCTCATCTCAAAATCTAATGTTGAAATAAGCTGAGTGATTGATCTTGAGTGTACTTGCTTATAGAATATTTTGGTAAGATCAATACTCGAGAAAAGTTTTCGCCATTAGTTGAATGATTTTTGATTCAAGTGTGTATTCAGTTAAAGGCGCTATATTTTAGATATCTTAAAACCACTTGATTAAATATCCCGAGTGTTCATAACTATATTTTTTATTGAGGGATATTTTCTGGAAAACATTATATTCAGCTCTTGATCTTTGGAAATCATATTATATATATTTGTATATTACAAAGATCGTGTTGTGATTGAATATTTGAAAGAAAGTTTTTTGATTTTGATTGATACAATATTCAAGACAAAGCTTTCGATAAGTTCATATTAGATATTCGTACATTTTCGCAAAGTGAACTAGAACCCTAATTTTCTCTAAAGCTTTTAATTATATCATTACTTGGGAGTTTTGATAAAAAGGGAATTTTTGTGTTGAAGTATATCATTCATCTAACGATTGTCTCGTTACATACATACTGAGCTTTCAATTTCATCATATGATTATTTGTTAGGAATTTCAATTGTACTCACTAGCTTTGTTAGAAGCAACATTGAGTATTTTGCATATTTGATATTATATTGTAATCACAGTTTAGGTTGTGAACCAGATTTGAGGAGAGAGTTGTATCTCTTGTAAGCAGCGGATTAGGAGGAAGTTGTACCTCTTGTAAATAGCGGTTGTAAGGGAAGCTCCGTCCCAATTTAAGGGGCAGTGATATAGTGGAATCCTTGAGTGGGTTGCTCAAGGCGAGGATGTAGGTAGGGTTGGCTAAACTTCGTAAAATCGTGCTTGCTTTCTCTCTTCCCTTATCGTTTTATATTCCGCACTGCATTTCATTACTCGTATTTCATGTGTGTATGTTTGAATAACCTCACACGCACTTAATTGGGTAAAAAGAATTCATTGATAAAATAAATTTGAGTCAACCTAAAATTCTTGCATTTACTTTGTTAAACATAGAAATTGGGATTAAGTGGTAAATAAGTTTGAAAGATTTTAAAATACCCATTTCACCCCCTCCTTTTCTTGGGATTACACCTAAATGAACATGCTTGTTGAAGAAGTATAATTTTGTGTATGAAAATTTTATATCTATTGTATTCCAGGGATGGGCCTGAAGAGGGAGACTAGGCCTATGGAATAGTCCCGAATTGGCTTAGATCCGGTTAGGAAAGTTAGGTGCACCTTCTTGGTAAGGTGTAGGTTAAGGTCAACCCTACTAATTGACCTGGTTCTAAAGGTTCAGGTCAACCCCACTAATTGACCTGGTTTTAAAAGTTGAAGTCAACCCTATGCTAATTGATTTGATTGTAACTAGTGTCACTCCACCCGTTAAGTGAGCTTTAGTGGAATCCTCAGGCTTGCGAGCTAGAGGCGGGGGCGTAGGCACAATTGGCCGAACCCCAAAAACATTTCTTGTGCATGCTTTTAATTTTCGCATTTAAGATTGCAGCACATGAATGTTTGTATTTTACTATTATGAATTATTTATAATTGCATAAACAGACCCTAGGTTAAGTAATACTATTGCTTGATTAGTTGAACCTAGGAGGAAATTTTAAATACCCAATTTACCTCCCCCTCCCCACCCCCCCCCCCCCCCCCCTTTTGGGAATACACCAAAGTCAATAGCTCTTAACCTTCACTTTGGACATTTTGGAGGAATGATATCTTTTGAATTTATGTGGAGACAAATGTCCCATTAAATCAAATGCTATTTCATTCCTTTCCAGTTCTAAGCTAGCATGATATCTCATCCCTTAAGCTATAGCCAATATATATTAACCAATCAATAATGATATATGTAATCAAAAGATCATATTGGATTTATCATTTGAATTTTTCATATTGGCTTAATTCTCTAAATTCCTTAGTATAGTAAATGCATATACTAGGACTTTTCATCTTAAGTGCTATCCACTATGAGAGAATTATTTAGTCATCACTATCCCTTTTCATTTAGGTATGGTTGAATCTACTTGATCCTTAATAGATGACTAATCCTAAGATCTAAGGAAGAACTATTTTAAAAATTATGTAATTTGCTTTTATACCCATTCTTTCTTGGATCTCAAGGGGTTAGCACTAGATGTCTCCTTAATTTTCCAAACCTTTTTAGTTTTCACATTTTTCCTTTTAAACGGGCAATCAAATTTGATATTACCCTTATTTTTGCATAAGAAACAATTGGTGTGAGTATAAACATTATTCGAAGAAGTACTAGCATAAAACTTGGATTCTTTTACAAAATATCCTATGTAAAGGTTTTTCTTTTTCCTATTTTCTTTACCATTAAAACTGATACCTTCTTTATCCAAGGTCATCTTTTGAGAACACACTAACTTATCAAAATTATCTTCTCCACACGTAAATTTATAAATTATTTTATAGTAGTATTAAACCTTACTTTCTAAGCTAGTGATTTTCAAATCCTTTTCGTTTTCAATGGTAACATGGGATTTTAAGCTTTCTAATTCTTTTGTCAATTTTTCAATCTCATTTTCTAATCTAATAATATTCAAATCCTTTTTCTTTTCAGCAATGTCTAAGACTCTAATTCTTTTGCTAAAGCTTCATTTTATGTAGTGTTTCGTTAGACATTCTAACAAAACTCTTATGTACCTTAAACAGTTCAGTTTGCAATTCATTATAGGAAGGCATACTATCACAAGATTCATCACAGGATTCATCACATGATTCAATAAATGAGTTTGAAGGACTTTGTACCTCGTCATCGTTTAGTGCCATAAAGTAGAAGTTAGTACTTGATCACTTAAATCGCTTTTCAAGCTACTTGAGCTTGAGTCATCCCAAGTAGAAGCCTTCATAGCCTTCTTCTTCTTCTTCTTGCGGTCCTTTTTGAGTAGAGGAAATTTTAGTTTGATATGGCCATCCTCCTTACAATTGTAGCAAGTATGAGGTTCTACTTTTGACTCTCTTTTATATAAATCTCCTCTATCCATCCTAAAGCCCCGAAATTTTCTCATGAATTTCTTGTTCTTCTTGAAGAACTTTCCGAGTTTTTTGGTTATAAGGGCTACATCATCTTCATCCATCTCTTAGTTATTTTATCATTAGAGCTTTCCTTGGAAGGTTTGTGAGCGATGGATTTCTTGGCTTTATTGTGTTCATTTGCTCATTCATTGATAGCCATCTCATATGTGAGAAGTGAGCCGATGAGCTCATCTAGGGACATTACCTTCAAATTCCTACCTTCACCAATGGTTGTTTCCTTTGGTTCCCAAATGGATGGGAGTCCTCTAAGTACTTTCCTAATCATCTCATAAGTAAGGTAAGTCTTTCCAAGAGCATTAAGAGAGTTAATAATGTGTGTGAATCTAGTTTACATGCTAGAAATAGATTCATGAGGAGTCATTTTAAAAGCCTCATACTTAATGTCTATGGTTCCTTCATATGTGATTTCTAGTTTTTTCCAAATCTCCTTAGCACTCTTACATGTCATTATCCTATTGAAATCATTTGCATCTAATGCACAGTATAAGGCATTCATAGCACTAGAGTTAATCTGCATTAACTTTATATTAGTTTTGTTCATCTCATTTTCAACCTTAGGAACTTCCTTATTATCAATGATTTTCATAGGAACATAGTTGCCTTGAAAAATCACTCTCCAAGCCCTCCAATCCATTGTTTGAATGAATATCCTCATTTTTTGCTTCCAAAAAGTGTAATTAACACCGCAAAAAATTGGAGGCCTTGTGGAGGATTTACCCTTACCAAAAGGGAATACTCCTAGGTTTTCCATTTGATCTTTATGCAACTACTTATTAGGTTTATTGCAATCGTACTCTGATACCAATTGTGAATGAGTTGTAATCCCAAGAGGGGGGTGAATTGGGTATTTAAAAAATTTGTGCCAGTGATTAACAATTCTTGCTACGATTATAAACAAATGATCTAACAACGCAATGATAACAATATTCACAGCAGATATATATCAATGTAAATATGCTTAAATATAACATATTTAAGAAAAAGAGACACTGTATTTTACAAGATTCGGAGATTCGTGCCTACGTCCTTACCTCAAGCAACTCACTTGAAGATTCCAATATACGCTCCTTCAATAGGTGGAGAAACATCTCTCCTTCAGTAGGCAGAGATGCCTCTCTCCTTCAATAGGCAGAGATACCTTTACAATCCCCTCCTTTACTAGGCAGAGATGCCTCTCTCCTTTAATAGGCGGAGATGCCCTTACAAACTCCCAAGCTAAAATCCCCTTTCGCTTGACAACGATTCACCCAAGAATCATCAAGATACAATGAGTAATAGAAATAGAGTTGTACAAATAAAACCCTTTGAATAGAGCATATGAGTACATAACAAATCAATCACTAATACACTCTCAATCGAACATTGAAACGAAACTCAAAGAGTAACTAGGGTTTTTCTTGTTTTTGAAATAAATACGCTTGAATAATGTGTTGTAATTGGTGTGATCCCAAGAGTGGGGGTGAATTGGGTATTAAAAATATTTCGGCTAATTTAAACATTTTTGTCGATTCACCACATATTATATCCCATTCAAAATATACCCGTGTATGTAAAACAATTGAACAATGAATACATACATACACAAGTGCAACATGTCTCATTTAATTTAAATGTGTGCATGCAAATTATAATAACAATATATAGACAAGCATACACATGTGAAAATTAAAGTGTAGAAATATAAATGAGATAGAGAGAGAGCGACACAAGATTTGTTATCAAGGTTCTACCAAACCAGCGTACGTACCCGCCTTGGGCATACCCCCCCAAGGGTTTCACTATCCCTGCTCACTTAAATAGGTAAGGCAGAAACCATTTACATCCTCTCCTTACAAGGCGAGAAAAACCCCAGCTCAATTACCAGGTTAAGCCCAACTAGTCTCCCTTATCGAGCAAAGACTCCCCAGTTCAATTTCCAAGCTGAATCGAATCAATCTCCCTTACGGGGCGGAGACTACCCAGTTCAATTATGGGTTGAACCCAACTGTTCTATTAAAAACATTTTGTACATATAAAAATACTTCTACAACTAAGCTGAGATGTACAACATGAAAACTCAATACATACACTCTAGTATGATATGAAATAATGCTCGGAGAGTAAGGGTGTTTTTCAAAATAATATTTCAACCTTTGAAAATAATTTGTATGATGAAAAATCAAAGGTTTTGACCCTAACAAAAATATACTCCCAAAAATATTTTTCAAAGAATAAATGGAGAACCTAGGGTTTTGCATTCAACTAATTTTTGCACAAATGAAATATATGTGAATATATATATATATATATATATATATATATATATATATATATATATATATATGATAAATATGTTCACCTATAAAGATTTTTGCAAATAAAAATTATTTGGAGAATCTGGGATTTATGCTCAAAAAATATTTGTCCAATAGAAAATTTCTCTCCAGAATATTTATCATGAAAAATAATTGGGAGAAACCATAAAGCAACTCTCAAAAATAATTTTCAAGATAAAACCTAAGTGGGTGTAAATGCTATGGATACAACAATATAAATGCCCAAAATAAATATACTCTCTTCCAAAATGATTTTGATATAAACGAATGGAAAGAGAGTTGGAGAGCTTTGTTTAAAAAATTTTACCCCAAAGAAGAGATTTTTGCAATAAAAATGATTTGGGGGAAATTTGATTAACAAAGGATTAGAAAGAAAATTATAGCTAATCAAAGTTGCTAATCTGACTTATGGAAAAGGTATATATAGAGTTTGGGAAAATTATGATCGTTAGGGACACGCTTGGTATTTTTAGATTTGTTTAATTAAAAAATTAAATCTATTTACTGCTTAAAGTTACCACAACCCAAGAGGTTCAGTCGACCTAAGCACGGGTCAGTCGGCCGAACGAAAGGCGACACGGAACCCTTCGTAGGTTCGGTTGACCAAGGCAAAAGGCTGGTCGGTCACTCATAAGGTTTGATCGACCATGATGTTTTTGAACTAAGAGGTTGGTCGACCAAGGCAAGTGAAAAGTCAAATTTTTGAAGATCGGTCGATCGTGACAGCTACGTTCAAAGATTAGGTCAGTCAACCGAGCCTTGGTCAAAACTTTGACTTTAGCAAGTAGTGTGGTCGGTCGACCAAGGGGTATAAGGCATAACCAGGTCAATTGGTTAACCAAGCCAAGTCAAATGTTTGACTTTTGGCCTAATGTATGGTCAGTCAACCTAAGCTTTTCAATTAAGCCTAAAAATCCAACGTTGGTCGACTGCCATAAGGTCTATCTATAGTCAATCTGAGCATTCAATCCATATCATGTAGATGCATGCATTATTACAAACCAAAGATACAAAAATTAAATGCAATACAAATTTAAATCAAAATGTCTTCTTCTTTGCTCTTTTGACTTCATGGAAAGCGCCTGAGTGTACAGTCTTTACGTCTTTCTAGCTTCCATTTCCAATCTCTTTATGTGTGTGTTGAACTATAACTTGTTCAATCACTAAATACAAATATAAGTAACTTGTGCTTTGTCAGCATCAAAACAGGGATCGAACTCAAAAAGTTAACATAATGAACTCACTAAAATGCTCAGCAATGGTCTGTGTTAATCTCAGTTAATCTATTTTGATCCGCATTACTAAACACATTTAGGGCTAGGTATTTATATCAAAGTTTGAATTCTAGCCATTGGGCATGCTTAATCGTATAATAAATGAGAATTTTTAGCTATTTTATGGTCGTTTCCATAATTATCGCGCAAGTTTTAGTCGACCGAAGTGTGTGTTTGGTCGCCCGAACCAACTGGATCTGGAATTTTGAAAATAGGCAGTAGCCATTAGGTCGACTGAACTCTAAGGTTTGGTTGCCCAAACTAACTAAGTCTAGAAATCCAAAAATTCAATAGCCACTCAGTCAACTAAACGCTGTGGTTTGGTCGCCCAAACTACCTATAGCCAGACTAGTGTTCAGATAATATACATTCGGTCGACTAGGCTCATTGCCTTAAGCGGCCGAACATCCTAGAACTACACATTCCTTTATATTTCATTCTGAAATTATTTTAGCATTTTGAGATAAGTTTTGTACTTGTATAAAAGATTTTCCATGAAATTACAAAGTAACTAGGGTCCAACTCAGTCACCTATGAGCTTCATCACAATGTTCAAATGAAGTGTACTTACATGAATTCCTAATTGCAATTACATAACAAAATTCTTCATGTCTTTAAGCTCAGTCTTCATGCAAGCTTCATGTCTATAGCCAAATATCATTGTATTGTATGCTTCATGGCTTTCCATTTTACATCTATTATTGTGCTTTAAGACCTTAATACATGTATACACACTTGATGGCACAATTTGGATGCCTTGGTTTGTCATTATCAAAAGGGGATTAAATCTTGTTAGGCCAACAAAAATAACAAAAAATTTCAAAAATAATATAAATAATTCATTCTCTTAGTCATAACACTATATTCATCAAACATGAATGCGTCTAATCCGTAAGATGGGTCATTAGAAATGGAAGTAACAACTTCCTCTCATCTACCATGTGTCATAAAAGTCATAATGGATTATATCCTCTCGAAACAATTGATACAAATGCATATACAGTTGTTCTCCTTTTGTATCATGTTCAATGTTCATCTCTTCAATAAGTAGTTATCCAATCAAATAGAATGTGCCTTACATTTAGTGATGACAACATTCAACAATTGTGATTTCTCTACAAAGTTCTCCGCCTTTTGCAGTTGATATTCCAACTCTACATCCATAGTTGACACAATACGTACAGGCTTAGCTTTATAAGGGTTAATAAAATGGCCTTCTAAGTTCAATATCTCCCCATCAAAGAAAATAAGTTATTAAGAGTGTATGAAACGACCGAACAATGATGACAACTCGACATGCTACAACGCGAAGAACTCATACTATAAATGTAAATTTGGTAAGAACAAGTCTAACTACAACCATAACTTAAACAAACTCTTAAGTAGTCCATATCGTGAACTTTACACATAGACTGGATATGACAGCTCTACAATGTCAAGCAGGCATGACAATCTTATTTTTACTGACAACTAAAATACGAGCATGCTTTGAAGAATGTATAACAATTCGTTTCACTTATTTTCTATACTCAGTGAGTATGTGTGATATTACAGAACAATGATGTAAGAACCTGAACCGTAGTATGTGGGTTTAATATTGAAAGAAGGGTAAAAAGGTAATTGTACAGACTTCGTCGACGAAGGTTGAAGGCTCCTCATCGACGAAATTCAGGGCTCGTCAATGAGGGAATACCGAGAGGTTTGAAAAAAATTGGAAATATCCGGTTCATTGACGAGGCCACCATCTCATCGATGAAGGTAATGGCGGACTCGTCGAAGAGGACGCCAATTCGTCGACGAATCCACCCGAGTCAAGGGCTATAAATATCAGTTCCATTGCTTCTAAGCTAAGTAATCTTAAATATCCTCTCTCTCTCTCTCTAGAACTCGAAGCTCTATCTCTCTCTTTCTAGTTTTCTTCGTTGTTCATGTCTTGATTCGTAAATCTAACATTACTGCGAGGATCAAGGAAGGATTCTCTACGTTTCTAGCAGATTGGAATCTCGTTTTGAGGGATTTCGGGTTTCGGGCTAAAATCAAGGTAAGGCTCGATTTAGTATATGTGTAGTAGTACAAATTGTAAGCATGTATTGTACTGTGGTTTGTAGGTTCTAGAGTCTCGGTTCGTAGTTTTGGGGACCGTAGAGTTTGTAGTTGGAATTCGGGTTAAGGTAAAGGGATTCAGTTTATATCAGTTTATTTTGAAATCAGGATCGGTAAGCTTGTAGGCTACGATCGTATGTATTTTTTGGTAACTTATTTGGGGAAATCTATTAGGTAAAATACGGGATTTTTGGTTTATAGTTTTCAGGAAAATTTGGGGATTTCGGGTATCATCTCTACTTTTTTTGGAAAACCGTTCGTTTTGTTTAAACTGTATTATTGAGATGACTGTTATCCATATTTTCATAAACTATATACTTGAAATGGAAAATGATATGATTTACCGTAAACCAAATAAGTGTGGTATCTATGGATGTATGTATTTGTTCCAGGTATTTGTAAAACAGCTAGTGGCGGCTAATTACCGTACGCTAATATGTATAAGAGTGTGAACTCCAAAATGATTCTAGGTTTTTTGAAATTGGCTAAGGGCGGCTAATTACCATACGCCGAAACAGCTATGTGGCGGCTAATTACCATACGCTGCGCCATGTACCGGTTAACTACCGTGGGCGAGAGTGGCCGGCTCTATATGCGAGGTGTGAAATATCACCAGTATGTTCTGACTGGTCACCAATGGGTGTGTTCTACACTATATGGAGCAATGTATCATTGTTGGGCCTCGGTCGTCGCAGCGTAGTTGCGTATGTAACAATGTAATTGCTGTGAGACTTAGGTTACCTTGTGTAGTTGCATATGGAGCAATGTAATTACTGTTGGGTCTCGGTTGTCGCAGCGTAGTTGCGTGTGTAGCAATGTAATCACTATGAGACTTAGGTTACCTTGTATAGTTGCGTACTAGTGTGACAACACTGACCGTATGTTTTGGGTATCGTATGTACTGGAATGGTTTTGTGAAAATACTGGAACTGTATGGAAACATTTTGGAACTGTATTGTATTGTATAGTGTTATGTTTTATGTAAAATAACAATGGTATGTCACACACTGATATAACCTGCTTTCTTCCTTACCTTAGGTGTCTCACCCCAAATGTATATACAAATGTTTTTTAGGTCCTTCGGGTAGAGCATCCTAGCATCCAGAAGCGAGGGGTGTCATTTAGCTACTACTAGTGCTTGATTGGTCTGAGTTTTTTTTGTAACCAGGTTTTCGTGATGGATTTTGTAGACGCCCGTAGTATGTATGGTATTCATAGGGACGTATATCCTTGTATGGTATAGACTCTAGTATAGTACCGTTTATGTATAGGAAAACCATATTACACTACGTATTTTGATGAGTATAGATGTTTATGTGTATGTATATAGGGCATCCGTTCACCCCACTAGGTCGGACCCTCTTTTTGTGTTGTATCATGTATGTTTTAATTGATACAGAGACAGGTTAGGTTACTAAATTCACACCTGGGACCCATCTGAGGGTTCGAGGTGTGACAGCTTGGTATCAGAGCTAACCAGGTTGTTAGGTTTTGTAGACTTGGTTAGGTGTATCTATATGTACATACCAGAGTTTAGGATGTAGGAAATGGGTAAAGTAGATCGAGGGTTGTTTCGTCGCTAAACAGCGATTCGTTAGCGGTGTTCCGTGTTTTTCCTGGAATACCGATTCTAGTAAAAGCAAGGCATACCATTGATGACTTTCGTGTCGGTGTGATAGGACAGACCTAGACCCATGAGAATAGTAGTTGACATAATTAGCATTATTAATTGTGTTAACTGTGTACGATATGGAAATTCTAACCGATTCTTATTCTTTCTCAGAATGGAGCCCAAGGATAATGACTTAGGAGGCAGTTCCGAGGGAACTGCGAGCGATGAGTCTCACTCTATGCCTCGGGGTTTGACGAGGTAGCTCACGCACAAGATCGAGCAGAGTGTTAGGAGACGCGAACGCTCTCCTTCTTATACGAGGTGTACGATTGAGAGGTTCGCTCATATGCACCCTTCGACGTTTACGGGAGGACCCAATCCGATTATAGCAGAGGACTGGGTCGAGAAGACTAAGAGGATTCTGGATGTCCCCCATTGCACTGATGGGCAGAAGGTCCTTTACGCAACTTTCCAGCTATCTGGAGAGGTTGGGTGTTGGTGGACGGCGATGAGTCTACTTGAGAAGCAGAAAGCTAGTCCATCAAAGATGATGTGGGGCCATTTCAAGGAGGTATTCTTCGAGAGATACTTCCCGGTCTCCACTCGAGATGCAAAGGCCGATGAGTTTTCGAGCCTGACATAGGGAACTTTTTTGGTGCAGAGGTATGCCGCCAAATTCATAGAGCTATCTCGTTTTGTGCCATACTTGGTTCCGAATGAGTACGAGAAGGCTCGGAGGTTCGAGAAGGATCTGGGGAAAGACATCCGCTGGCTTGTGGGGATGCTTGAGATCCATGATTTCTCCTTCTTGGTGGGTAAGGCCACCATTGTTGAGACCGACCTTCAGGGAATTGAGGTAGTACAGGAGCAAGGGAAGAGACCGGTATCTTATGGATCTCAGACTGGTCCTCGGCAAGGTCAATGGAAGAAGAAGAAGAACTACAACTCTGGTTATCAGTGAAACACCGATCGTCTGAGTTCTTAGGGGGATCCATCCTCCGCACCATGCGCCAAGTGTCGTATATGGCACGATGGAAAATGTCAACCATTCTGGGGTGTATGCTATAACTGTGGCAAGTTAGGCCACATGGCGAAGAGCTGTAAGGAATAGAGGAGGGTTATGCCTACACAGAGCCAGAACCAAAGGAGTAATCAAATGCCTCGAGGGAACTACGAGTCAACCACGACTTTGGCGAGAGTATATTCACTTACTCCAGCAGATGCAGAACACACTGGGAACGTGGTGACAGGTACCATGTTACTATTTTCGAATAGAGCTGTTGTTTTATTTGATTCAGGGGCAACACATTCGTTCATATCTGCTAGTTTTATGAAGTTGTGTGGGGTTGAAATTTGTATGATGAATGAGATGTGGTCTGTGACTACGTCGACTGGGAGTGTGTTGTTAGAGGACTTCCCAGTGGAGATCTAGGAGAGGCTACTACCAGCGAACCTTGTAGTATACAACATGTATGGTTTTGACGTCATATTGGGGATGGATTGGCTATTCTGCAGTTTTGTCATGATTGATTGTCATAGGAAGGCAGTAGTGTTCAGACCTCCTAGGGAGCAGGAGTATGAGTTCGTAGGATCGTGTGTGCATTCAACACCACAGGTTCTATCAGGGTTACAGGCAAGGAGGCTACTCTTGGACGGGTGTTAAGGGTACCTAGCTTGCATGAAGGAACCTTCATGGGAGGAGTTGAGGCTCGAGGATATTTGAGTGGTCAATGAGTTTTCGCATGTGTTTCCTAAAGATTTACCCGGTTTACCTCCGGATCGGGAGGTGGAGTTTGCAATAGAGTTGCTACCTAGCAAGGCACCAATCTCTAAAGCTCCGTACCGGATGGCTCGAGCAGAACTTCAAGAGTTGAAGGAGCAGTTGCAGGAACTACTGAACCAGGGTTTTATTTGATCGAGTGTTTCGCCCTGGGGAGCTCCATTATTATTTGTGAAGAAGAAGCACAGATCGATGCTTATGTGCATTGACTACCGTGAGATCAACAAAGTGACGGTGAAGAACCGTTACCCTTTGCCTTGTATAGATGATTTTTTTTACCAGTTAGAAGGAACGCATGTCTTTTTGAAGATCGACCTATGGTCAGGGTATCATCAGGTGAGGGTTAGGTCTGAGGATGTAGAGAAGACTGCTTTTCGAACCAGATAAGGCTACTATGAATTCTTGGTTATGCCGTTTGGGTTGACCAATGCGCCGGAAGTATTTATGGATCTGATGAATAGGGTGTTTCATGAGTACCTGGATCAGTTCGTAGTGGTGTTCATCGATGACTGGTATACTCAAGGAGTTCGGAAAAGCATGAGAACCATCTGAGATTGGTATTACAGGTTCTGCGAGAAAGGAAGTTGTATGCCAAGCTAAAGAAGTGTGAGTTCTGGTTGAATCAGGTCGCGTTCTTAGGCCATGTGGTGTCTAAGGACAGTGTCTCAGTTGATCCTAGCAAGATCAAAGCTGTAGTCGACTGGGCGAGACCGAAGAGTGTGCAGGAGGTTCGGAGTTTTTAGGGACTGGCACGTTATTATCGTCGGTTCATGGAGGGGTTCTCTAAACTATCTGGACCTCTGACTCGGTTGACCAGGAGGGGAGTTCAGTTTGAGTGGACTAGGGATTGCAAGCAGTGATTTCAGGAGTTGAAGCACCGGCTGGTTGCTGCTCCGATTTTGACCATTCCTTCGGGGGATGGTGGGTTTGTGATTTATATTGATGCATCTCTAAAGGGTTTGGGATGTGTGCTTATGCAGTAGGGTAAGGTAGTAGCGTATGCTTCTTGGCAACTGAAGGAATATGAGAAAAATTACCCAACGCATGATCTAGAATTGGCTGCTATAGTTCATGCCCTAAAGATCTAGCGACACTACATGTACGGTATTCAGTGTGAGATTTTCATTGACCACAAAAGCCTCAGGTACTTTTTCATGCAGAATGAGCTGAATATGAGGCAAAGGCGATGGTTAGAGTTGATCAAGGACTACGATTTCACGATCAGTTATCACCCAGGGAAGGCTAATGTGGTAGCTGATGCGTTGAATCGAAAGTCAAAACATGCAGGAGTATCTACAATTGTAGCTCAGCATCATGTCATACAGGATCTAGAAATCCTTGGCGTGGAGTTGGTATCTGGTGATCATCAGGCTTTCATTGCTAGCTTGGTGATCCAGCCGACCTTGTTCGAGCGTATTAAAGTCGCGCAGGCTAGTGATGTGGAGTTGGTAAGGACTGTGGAGAAAGTGCAGCAGGGGTTAGCTGTGGATTTTAACATCTTTAAGGGAGGTGTGTTACGATTTGGAACCAGACTATGTGTTCCGAACGATGATGAGATCAGGAGGATGATTCTAGAGGAAGTGCATCGTTCCTTTTATACGGTACATCCGGGTAGTACGAAGATGTATCGAGACTTGCGCGAGACCTTCTAGTGGTCTGGTATGAAGAGATAGATTACTCAGTTCATGGAGCAGTGTCTGACGTGTCAGCAGGTGAAAGCTGAACATCAAAGGCTGGCAAGGCCTTTGTAGCCTTTGCCTATTCCGGTATGGAAATGGAAACAAATTTCCATGGACTTTGTTACCGGTTTGCCGCCAGCGCTTCACGGGCAGAATGCTCTCTGGGTGATCGTGGACAGGTTGTCGAAATCTACTCACTTTGTACCTATGAAGGTTAGCTATCCTTTGAGGAGGCTAGCAGACCTGTACATGCAGGAGAAAGTTAGACTGCACGAAGTTCCTACATCCATTGTTTCAGATCGGGATCCGAGGTTTAGTTCTCGATTTTGGAAGAGCTTGCAGGAAGCATTGGGGGATGAAGCTTACTTTCAATACAGCATTCCATCCCCAAACTGATGGACAGTCGAAGAGGATGATACAGATCTTGGAGGATATGTTATGGGCTTGTGTATTGGACTTCGGTGGTAGTTGGATTCAGTTTCTAGCACTAGTGGGGTTTGCCTATAACAATAGCTTCCAGGCTAGTATAGGGATGGCACTGTTCGAGATTTTGCATGGTCGAAGGTGTCGATCTCCTTTGTATTGGGAGGAGATCGGCGAAGGGTCAGGTTTTAGGACCTGAACTCGTGTAGCAGACGTCTGAGAAGGTAGGTTTGATCTGGGAGAGGATTAGATCGGCTCAGAGTCAGCAGAAGAGTTACGCAGATGTTCACCACCATGAGTTGGAGTTCGAGGTAGGGGGTAAAGTATTCCTTAGAATCGCTTCGATGAAGGGAGTGATGAGATTCGTAAGGAAGGGCAAGTTGAGCCCGAGGTATATCAGACCATTCGAGGTGATTGAATGAGTGGGTCCGGTAGCCTATAGAATTGCACTACCCCCAACACCCTCAAGGGTCCACAATGTGTTTCACATATCCATGCTGAGAAGGTACATGTTGGATCCATCGCATGTTATCAGTTATGATGAGTTGGAAATTGAGGATACTTTAGCATATGAGGAAATACCTATTCAAGTTCTGGACCATAAAGTTCAGAAGCTTCATACCAAAGAAATACTATTGGTGAAGATATTGTGGCAAAACCACGAGGTTGAGGAAGCTTCCTGGGAATTGGAAACGGAAATACGCCGAAAGTATCCACAGTTGTTCTGAGTAGTAGTTGGATAACAGGGTGGTATAAGTATGTATGTATGTAAGTAATCCTCTGTTATCATATTGTATATGGTGATTAGTCTCTGGGAGAGTCATGTTGTATTGTAAACTCCCGAGGCCATGTATGTATGTAACCACGGTATTCCTCCACCATAAGTGAGGGAGAGTATATGTGTATGTATTGTAACGGGGCTGCGTATAAATAGCCGCCATTTTCTCTAGAGTATGTATGTATGTATTGTACGGGGCTACGTATAAATGGCTGCCGTTTTCTAAAGAGTATGTATGTATCGTAGAGGGGCTGCGTATAAATGGTCGTTGTTTTCACCTTAGAGTGTGTATGTATGTAATAGTATGATTGTGTTCGTAATGAGAGATTGCAAATTTTGAGGATGAAATTTTTCTAAGGAGGGGAGGTTGTAAGAACTCGAACCGTAGTATGTGGGTTTAATAATGAAAGAAGGGTAAAAAGGTAATTGTACAAACTTCGTTGACGAGGCCATCGTTTGTCTACGAAGGTTGAAGGCTCCTCGCCGATAAAATTTAGGGCTCGTCGATGAGGGAATGCCGAGAGGTTTGAAAAAAATTGGAAATATCTGACTCATCGATGAGGCCACCGTCTCGTCGACAAAGGTAATGGCGGACTCGTCGACTAGTCCGCCAAATCGTCGACGAATCCACCTGAGTCAAGGGCTATAAATATCAGTTCCATTGCTTCTAAGCTACGTAATCTTAAATATCCTATCCCTCTCTCTCTAAAACTCGAAGCTCTCTTTCTCTCTCTAGTTTTCTTCGCCATTCGTCACTTGATTCATAAATCCTACGTTACTGCGAGGATTAAGGAAGGATTCTCTACGTTTCTAGCGGTCAGAATCTCGTTTTGAGCGATTTTGGGTTTCGAGCTAAAATCGAGGTAAGGCTCGATTTTCATTTCTGATTCAGTATATGTGTAGTAGTACGAATTGTAAGCATGTATTGTACTGTGGTTTGTAGGTTCTAGAGTCTCGGTTCGTACTTTTGGGGACCGTAGAATTCGTAGTTGAAATTCAAGTTAAAATAAGGGGATTCAGTTTATATCAGTTTATTTTCGAAATCAAGATCGGTAAACTTGTAGGCTACGATCGTATGTATGTTTTGGTAACTTATTTGGAGAAATCTATTAGGTAAAATACGGGATTTTCGGGTTACAGTTTTCGGGAAAATTTGGGGATTTCGGGTATCATCTCTACTTTGTTTGGAAAACCGTTCATTTTGTTTAAATTGTATTATTGTGAGGATTGTTATCCATATTTGCATAAACTGTATACTTGAAATGGAAAACGATATGATTTACTATAAACCAAATAAGTGTGGTATGTATGGTTATATGTATTTGTTCCAGGTATTTGTAAAACAGCTAGTGGTGGCTAATTACCGTACGCTGATATGTATAGGAGTGTGAACTCCAAAATGATTCCAGATTTTGTGAAATTGGCTAAGGGCGGCTAATTACCGTATGCCAAAAAAGCTATGTGGCGGCTAATTACCATACGCTGCACCATGTACCGGTTAACTATCATGGGCGAGAGTGGCCGGCTCTCTATCCGGAGTTTGAAATATCACCAGTATGTTCCGGCTGGTCACAGATGGGTGTGTTCTACACCGTATGGAGCAATGTAATCACTATTGGGCCTCGGTCGTCGTAGCGTAGTTGTGTATGTAGCAATGTAATCGCTGTGAGACTTAGGTTACCTTGTGTAGTTACGTATGGAGCAATGTAATCACTATTAGGCCTCGGTCGTCGCAGCGTAGTTGCATGTGTAGCAATGTAATCACTACGAGACTTAGGTTACCTTGTGTAGTTGCGTACTAGTGCGACGACACTGACCGTATGTTTTGGGCATCGTATGTACTGGAATGGTTTTGTGAAAATACTGGAACTGTATGGAACTGTATGGAAACATTTTGGAACTATATCGTATTGTATAGTGTTATGTTTTATGTAAAATAACATTGGTATGTCATACACTGATACAACCTACTTTCTTCCTTACTGAGAGGTGTCTTACCCTGAATGTATATACAAATGTTTTTAGGTCCTTCAAGTAGCCAAAACTAGCATCCTAGCATCTAGAAGCGAGGGGTGTCGTTTAGCTACTACTAGTGCCTGATAGGTATGAGTTTTTTTTGTAATCAGGTTGTCATGATGGATTTTGTAGACGCCCGTAGTATATATGGTATACATAGGGACGTATATCCTTGTATGGCATAGACTCTGGCATAGTACCATTTATGTATAGAAAGACCGTATTTCGCTGCGTACTTTGATGAGTATGGATGTTTATGTGTATGTATATAAGGCATCTGTTCACCCCATAGGGTCGGACCCTCTTTTTGTGTTGTATCATGTATATTTTAATTGATACAGAGACAGGTTAGGTTACTAAATTCACACCTGGGACCCATTTGCGAGCTCGGTGTCTAACAAATGAAATCAATTATTGAACTTTACACGTAAATCGGACGTGACAACTCTACCATACAAAGTAAGCTTGAAACCCTATCGTGACTAAAAACTGAAGCACAGGAATGCTTTGAAGAACATATAATAATTCGTTTTACTTATTCCCATACTTAGCGAGTATACATGACATTGATAGAACAATGAAATCAATATTGAACTTTACATGTAAACTGGACATGACAGCTCTACCATCCAAAGCAAGCATGACAACCCTATCGTGACTAACAACTTACGCACAGACATGTGTGATATTGATAGAATAATCAAAATCAATTATTAAAATTTACATATGGATTGGACGTGACAACTCTACCATGAGAAGCAGGCATAACAACTCTACCATGTGAACCATGCATGATATTGGCAGAACAACAAATTCAATTATTGAACTTTTCACGTAGACATGATGTGACAATTCTACCATCCAAAGCAATGTGACGACCCTATCATCACTGAAAACTAAATGCATGCCAGATACTGACTTTACAAGGAGATCAAATGTGAACTTATAAATTATGCTCCTTTCCCATTGCAAAGCAAAAGGTACCGCAAAATTATACCTTTGGACAATGGCTGAACAACATTGGGCTCTTGATAATGATGAGAACTTGGATATGGATCATGAATATGGATATAGACATTGGTGGTTGGTTTCATGAAGGCAATAGGTTTATCGAATTACTTTGCAAGCTTTGCTAATGCAATAGTTACAAACTTTGATGGCACCAGTACCCAAGCTCCATGCACAATACATGCAGTAGGGGGAGTTCTTTAGAGATTTTAATGAACTCCACAATGCAATTCGATGTTTACATTGTGAGAAAAATAAAAATGTTGTTGCGTCAAGTACTACACTCTCTTTATAAGCTCGCTACATAGTATGTGCCTAAGAACAACTTGTTGACCTTATAGGTCACACCCGGTTTTGATAATGACAAATACTCATTGTATTTAATGCATGTTTGAGGTTATGTGCAAGAACTTATATTGTTAGATCAAGATGCACATAGAAAAAGTGAAGAGTCAAGACCCAATTCATTCTATGTTGTAATATATAGTTCATTTGTGCAAGTGGTATGTAATAGTAATTAGGGCTTTACTTGTAATAATCATCACACACATCACATGTATGGTCTAATAGGTAAGCTCAGACTAAAATTGAAAAATAACTAAAACTGGACCTAGAAAAGACCTTAGGACACTCACCATTGCACATATATGTGTTAGGCATAGAGTGAATGTGAAATGAATTGTGACCGAAATGCACATTTTGTGCACCTTCGGTCGACCAAACTAGGGAGTTCATTTTGACCCCGGTCGACTGAATCGGTCTGGGTCAACAAGTTTACCACAGTCCGATCGACTAAGCTCTTGAAGCTTATTTGACCCTGGTCGACCGAACCACCCTAAAGTCAATAGTTTGACTTCCTGGTCGACCAAGAGACTTTTGAACTACACCACCTCGTCGACTAAGTTCCCACGTGTGGGAATCCAACACCCTAGTCGACCGACCAGCGTAGTTCATTCTAGCCCTGGTCAATCGAACCTCACTAATTTGGAAAAAAATAGCCTCGGACATACTTGTCCGGTCAACTAGCCCTAAAGTTCATTTTTGGCCCAGTCGACTGAGCCATAAGAACTTTTGTCGACCGAACCCATCCTGGTCGACCGGTGCTCTCGGGTTGCCCTGTATTTTTACCGCAGTTAACTAATTTTTAACAAGGTTAAAATTATTAAATGTCATTAAATCTTTTCTAATAATCTCGGCTATGTCCCCAACAATTATCATTCTAGGGGTGTCTATATATACCCCTTCATTTGGGAAAATTAGGAAGAGGATTAAGAATCTTGATTAATAAATTCTCTCTCAAGCTCTAAACTTCTACTACTCATTTTTACCCTCCACTTTCACTCATACTTACCTTCTCCCATTGCCTAAACCTTTTGTAAGTTGCTTTGAGTGATTGTCTTGAAAAGTTTGCTCTCCTTGTTTGTTTAGTTGACACATTTTTCTTGAGAACCAAACCTAAGTGTTCTTAGGGGACTTTGTCAATAAGTCTCTCCTAAAAAGACTTGTATTAAACTTCTGAGTGTTGCATATTTGTTGCAATATCTTAGAAAGTTTGTATTTGTTTTTGGGTTGCAAAAACTTTTTCAAAAACATTCTCAAATATCTTGGGTGATTTATTTTAACATATTTTAGAAAAGATATTTGTTTATATGATATTAATCTTTACTGCAATATTCATTAACTTACATATCATTTGCTGAATAAAAATATTATATATCTTTTGCAAACCAAGCATATACATTATTCGATATTTACACGATTGAGATATTATGCTGATTGGAATATTTGAGACTTGATTGATATCCTTGTGTGAGCATTTAGATTGAACATCTTGTGATACAAAGATCATACTGGTTTGCACTCTCATGCACTCATTACACTGATAGAAAATATATTTGAGAGTATATATTAAACCACATTGAGCTTACTTATTATATCTTATTGGTGGTGTATGTGATTGCACGTAACTGGGTACATATCTGCTTTACATGAAAGTATAATCATTATACCATTTCATTGATTGAACAAATATGTTGTATTTCTAGGCACGGGCCTGAAGAGGGAGACTAGCCCTTTGAAATAGTCCTGGATTGGCTTAGACCCGGTTATGAAAGCTAGGTGCACCATCCTGTTAAGGTGTTGGTTGAGGTCAACCCCCCCCCCCCCAAAAAATTGACCTGATTGTAATCGGTGCTGCTCCACCCATTAAATGAGTCTTTAGTGGAATCCTTGGGCTTGCGAGCTAGAGGTGGGGACGTAGGCACAGTTGGCTGAACCCCGATAACATATCGTGTGTTTGCTTATATTTTCGCACGTGTATGTTATGGTGTGAATGATGCGCATGATTTAAATTTTCGCATATCATATTTATCAGTGCATTTGGAATTACATAGAAAGACCCTAGGTTGTATTATACAGCTATCTTGTTTAACCTAGGAGATAAATTTTTAAAATTTCAATTCATCCCCCCCCCCCTCTCTTGTGAATACACCAATTCTAACAATTAGTATCAGAGTCTCGTTGCACTAGACTTAAATGTTTTTTGCAAAAAAATCACAATGGCTCAATTTAGTGTATCCCTATTTGGTGAGGGACAGTCACCCACCAGTCCTCCATTGTTTTGTGGTGTTAACTACACCCACTGAAAAATTCAAATGAACATGTTTATAAAATCTATGAACTAGAGGGCCTTGCAGGTGATTGTGAATGGAATTTGTATGCCAGGTAATGAAAATGATATAAATTTATTGCATGCAAATTCACATGCCATAGACTTATTGTACTGTGCTTTAGATACTAATATTCTTCATGAAATTATGGCATGTCATAGTGCACAGGAAATCTGGGATGAACTAGAAAAGAAATATGGAGAATCCCAAGAGAAGGAGATCGTAACTCCTCTGAATGCTCCAAACTCAAATGATCATGAGGAGGTAAATCATGAGCTAGAAATCAACGAGGAGGTATATGATTCTCACTCTAGCTCGTTTTATGATTTTTCTTATGAATGTTGTGATGCGTCATATACTAAATCATCTGTTGATAATACTGTAAATGGTTCATGCAAAGTTTACAATGAAAAATCTTGTGATGAATCATTTGATTACTCATGTGATGTTTTGACTGAAAATTCATGCACTGATTCATATGATAATCCTTGTGTCAAATTGTGTGATGAATCATGTGCTAATTTGATAAATGAAAGCATGCCCTCGTATGGAAAAGCTAGATTAAACTTTTTTGAAAATGAATAAATTTTTAGCGAAGTTATCTAAGCAGAAGTCCATTTTGAAAAAGGAAAATAAAGCATGGCAAAGAAATTAAGAAAAATAAAAGATTATTATGCCATCTTAGAAAAGAGAAAGATTAAGAAGATCTTAAAATTTATTTGCTTAGAAAAGGAAATGGATGATTATTCTAGAGCTACACTCGAAGTTAAAAATGAAAAAAATAATCATGATAAACCCTTAAGATTTAAAAAGAAAAACATTTTCAAGAAGGGTTCAACCTTTAAATCCAATAGCTATTGTTATGCCTCATTGAGCAAAAATAAGAGCTGTAAGCATAATCTTTCACCTATTTACGAAACATGCTTACACTGTAAAAGAAAATGGCACATTCCATCTTGTCCATCTAGTTATGCCAGAGGCCTGGATAAGAAAATGAATTGGATTATCATGATGGTGAATCTCTCGGGATCTAAGGAAGATCGAATTCCAATAGAAATTGTTTAAATATTTTAATCTTCCCTTAGTTCCTAGGTTTAGGGATTTCGATGACTATCAGCTTAGGAAGTGGTTTGTGGTTAAAATGAAAATTCTTAGTATATGTATTCACTATATACTTTTTCCACACTAAGAAATTGAATAATCTTCACTTCCAAATGGACTAGGCATCATTGTTAGGTAAATATTTCCAAATGCTTAACCCATGATTAAATGTAATACTTTAAGTTAAACCATTGTTGTCATTGCACAAAATTGAGTGTTAGGGTTCCATCTTATATCATATATCACTATACCCTAAAACTCACTTTTGAATATGAAATGCCTAATAAAATGGTTAGTCATCATTCTAGGCTTAAAGCACTATTGATCATGACTGACTAATATACATTGAGTAATTCTCATAGCTATAACCAAATTAGAGGCATCCACTAGGGGATTGGTCCATTTGAGTTTAAATTGTGAATCCTTTAATTTTGGTTTAATCCCTCCATAGGAAATCTTTACCATACCACGATCATATCCAGTAAAGATTTATCCTTCCAGTGGTTCATATCCTTGCTCTAATTTATGATCATCTTCAGAGGATACCCTTCATTTGTGGAAAATGAGAAATACCCAAAAAGAGCTTCATTCAAATAAATTCATATACTCATGAACGCTCTTTGCCTAAGCAATTGGACATATTCAATTCCACACGAATATCCTGAATCTTGTCCACTCAAAGTGAATACTCTTCAAACTTAACATAAATTTTAACCCTTTTAACCCTTAAGGTGTAGGTTGAGGTCAGCCCGACTAATTGACCTGGTTGTAAAGCTTGAGGTCAGCCCTGTAATGACCTCCTTATAAAGATAAATTCTCTACTATTTTAAATTAAAACAATTTCCTAGACAGCGGAAAGCAAATAACATGAAATACAACCTTATATATATATATATATATACACACTCAATACCAGAGTGTCTAAATATTCCACAAATATTACATATTATATTATACTCTCAAGAACAGCTCTTACTAATATCAGGGCTAACAAAATTGTACCCCAAAAACACTCACCCTCAAAAAGGGCAGACAAGTAGTTCCTCTATCTGCGAGCCTACTCCGCTCACCCAATTGGCTCACCTAAAAAATAATTCAACACTGGGATGAGCCAAAGCTCAGTAAGACGAAACATGCTATCACTAGTGTGTGGCAACTAAGATGTGGATCTATAAAAATTAATCTGAGTTAAGAGTAGTACAAGTAACTAAAACTAAAAATTTTGATACTACATAACATATTATAAAATTTTTAACTACATAATTTAACATGTCAAACTGTATGAAATTACTTTTCATAATAATACTATTATTTTGAAAAATCTGATAATACCATAATATCTGAGAATATTTTCCTAGATGGTTGTATGTCATGATTTAACTCCTCGTGACGGGGTTATGTAGCCCGAAGGCTAGGTCTATCCTGGTTGGCCTACTAGGGTAAACCACTCTACTCCTACGTCAGATCAGCCCTCCTCAACCCATATCTGATGAGGATCCTGTCCACAACTAGGCACGATCAACCTCGTACCACTTACTATCTGAGTTAAGTGGCTACACTCTAAACTAAATATCTATATATCTGTAGCTACGGTACCGTGCTCAACTGTCTAATCCATCAAGGTCTAATACTATATAATATGTTTCTATATACAACTAACTGTTTTACCATGATTCTATAATAACTGTATAAACCATGACGCTGTAATAATCAGTAACTATATCAATTGTGTTTTTCTAAGATAAACTGTAAATCTACCTGTTATGATGCTGTAAAACTGTAAAATCATGGTATTCCGAAAGATACTGTAAACACATTTCACTGTCTGTATATTCTGTAAAACATATCCGTGAAAATACTGTAAAAACATGTTTTTATACGATATTCATACTCTCATGCCACACAATAATTTAAAACATTTTAATCTCAATAATAAAATGCATAAATTTCTGCTCTGAATAATAATCTGGTAAAAACATAAACTTCATACTGAAATGATACTAGGTTTTCCTAGCATAACATGTTTCCCTTACCAAACTGTCTAAAAGCCCATTTCGTACACCGATCCTACACCCGCAAGGCTTCCTATTCCACACCCTGAAAACCACATTTGCCAAAACAGAACATTAATATTTCTTGGCCTACATCATTTCCTACAACTACTAGAGGGTCAAAAACTGGATAAAAGACCTTACCCTGATTTTGGGAAGGAATTCGTCTCAATCCCATCGACGATCCACCCCAGCAGACTTGAAGAGAACTCTGGCAGGATCATCGTGGTGGGCTTAGATTGTCGATCTGACGACTGATGGGGCCGAAATCGAAGAGATATGGAGGAGAGGCTATAGGAGAGAGAGAGGAGAGAGAACGGTGCTAAATTTCTGCATTTAACCAAAGTTTTGCACTATTTATACTGCAAGATTTGTCGACGAGCCACGTCATCTCGTCGACGAATCCTGTAGAAAGTTCATCGACGAACCACCCCCTCATCGACGAATTTCAAACTTCTCAATAATCTTCTCTCGGTATCTTCTCATCGACGAAACTAGTCCTCGTTGACGAGGTGTTGCTATACCCTTGTCGACGAATCCCCTGTATTCATCGACGAGGACCAAGGAAAAGTTTTCGATTATTATTATTCCCAAAGTGCAATGTCGTCGACGAACGCGACTGCCTCCTTTTGTTACTATTTCCATTTTCCTCCCTTTTTTTATTATTTAAATAACATTATTCTTCGGGTTGTTACATTTTCCCCTCCTTATAAAATTTCGTCCTCAAAATTCACCAATTCATATGATCCTTCCTTCTTAAAGGTAAATGGTCTACTTATTTTATTACTTGCCCTCACTTATGGCGGAGGAATGTCGTGGTTACGTGGGTAGTCCTAGGAGATTACAACCATAAAATAAAATTTCCCCCAAAACCAAAATACTACCTAACCTATGCTCTACATTACAATTACATTGGACTCAAAAAAATAAAATTACCATTCTAACATATACATCTATACTATAATTCATCGAACAATTGGGGATATTTCCGTCTAATTTTATCTTCAAGCTCCCATGAGGCTTCCTCAATCGCGTGGTTTCTCCTTAGAACTTTTACTAGTGGTATCTTCTTACTGTGCAGTTCTTGTTCTTTTCTATCTAAAATCTGTACTAAAGTTTCTTCATATGCTAAAGCCTCACTGACTTCTAGTTCTGCATGGCTGATGATGTGGGAAGGATCTGGGATGTATTTCCTTAGCATAGAAACATGAAATACGTCATGAACTTGAAATAAAGATCGCGGTAAAGTTAGCCGATAAGCTATTGACCAAATCTTCTCAAGTATCTCAAATGGGTCAATAAACCTAGGCCTCAATTTACCTTTCTTCCCAAATCTCAAGATCCCCTTCAATGGAGTTATTCTCAGAAATACATTATCATCCACTTCAAATTTCAGTTTTCGGCAGCAAGTATCCGCATAGCTTTTCTGCCGACTCTGCGCTGCACTGATCCTGTCTCAAATAAGTTAAATTTTATCACATGTTTGCTGAATTATCTCTGGACCCAAAACTCGCCTTTCACGTACTTCATCCTAGAAAAGAGGAGATCGGCATCTCCTACCATATAATGCCTCGTAGGGTGTCATGCCGATGCTAGTCTAATAACTGTTATTATAATAAAATTCAACTAGCGGCAAAAACTGAATCTAGCTACCTCCAAAGTCTAACACATAGGCACAAAGCATATCTTCTAATACCTGGATTGTTCTCTTAGTATGACCATCGGTCTGAGCGTGGAAAGTGGTGCTGAATGCTAATTAAGTCCCTAGTGCCTCTTGCAAGCTCTTCTAGAACCGTGATGTAAAACGAGGGTCACGGTCTGAGACTATAGATACCAACACTCCATGGGGTCGAACAATCTCGTGAATGTAAATCTTTGCTAATCTGTTCATAGGGTAGCTGACTTTAATGGGCAGAAAGTGCGCTGTCTTCATCAACCTATCAACCACTACCCAAATAGCATTCTGACCATGCGGCACTGGCGGCAGCCCAATAACAAAATCCATGAATACGTGGTCCTACTTCCACTCAGGAATTAAAAGTGGCTGCATTTGACCAGCCGACCTATGGTGCTCAGCCTTAACCTGCTGGCATGTCAAACATTGCTGCACAAATTCTTCTATTTTCCTCTTCATACCACTGCACCAGAAATACTCTGGAAGATCCCTATACATTTTCGTACTGCCAGGATGAACAGTGTATAGAGATTTGTGTGCCTATTCTAGAATCATTCTTCTGATGCTGACACCCGCATGCACACACAATCTGGTGCGAAATCTAAGGGGCTCATTATCAGCAATCCTTAATTCCTCTTCCTGACCATCCTGTATTCTAGCAAGCACCTCCACTAACTCTAGATCATCTCTCTGAGCAGCTTTAATTCTCTCATACAGTGCAGGTTGTATCACTAAACTGGCAATAAGCACCTAAGGATCATTCTTCAATTCCATACCGAGCCTTTCCAAGTCCATTTGAATCGGGTGCTAAATTGCTATTGCTAACTGCGCTATATCCTCTAACTTACGGCACAAAGCATCAGCCACCACATTTGCTTTACCTGGGTGGTAACTGATGGTGCAGTCATAATCCTTAATGAGTTCCAACCACCTCCTCTGTAACATGTTCAACTCTTTTTGTGTGAAGAAATACTTTAGATTCTTGTGATCATAAAATATCTCACACCTCTCACCATAAAGGTAATGCCTCCAGATCTTTAGTGCGTGTACAACTGCCGCCAATTCCAAATCGTGAGTAGGGTAGTTCTTTTCATACTCTTTCAACTGCCTAGATGCATATGTCACCACCCTACCATGCTGCATCAGTACACAACCAAGCCTTTTCAAAGACGCATCACTGTAGATAACATAACCATCACCTCCCGATGGAATCGTCAGTACTGGTGCAGTGACGAGCCGCTGCTTTAATTCCTAGAAGCTTTACTCGCATTCTTCATCCCACACAAACCTGGCATTCTTCCTGGTCAAACGTGTGAGGGGTCTTGATAAAGCTGGAAACCCCTCAACAAAACGACAGTAATAACCTGCCAGTCTTAAGAAACTCCAAAATTCCTACACATTCCTCGGCCTGACCCAACTTACTACCGCATCAATCTTGCTGGGATCTACAGAAATACTGTCCCCTGAGATCACATGGCCTAAAAATACAACTTTCTCAAGCCAAAACTCACACTTGCTAAACTTGGCATAGTGTTTCTCTTGCCTGAGCGTCTGCAGTACCTGCCTCAAATGCACCTCATGATCCTCGAAACTCTTCAAGTACACCAGTATATCATCAATGAAAACTACTACAAACTGATCTAGATACTGATGAAAAACTCTGTTCATCAAGTCCATGAACACGGCTGGGGCATTCGTCAAACCAAAAGGCATAATGAGGAGCTCGTAGTGCACATACCTGGTCCTAAAGGTTGTCTTCGTGACGTCCTCTGCTTTTACTCTCACTTGATGATACCCAGATTTAAGGTCGATCTTGGAATATACCCGTGTACCCTAAAGCTGATCAAACAAATCGTCTATACGGGGTAGAGGATATTTATTCTTAATAGGAACCTTGTTGATTTCTTTGTAATCGATACACATCCTCATAGACCCATCTTTCTTCTTTACGAACAACACTGGAGCTCCCCACGGCGATACACTGGGTCGTATAAATCCCTTGTCTAGCAAACCTTGCAACTATTCCTTTAATTCTCCCAATTCGGCTGGAGTCATACGGTAAGGAACCTTAGAAATCGGCGCGGTCCCTGGAGGTAAATCTATAGGAAAATCCACCTCGCGCACAGGAGGCAACCCAGGTAACTCCTCTGGAAAAACATCTAGAAATTCTTGTACCACTGGGGTGCTATCAATCTTCAATTCATTTTCGGGTACTTCTTTCACAAACACTATAAACCCCTGACCTCCATCCAGGAGTAATCTACTCGCCTGCACGGCTGACACCAGCTACGTTGGAGCACGTACTCGTGAACCAATGAATCTGAATTCCTAAGTACCAGGGGGTCTGAAAATTACCTCTTTCCGACGACAATCAATGTTGGCGTGATTGGAAGCCAACCAGTCCATAACTAGTATTATATCAAACCCACACATATCATATACAATCAAATCAACTAGTAATACTTTCTCCTGAATTTCTATCGGATAGCCCCTAAGTACCCTCTGACATCTGATCACTGACCCTAATGGTGTAGCTACTAACAGTACTATATCTAATAACTTGGTCTCACTCTCAAATAATTTAACATAAGATGCAGAGATGAAAAAATGAGTAACACCTAAGTCAAAAAGAACAATAATTGGATATGATTGTTGGGAGTCCCAACCCGAAGTATATAGTCTAGAGGGGGGGTGAATAGACTTTTTTTGTGGAATATGTATTTTTCTACAAAATAAAAACTCTTGGCAAGATACAAGAAATTATATCGCAATATAAATATAAATCATTCACAAGATATAAAATAAAGAGTGTAAGGGAGAGAAAGAACAACACCGGTATTTTTACGTGGTTCGGCACCAAGCCTACATCCATGCCTTAGCACCAAGCCAAGGATTCCACAATCCACTCAAGATACTCCTTCACCGGCAGAGAAGCCTTACAACTCGAGAACAAATCCCTACACTTGGGAACGAACCCCTACCGCGCTCACCAAGAGCCTTCGCTTCGGTTCACAAAGAACCTTACAACAATGGTTCACAAAGAATCTTACAAGAGATTGGAAATACAATTTAATGCTCCTTAAATGAGCCAATATGAAACATAACCAAATCCTCACTCTATTCTCTCAAGGAATGAATCTTACAAGATAAGTGAGCAAGAGAGGATTGAGCACTTGTGAAGAATAACTAAAATGCAAAGTGCAAAGTGCTTAGGTTTTGGATAAAATGATATTTTTCAAAAATATGATCAACAATGCTCAAAACCATGTTAATACAAGTCTAAAAGCTTGTATTTATAGCCCAAGAACCTTAGGAGCCGTTAACTAGCCGTTGGGGGGAAGAAAAAATACTTTATTTGGCAAACTAGCCGTTTTCCGCCCGTTGGGGCGCTTCTGCCCAGAATTCGTCGACGAAATCTGAATTTCATCGACGAGGTCCCTGAATCAGAAAAAGTCACCAAAATGAAAGTTTTAGCATTTTTCTTAGCTTTCCAGGGACACCAAGATCGTCCCATTTGAACTTTTCTAGAAAAAGTTATGCCCAAAATACCGTAAGGTGTTCAGGACTCAAGACTGCACTACAGCAATGACGATTACTTTGTTTTTCCTTATCAAAAAGTATTTTAATGACTCAAATCATTCTTGGACGAAATTATATGAAATATATTAAGTCTAATGAAGATTCAAACTTGTCCAAATGAGTTTCCTTTTGAATATAAGATATTTTAATTAATAGAACACGTTTGAAAACCCATTTTGATATCTTATATGCTTAGTATGTCCTTTTGTAAATATACTCGACTTTCTTTGAACCTTTAGGACGTTAAACTTGTTTTAACACAATCGGGACTAAGTATAAAAATGTTCTTAAAACTAGGATGTTAAAAACTTGTCCCTTTGAAAACATATTTGAGTTTTAGGATTCATTTGACAAACTCTTGTTTTAACTTAGAAAGCTATGAAAGGTGAGTTTGTGTTTATGTCTTTAGTGCAATCCTATAAACTCATGTGTCCTAGTATGCTTATGAAATGGCTCAACTCTTACTCAAAAATAATGCAAGATACACATCGCAAGAGTTATAATACGCACTCACTCACACAACCCTTATTACAATTAATTTATACACTTAAGCTTTCTTTGGTTGTGCTTGGGTCATTCCGAGTACGTGTCCATTTGATCTTTTCTTCTTGACATCTACTCGGTCTGATCTTTGCCTTCGATCCAATAATTCATGTACAAGTACCTGTACTAAACATGATCTTCAAAGATAGGAAAACACTAGGAACAACATGTAGGTTAATATCATCAAAACACATTAAACAATGATGGCGTAGCCACTAAGGCTAACATTCTCCCCCTTTTTGATGATGTCTAACCTATTATTAATTTACTTAATCTTTGCATTTATATTTATACTAATCATGGCTTGATATGCAAAGATAAACTTACCTAGAACCACTAATGGGTTGTTATCATCAAAACAATGCAATTAAGCTTATGTAACCTCTAAGGCTAACAATGATAAAATAGTAAATGTACATGTCACCACATCCGCAGTAGCCTCAACATCACCTGGCGTTAGAGCGTATACTCACGCTGGGGCCACATTCCTCTGCTGGCCACGACAAGGTGCCTGATATCCTCCCCGAGCTACCTGATGTCGTCACCGATAGGGCTTGGGAGCTAGAATCTAGTCCTGCAGTCCTAGGCATGCACGTGCCATGTGGTCGAGTCTCCCACATCGATAGCATATGCCTCTCCCTACCAGATACTCCCCTGAATGACGTCTTCCGCATGTCTAGCACACTGGGAAGGTCTACATACCCTGGTACTCTCAAGGTCCTGCCGTCTACCTCTAATCTCCCCTATCACGACCTCCTCTCCATGGACCCCTACTAGAGCCAATCTGAAAGCCCTGAGGCGCAAGCCTCTTCCTTTGATTCTAAGCCGCTATACCCCTTTGTATACCACTCTCATCAATCACAGCTCTATCTACAACCTCTGTAAATATCTGAGCTTTGAAGCCAATCACCTGCTCAAACAAGTTCTGCCTCAATCCCTTTTCAAACTTCCTAACCTTTTTCTCTTCATCGGGTGCTAGATGTGGAGCAAAACGTGACAACTTGATAAATCGAGCTGCATACTGAGATACAGTCATTTGTCCCTGTACCAAATGCAAAAACTCTTCTGCCTTCGCGCTCCGAACGACAGAAGGAAAATATTGCTCGAAGAACAACTCCTTGAATCGATCCCAAGTCACTGGCACTGGAGCCGGCCTCTGCTCCTCTATCAGTCGCATTGCTCTCCACCAACGTTTCACCTCTCCTGTCAATTTAAATGCCACAAATATGACTTTCTGTTCATCTATACAAGGAAGCACAGCCAACATCTCTTCAATATCTTGGACCCAATTTTCAGCTACAATCGGGTCGTCTCCTCTAGCAAAGGATGGGGGGTTCATCTGCGTAAATTGCTCAATCGAATAGCTATGCTCCCCTGAGCTCCTGACCATCTCAGCCATCACCTGCTAGGTGACACTACGCAGCACAGCATCTGTATCGGCACCTCCCATATTGGAAGGTCCTAGCCAGTCTCCCCCAACATTCGTGCCGCTGCTTCCTGGATCCATCCTGAAACTAAGAAACACACTTAAGAACTTTATCTCCTACACAGACCTACCCTATAGTCACTCGGAATTAGCTATCTTCCCTTATCTTAATTCAATATCCAGTTTCGTCACCTAAACACACGACCCGACAATAGTTTACTATGGTTTTCCTGAAATTGTCACCCCAGGAAAAACACAGAAACCACCACGGTAAATCCTGTACCCATACAACAAAACTAATTTCAAATCCTTTCCTATACTCTGGTATTGCTTCCACTGCACTCTAAAGTCTACAGAACGTAACAACCTAGGCTCTGATACCACATTTGTAACGACCTCCTTATAAAGATAAATTCTCTACTATTTTAAATTAAAACAATTTCCTACATAGCAGAAAGCAAATAACATGAAATACAACCTTATATATATATATATATATATATATATATACACACAATACCAAAGTGTCTAAATATTCCACAGATATTACATATTATACTGTGCTCTCAAGAACTGCTCTTACTAATACCAGGGCTAACAAAATTGTACCCCAAAAACACTCACCCTCAAAAAAGGCAGACTAACAGCTCCTCTATCTGCAAGCTTGCTCCGCTCACCTAACTAGCTCACCTGAAAAATAATTCAACACTGAGATGAGTCAAAGCTCAGTAAGACGAAACATGCTATCACTAGTGTGTGGCAACTGAGATGTGGATCTGTAAAAATTAATCCGAGTTAAGAGTAGTACAAGTAACTAAAATTGAAAATGCTGATACTACATAACATATTATAAAATCTTTAACTACATAATTTAACATGTCAAACTGTATGAAATTACTTTTCATAATAATACTACTATTTCGAAAAATATGATAATACCATAATATCTAAGAATATTTCCCTGGATGGTTATATGTCATGATTTAACCCCTCATGGCGAGGTTGTGCGGCCAAAGGCTGGGTCTATCCTGGTTGGCCAACCAGGGTAAACCACTCTACTTCTAGGTCAAATCAGCCCTCCTCAACCCATATCGGATGGGGAGCCTATCCATAACTAGGCACAATCGACCTCATACCACTTACTATCTGAGTTAAGTGGTTGCACTCTTAAGTGAATATCTATATATCTGTAGCTACAGTACCGTGCTCTACTGTCTAATCCATCAGGGTTTGATACTATACAATACGTTTCTATATACAACTAACTGTTTTACCATGATTCTGTAATAATTGTATAAACCATGACGCTGTAATAATCTGTAAATATATCAACTGTGTTTTTTTGAGATAAACTGTAAATCTACCTGTTATGGTGCTGTAAAACTGTAAAATCATGGTATTTTGAAAGATACTGTAAACGCATTTCACTGTCTATGTATTCTGTAAAACATATCCCTGAAAATATTGTAAAATCATGTTTCTATACGATATTCATACTCTCATGCCACACAATAATTTAAAACACTTTAATCTCAATAATAAACTGCATAAATTTCTACTCTGAATAATAATCTGGTAAAAACATAAACTTCATACTGAAATCATACTAGGTTTTCCTAGCATAGCATGTTTCCCTTACCAAACTGTCGAAAAGCCCCTTTCGTACACCGATCCTACACCCGCAGAGCTTCCTATTCCACACCCTGAAATCCACATTTTCCAGAACAGAACATTAATATTTCTTGGCCTACATCATTTCCTACAACTACTAGAGGGTCAAAAACTGGATAAAAGACCTTACCCTGATTTTGGGGTGGAATTCGACTCAATTCCACCGACGATCCACCCCAGCAAACTTGAAGAGAATTCCTCTAGGAGCATCATGGTGGTATTAGATTGTGGATCTGACAAATGATGGGACCGAAATCAAAGAGAGATGGAGGAGAGGCTGTAGGAGAGAGGAGGGAAAACGGCGCTGAATTTGTGCATTTAATCGAGGTTTTGCACTATTTATACTGCTAGATTTATCGACGAGCCTCATCACCTCATCGACGAATCCTATAGAAAGTTTATCGACGAACCTACCCCCTCGTTGACGAATTTCAGACTTCCCAATAATCCTATCTCAGTATCTTCTCGTCGACGAAGCTCATCCTCATCGACGAGGTCCTGCTATACCCTCGTCGATGAATATCGTCAATGAATCCCTTGTATTCATCGACAAGGACCAAGGAAAAATTTTCGGTTATTATTATCCCCAAAGTGCAATATCGTCAACGAACGCGATTGCCTCCTTTTGTTACTGTTTCCATTTTCCTCCCTCTTTATTATTTAAATAACATTATTCTTTGGATTGTTACAAGCCTTGTGCTAATTGACCTGATTGTAATCGGTGCCGTTCCACCTGTTAAGTGAGCCTTTAGTGGAATCCTCGGGCTTGTGAGTTAGAGGCGGGGACGTAGACACAATTTACCGAACCCCGATAACATATCGTATGTTTACTTATATTTCCGCATTTTATATTAACCGTACGTGTATGTTATGGTGTGAATGATGTGCATGATTTAAATTTCTGCATATCATATTTATCGGCGCATTTGGAATTACATAGAAAGACCCTAGGTTGTATTATACGGTTATCTTGTTTAACCTAGGAGATAAATTTTTAAAATTCCAATTCATCCCCCCCCCCCCTCTTGGGAATACACCAATTCTAACACAACTAGGATATAAGTGAACATCTAGAGGTATAGAGGACTATCGAGCATTCAGCATACCTATCAAACTCGAATATGTCTAACAAGTCTAATAATAAGGATGACGATGAATGAAATATTAAGCACTCATTTTATTTATCCATAGTGATTCATCGACAGCTCTCTCTCTCTCTCTCTCTCTCTCTCTCTCTCTCTCTCTCTCTCTCTCTCTATCTCTCTCTCTCTCTCTCTCTCTCTCTCTCTCTCTCTCTCTCTTTTTCCCTCTCTCTCTCTCTCTATGCAGTGCATGAACATTAAAGAAATTAAATTTGAGGTGTTTATACATACGCATGTTCAAAACAAGCAACTTTGCGAAAGCCATTAGAATAAGTTAAAGAAAGATTCCCAAATATGAACAAAGTGAGAGCATCCGCTGCAACTATAACTTCTAGCTATGATGGTGTGATTTGGCGCATTTTCCCTAACTTAGGAATAAATACCGATCTTTTTCATCAGGAAACGAGTGAAAAAATAAATAAATAAAGAAGAATGAAGCTTTCTATATCATCCAAGTGCTCAAATTCTCTCCTCTCTCATTAAATATCTTTGTGTTTAACTTGCTCATTTTGAAAGATCTAGGAAAACTATCACGCAATCTCTTGCTTCTTCTGTCGGATTTATTCTTGTACTTTCATTTGTATATCGTTCCTTGTGAGATTTTTTTTAATTTTTTATATTTATTTTTTGTATTCAACTCTTGTAATTGGTGTTACTGCCTCCATAAAAGCAAGTGTATATTGGTGTCTGTATTGCTATTATAGTAAGGGATTTAGTTGAACCTCAAGGTGATTGGCTTTGAAAGAGTGAATGTAGGTAGGGATAGCCAAACCACTACAAAGAGATTGCATATCTCTCTTCCTTATATTTTTAGTTAATTGCTTTAATATTTGTGTTATTTGCTTGTGTTGTCTTGATTTGTTTTAAATTTGGTATCAAGCTCTTAAATTTCACTAAATTTTACAAAAAAAATAAAATAAAATGAAATAAAATAAAGAGGTTTTTTTATTTTGTATTGTTCACTTCTGTTTTTTTCAAGAAAATATGAAATACTTACTTGCCTTTGGAACTTGAAAAATACTAGGAAATGGAAAGGAAAATACAAATAAATATATTATTTCATATTCAGTTATCAAGGAAAGTTAGAAAAAAAAATATTCCAAATCAATGAAAAAATTTTAATTATACACATCATTAACATTTGATTTTTCTTAATTTTTTACCATATTAGAATAAATTTTTAGTTTTAGTATTTCATATAGAGAGAAATGTAATGAAAATTTATTTTGCCTTTATTTTTCTTTCCTTCTTTTCCCAACCAAAATCATTATTCAAAACAAACTCAAAGGAGTCATTTAGTTGTACGACATATTTTTTTTTTTTTCTAATGTTTAGTTTTCTAGAGAACTATAAAATTTTAGCTTATTTTTTACCTTTTTCAAGATTCATATTTAAAAAGTAGAAAATAAATAATTTTTTAAATGTGCAAAAGAAGTTTATTTTTTATTTCTATATTTTAAAATAATCACAAAAATAAAAATAAAAAATTCAATTTTGCAAAATTTATACAAGGTAATATTTGAACTCATGAATTTTGGGATTTGAATTTAGATTTGTATGGATTTAGAAAAAAAAAAAAATTACTCTACATAATTCATGCAAATTAAAGTCTAAAATCCAAATTTCACACTTCCATACATAAAGTAGGAATTAAAAATCTAGAATAATAAAGAAAGGATATTTTTCAACTTTTATGTATAAATTTAAAAAATTAAAATTAAGATTTCATTTTTTGTAATTATTTGAAAAATGAAAAATTAAAAGTTATTTGCTCAAACAACTAGTGTCAAAACTGTCTATTATTATTTTTCTATTTCATACAAATATTGCAAAAAATAAAAATTTAATTGATCTTTTGTAATTTCCTTTCAGTCCATTTTACAAGATTTTTTTTATTTTTCTATTTTTTAATAAATAAAAAAAATAAAGATATAGGAAAAATATTAAAACAAAAACTTCAAGGAAAATATTTTTCACAACTAAATTAGAGTATGTTGCATGCATGTAAAGCAAAACAGACTTTTGGAAAGTCGATTTTCGTTATAGGAACTGACTTTCCTTAAGTTAGTTTTATCTTACATGAATTCTACCATGTTGCATGCATGAGCAACGAGACCGACTTATACAAAGTCGATTTTCCTTATAGGAACCAACTTTCCATAAGTCGCTTTCACTTTAGCACAATTCCATAAATATTTTCTCTACTGTCATATAATTGTGTTTTTTATAGTTTAAATATTAATATTTCCATAAGAAAGTATAATTCCTTAGCTTGGTGCATTTAGTTCGAGTAATCCAAAGTGGTGTTAAGTCCACCAATTAGCTTTGTGTAGCAAATCTTGAACCCAATTCCAATAAGGTATTATCTATTTTGGTTCATTAGTCTCAGATAGAATTTATCCTGTAAAAAGTATTTCACATAGTTGGAGTTCAAACCATCCTTATAACCCAAAATTTTCCTCATACAATTCCACTATGGGACTATAACATTCTATCCGATCCAATTTCTGACTCTGACGCTCTCATTAGAGTACCTTCTATGTGATATAATATCCATAGGTAGCTTGATACCCAATGTAATGGTCTTGAACTCCACTCTAATAAGGTATTGTTCACTTCGACTCGCTATCCTCACAGGTTTATCCTATAAAAGGCACCTCACAAAAAACCTAATCCACCATTTAGTGTCCAAAATAAACCTTTTTATTGAATCATTAATTTTATATACACTTTGATTAAAATTTAAATGAAATGTTTATCTGAATTTAAATATATTTAAAATAAAATATTCATAAATAAAGAAATTAAAAATAATAATAAGTCAATTACAAAATGTTTTTACAATCTTCAATTGTGATGTAGGATAAGATTGTTATTACAAAGTGAATTTTGAGATATAACAATAAATTAAAATAATTATAATAATTTTTTTATTTTTATTATTATATTTTTAATTTTTATTATTTCATACTTCTATTATTTAACACATTTGCTTTTATAAAATATAATTTAATTTAAAGACAAAAATAAGCATTTATTTAATTAAAATTTCAATTCGCTTTAATTTTATGAATACAAACAAAACAAGCTCATTATGTGTCTAAATTTTAGTTTTCGATTTTATTTTTTTTTTGTTATAATTTTTTAACAATAATAATAAATGACTCATTAAATTGCCAAAATTCCATGTCAAAACGACATCAACTTCAAACTTACAATACAACCCTGTGCCACCATAACCATCCTCGAAGGTTTTTGGGGTCATTGGCAATTACCGGCTAGGCTATGACAAATCTAGTAGGCAATACCAGTGCCATAAGTACCACATGGTACTAACTGTCGCTCCTCTCATAAAGAGCTTTTATGTAATTATAACTCAAACAAGAAGAAAGATCAACTTGTTTGACTAGCACAATGCCACAAGCCAACCATCCCAAGATGTTAGCACTTTTCAAGCAGTGTAAGCAGCTGAGAAGGCACCGGATAGTAGACTGAACATGCTTCTTGCATCCATGGAAACTTAGGAGGCCATTCACAAACAATCCTTAACCAGCAACTGGAATACTTACTAGTATAGACTCACTTTGCGCAACATGCACCAATGGATGACTAAACTCCCCATCACTCCTCAACACGCCTTTCGTGCACTTGCAGCTCTATTAAGAAACATCGATTTGTCCCAAGTCACACAAGCATGTCAATAACAATACCACCCAATGTTTTGAAGGTTCCTTTTTGTGAGTGTAAAGTGTTACCCAATTTTGACGTCCTCGATTGTTGATTAGCTTTTGAAGGCCTCTGCGCCCCTAGGGATGCCCGGGTTGAGTGCATCCCCAGGTTGAACGTAAATTGCCTTTTTGTGTTGTTTGGGAGCCTTGCTTCCCTTCTCTTGGGTATGCCCAGATTTCTGTACATATCCTTTTTTGATCAATATAATTTACATGGATAAAAAAAAAACCAATACCACCCAATGTTTTGTGATCAAAAAGAAATTTGGGCGCGTCTGGCTGGCACTTGGCCAATAAAGTAGAATCGTCAGCCATACTGGCATTAAGCAGTAGAAACATCCAACTTGCACCAAATTATGTCACTGCATCTTTAAGAGGAACTACTTTATTCATAATAAGCGAAGTGTGTGCCCTGCACCTTCATTAAGAAGAAACTGCTTTTGCTACCGCAAACAAGAAACTACTGGCAACACAAACAGGTTTCTTCAACAAGACTAGTGATTCTTGCAACTCCACCTTCATCTCTCAACAGTTGTTCCTTCATATCATACTCATGAATAATTCATGTCGGAGCTGGGCTTGTATGTACTCGTGTTTCTTGGTCCAAGCCCGCATATTTGGTAGGTCAGACCAGTTGGGCAAGATCTCACAACCTCTTTTGACACAAGACAAATCATCAGTTTTACAAGAAACTATTAAACAGCTGTTACTGTTGTATCAAACTTATGCCAAGGAAAAAACACGTGCAGCAATGGCAGAAAAACCAAGAATCTTCATCCATCTCAGCCATCACAATACATAACACAATAAACCAATGGTGGGACAAAAGTTGTCCCAGAATTCCATAGCACAAGGGGAATTGGGTTAGCCCCAGAGAATAGGTTGGGGTGGGGGGTGGGGGTGGTATGCTGCTTCTTAGACCTACATACTGTTGGCCTGCCTATATCAAAAATTGGAGATTTATATGATTGACTACAACTAACAAATTTTGCATGCTATGTATACTGTTGAGCAACTTCACCAATTTTGATGAGAAAACAATGAGGGCATCTCATGAGTCATCTGGGAGGATCATCGACCAATCAAGTTAAGGGGATAGCCATAAACTTCATCCCTCGGGATCAGAATAAACTGGGCTTTCGAGTTCACCCATATCTGCAGAAGCAAAGGACTCTGAAGACTCCACTGTGGAAAGGGAGGAAGGAGAGCCAGCAGAATCAGAGATGATCTCATCATGCACAAGTATATGCCCTTCCTCAGTTTCTGATGTCTCTGATCCAGATGTTTCTGAAAGAAGCTTGTTTATTGCTGCTTTGGCAGTATCAACAAACCATTCATCCTCCAGAAGTGCACTAATGAGAAATAATTGTTACTTGTCAGCACAAGAACATAACTGAATGTAAAATTTTTAAAAGAGGAATGCTGTAGGATACCATTGTGGTTCTATGCCCCTAGCAGAAAATATCCTGATAGCACGGGCATTTATGGAAGATGCAATCTGGTGCACATGTCGAGATGGGTAACCCGCAAAACGTGCAATTTCAACAATGAAGTGCATATCAAGAATTAACTGCCAAGTGAAAGTAAACCATGAGAGACAGAAAGAGGTAATTCATCCATCTACAAATGTTGCCACAGAACTGTGTATTTATTTTTTGGATAATAAAAGAAAGTATATTAGACAGGGAAAAAGGAAGGTACAAGCAGGGATGAGGAATCCACCAAAAAAACGGGGGGAAGGGGGAGGGGTGGAGAAGATCAATCACAAACATGAAACTATCAAAATTAACCAAGGAAACCCCTTTTCAAACTCTTTTCATCATACTTTAGCGAGCTCTTCAAATTTGCTATTCCCTTTGTCCCTTCAATTTACGATTTTTGCCTCCATCCAAGCAAACTTCATTTCCTCCAATATCACTCAACTTTAAATCCATTTTATCCAAAAGATATTGGACTTCTAAGTCCTTGGAATTTCCTCCATGGGAGTAGGCAATATTCGTACCTTGTAAATTGTTGACCAAACCATCATTTGCAAAAATACAGTCCCTCCGGACCTTCCAACGGGAGAGGATGAACATAAGATAAATCACCTACTTCGTCGCAAGAGTTAAGAGACACACCCATATTTCTTTCGAATCTCATCCGAGAACAAACCCCCACCACAGTCAAATTCATTAAAATTATCAATCTAAATCTGAAAAGTCCCCCTTTTTCTTTACCTCCTTCCTTTTTCTTTCCCCATTGCTACACCCAACCTCCTTTGAAATAGTCTTCCACTATACTAAATTCTTCTTTAGAATCTCTCTCTAAAAACTTAGTCCCTGTCACACCAGAATTTTCTATCTTCTCTTCAAACACCTTCCTCATCTCAACACCCATACAATCTGTCTTCCGAGCATACACATAAGTACCCTCTAATCTTTCCCAATTCAGACATAAGACATCATCAATCTTCACCAAAGCAGCTCCTGGTTTTTTACTACTTAATACCACAACTTTTGAACTCTCTTCAAGGCTAGTTACGTTTTTTTTTTTTTTTTTTTTTTAACACCACAGTCTAATTCTAACTCTGAACTATTAATATTATGAGCATGGTCTTAAATTTCTATCGAAATTTCCAGTTTCCATGACTCTTGAAATCGAAATGGTAGTTGATTTACATCTCACATGATTTCCAATGAAATTTCTAAAAATCATCCAAAATTTATTGAAATCTCAAACTCTTAGCGAAACTTGTTGAAATTTTTTAACTATAGAATGAAATTCCCCCAGAATTCAAATGAGAGACTCAGGAGTGAAGTGAAATTTCTCTCTTAATTATTTATTTTTTTATCAAAACAAAAGATTATTACAAAGGCTTTTGAAATTATTTGGAAAAATAAACTTACAACGACATTTTATGTAACCATTCATCTCTAAATTATTATTATTTGTATAATAAATAATATTTAAATGATTTATGACTTTCATTTGTATTAACTAAATATGTTAAGTGCACAATATATTACAAATATGTTTGATGCACATTATATTATAACTTTTCCACCTCATACACAACATAGATGTATTTAACTTGTAATGCATTAGTCCCAAAACTTACATTATTATGTCTATTAACCATTTCTAAAGTTTCATAAAAGAATTCCATGCTTTGCTATTGATTTCCGTTATTTTTTCAAATTGAAATCAAAATCGAATCGAAATCGTAATTTCCATACTTTTGGAGCTTCAAAATTTGAGTTGAAATTGAAATTAAGACCTTGATTGTAAGTATGTTCCAGAGTTCATTCAGGCTGATTTAAAATTTGGAGTGCGGGAGACTGGGAATGATGCCTAGCATCCTCCTTCCCACTGCTCATTTCCTAATCTCTAAGGACTGAAATCTGGGATTTCCCATTTTTAAGATCTGGCACTGACTTTACCTAGTTCTCCATTTCCACAGCCAGCATCCTGCTCGTCCCAGAACCGTGTATTCATGAAAAGGGTTTTTGCACCACATGGCATGCCTGCAGTACCTGATGATGGATTAAACCCCTTCACTGATTGAATGAGCCTCGCTAACAAAATGATATTAAAAAATGATGAAACAATCATCTGCTGAACTAATGGACTGAAAAGCATGCTGCCTGCTACAGTGCCACGTAGTCAGATTGTAGACTCTCCTTGACAAAAATGCATATATTGCCAATTTCAGTGGAATTTGTGTTCTGATAAAAAAAAAAATCAAATACGGAATGTTGTTTAGTTATTTTAGAAAATGTGAATCAACACATTCCATCAAATGGTCACCCCACATTGTAGGACAAACGTGTAATACATATCCCTATATCTTAATTACACATAGTAAAGCTTTAAATTCAACAAAAAAATTCACTATAAACTACCATATTCAAAGTTATCAAACCCATACTTGTAATCAAAGCAAGAAAACTAAGGTTGTTGGTTCATCCATTTGAAGTTTCAACTGCCTAACAAACAATAAAGGGTGTCCCCAGGCCACAAGGTTCCCTGGCTTTGTGAGGGTATAGGGAGCGTCTCACAATGATAGCAGCCTTACGGCCTTAACCCCATTTTTATGCAGAGAGACTGTTTCCTTGGACTCAACCCATAATCAATCGGTCACAAAGGAGCAACCTTACCGTCGATCCAAGGCCCGCCAACAACTGCCTAACAAATGATCTCTTATGAAAATAGTGGAAACTTAAAATCATCACCAGCCACCAATAATTATTAGGTAATATAATTACTAATATTCCACATAAAACCAAGTTTATTCCAATCATTTATTAGTTTTTAGAGATCATTAATATACTAAATATGAGAATAAAAGAGTAAAGGAGGGCATAAGCATAATAATAATAATAAATATCAGATCTGCTACATTTTTATGTCATTGAAGGAATGAAAAATTTTGCTCAACAAAAAAAAAAATCAAACACACCTGCTGCAACCCAAGTGGCTGAAGGGGTGCAGAATCATCTTCGAGCACACTCCAGAACTCCTGTTCATCTGACAACCACATTACCACCGTCTCTGTGAGCCTGGCTAGCAAGCTTTTTTGTATTTTCTCTCTCCCCAATAGAACATCGCCAGCTACTGTTGCCAACTGCTGTAGCTTTGCAAATAATGCCTGCAATCATAACACAAAAGCGTGCTATTATTGCCAGAGGAAAAATGTGCAGACAAAAACATGTATTACACAAAAGGATACGTAACTGAAAGCACAAAAAATGGTTACAAGATTTATTGATTACTGATGGTCACGCTCAACATTTAAATTTGAAAAAAGTAAAATTAAAATAAGCTTCTGTGAGCTTCAAAAAATAGTGTTTAGCTTTCTTTATAAAATATTATAAACAAAAAATTAAAATATTTATATGCAACCAGAAGACCAGATATCATTTTGTCAGACTTGATATCTAGAGATATACATGTGACCACATATTGATTGATATCTAATGAAATAATATCAAATTCAAATTGCATTCAAATCAGCTATTGAAGAGTTGAATAGCCAAAACAGCTATAACCTGAAACAACAGAAAGATAGCCATTAACTATTTAACTAACGGAGAGTGGGTCCAAGGGTTGAAGATGGGGAAGAAAGAGATCTTAAAAAGGAATACTAAGAGAAAATAAAGCATAAACCCAGCAGGAATCCACGTCTTATCCGTGCGACGGTGTAACATTAAGCCTTAGAAGAAAACGACAACCTGTAATGGCAATGAAGGCAGGGGATCAGAGTCCCGCGATAAGTTTTCCCCTTTCCCATTCAAATAAATCCGTGCATCTAGTCGTGGTTTCCCATCCCCTGAATAGATGAAATTCAAAACATATTGCCGACAGAAATGATCCCTGAGCTTGTCACATGAGTGCAGAAGACGCCGCTTCCATTCCTTATATTCCAGAATAGTACTTGAAATGGGTACAGAGTTCTCTGAGGGTCCATTGCTTGCTTCCTCACTTCCAATCTGCATGCTCCAGAACCCACATAAAAATTCTGGTGATAAGTTATCTGAAATTATACATACAACTCCCAAAAGAGCAAGCTGTTGTGAATCTGTTTCTACTCTGAATGGCAGGGCTTCTTTCAGCTCTGCAAGATTGTCATCTTCAGAAGGGCCTGACAAGGCCTTAATCAAAGCATCCACATATCTATCAAACAGTTGAGAAATCTTAGCCAAAATGCTTCCACCAAAATGCAAAATGGTGAGGGGGGTCAGCTGCTCCACAATATCCTGCATAGAATATTTGAACTCCATCATACAGTGAATTGCTAGGTAATCATGAACTACAAAGTACCACAATCAGTAAACTTATTCAATCTGACATACAAGTTGGAAAAAGGAAAGTCCCCCCACCCCACCCCACCACAAATACACACAAATCCAGCACGAGTAAACTAGTGATCTTTCAGTTTCAAACGTACAAATGCACCACATATTATTAGTAATTAAAATCTGCAGGCACATAACACTAAAGATTCTTATGCTCACAGATGTTTTAAGCACAATTGAAGGTGCTTATGCTTATGTTTTATTATACAAATAGATGCAGTTACAGGTGTCTTCATGCATGCTTTTGTGCAGTCAGACAAGTATATGCATGACAGACTTATGAACTTCAATGGAATATTTCCGCTACAGCTCACACCATACATATGCATTGTGAAGCTATGGAACCACCAGTGCATGACGGGCCTTTATCTAGATCTTCTTATGAATATCCAATGCCAAAAATCAAGTGAAAATATAAAAAAAAAATTGTACAACAAAAATATGCTTTTCTGGGAAACTCCTTTCATTCTTGAAGTTTAAAAATAGATAAATAAATATTGCACACACAAATAAACATAATAAATCTCATGGCGAAGAAGAAGAAGATTATGATAATTTTGGACCAGCTGATCATCTGATCATTATATATCAGCACGTCCAAAATCATCTGATCATTGTTATTAATTGGGTGCACTACATTATGTGTAACCAGCCAATATTGTATTGCTTTTCCATTTGCAAAGCATGCTGAAAGGAGTAAGGTGCATATGGTTGTTTTAGGAAATGAGATTCAAAATATTTTCCCACTACTAATTATTGTTCACATTTTAAAGAACAAAGATCTGCTTACTTTCATTATAGACAAAAACCTCATTCCACTATCAATAAGAACACCATCTGCTGACGTTGCGAAGGCAGACAATGGAGACGCAAAGCGAGGTGATAATGGCAAGCTCTCATCATTTGCCACCAAATCAAGAACTACTCTTCCAGCCCGCCTAAAATTCAGATCTAGAACTTCTTCAATGTATGGCCACAGGAGCACCATGAGCAATTTCGAAAGCTTCAGGCCTTGCGGTTCCAACAACGTACAATAACTAAGACTAGCCTGGATGCAAATGCTAGCAGCACGCAAAGCAGTGACGGTCTCCCCAGAAGGGGCATTCTCCTTCACCAATCGTACAAAAGATTCAATTTCCCACTCTGCCCATTGAACAATTCTATTTGTATAAACAGGATTATCACCAAACATTGAATCAGATTCTTTAGTTATAAATGAGATCATAGAAAATACAAGCTTAGATAATGTAGCTGAATATGTTCTGGGGCACAATGAACATGAAGGAAGAAAAGCTTGAATGCTATTTTGGAGGTGCAACCCATAAGCCTTTAGCAACAGCTGATGCGCCATAGGACCTTTTCCAAGTTTTATCAAACCAGATAAAGCCTTCTTCAGTTCAAGAATACCAACTGAAGGTCGTTCAGCAGTCTCAAGTAGCTGATCCTCAAGCATTGCCTTTCTTTCCATGAAAGCAACCTTGCAAGAGGATGCTTCAGTTAAGGAAGCATCTCCAGAGCCTTTCAGTTCCAGGAAACTTCTCTCGGCATCTAAGGCCTCTAGTGCTTCTTCCACTCTATGTTCAGCCAAAAGTACATCAATATTTTCCAAAATTGTTGTCATGTCATTTTCTGTTATATTTGCCAAGGGGTCATGAAGCACACAAGTATCAGGATCATTTTGTGCTTCGTAGGTTTCACCGTTTGCCTGGTTCCACTCTTCCAGCTCATGACATGCACCACTCATCAAATCCTGCACAATAATCCTTTGAGAAGAAATATGCTTTTGCAGCTGAATCAACTCATGCTCCATTTCCACAACCTCTTCTGATATTCTATGATTATTAATACAATCAATAAGACTATTATTATTTTTTTGACAATATGACCACGAAGATTTATAGATGATTAGAAAATTTAGTAAAGAAGTAAATATGTCTCAATTAAAAAATTTATATTTAAAAAACGATGCAATCATAAAATGAAAAGTTAAATTTTTCAAGTAGAAACTAATGTCACCCTTACAAATGAACACATGCATTTTTCTCTTGCACAAAACAAAGTAAAGACATGAGCTCAAGCACACACAGAAATAAGACCATAAATAACCAATCACACAGACATCTTGTATCAGGACTTTCCAATCTAGGCTATGGATGTGAATTGAAGCGAGTTCTAGAAAGAATGTATTTGACTGTGTTGGTCTTACAAGGCTTAAAATCTTGTTTTGATAATAACAAATAAGATGAACTTAACATATTTGTTAAAGTGATGATGTTTCAGAATTGCTTATAGCGCAAAGTTCAAAAGCTTCAATAGTTATAAAGGATCAAGACCATTAAAGCTATATTCATACTAAAAGAGATCCAAAGGAAGCTCCAAGCAACACCAAAATAATCAAAGGATGAGGAATCTAAAGCTGATTCAAACTAAAGTCCAAGGAAACTCAAAGTGACCATATCATGGAAGACTTCAAGCTTAGAGTGCAGGGCTTTAGGATATGCTTTGTAAGTACTTCAAGTATACTCAAGTATGAAATTATTTTTTAAGTTCATTAGGAACAAGAGACCTAGAGACCTAAAAACTTAAATCTTGGAACATATTTTTCAAGTAAACAAATTAAAATTCCAAGAATTGAGAAGCAAATAGAGTTCTTACAAAATTATTTCAAAATTAGAATTTTTGTCTTGACAGGAGCCTGACTGAAATCAACAGTAGGCTGCCAATATAATTGATTTTAAAACACACAGGCAAAAGATCGTCAGGCTACTGCCTGGACCTTGACAGGCGCCTGACGAGGCAATCTAAGAAGCCTGTCTGGGTTTTTCCAGGCTACTGCCACACTACTGACTTTGTTTTAAACTGAGAAATTCAATGACAGACGCCTAACCAAAAGGTGACAGGCAACTGCCACCCTACTAACTTTTAAATTAACCTATGTATTTCAGTGACAGACACCAGACCAAAAAGCATCAAGCTACTGCCACGTGGCAGAATTCCAATTTTTATAACGGGCAAATTTTTAAAATTAGAATGCTTGGGGCTCAAACTTGTTTAAAACTTGGGCACTACTCCAAGTAAACTTGGGGATCAAGTTAAATACTTTTCTAATCTATAAATAGCCTCAAGATCATTGAATTAATTCACCAAGCATCAAATTCAGCATTCATACGTATTCAAAGGCTCTCTTGGTCACTCATTGTGCACGAATTCTACTATAGCTTTGCTGACTCTCAACACCAATCTTGTGCTACAATTCTAAATCCTTTCAATCATTGAAAGAATCATTCGGTGATAAATTCTCTTGAGCTTCAATTTAAATTTCATATTAAATTACTTTGAAGTGTATAGTTTGAAATTGTACTAATCTGCTTTGTGTGAAAGCATTATTGTATGCAGCTCTTGTTTCTTGCTTCATTGACGATTCCAAGTTGTTGGATCGTTGGCAAAGTGTGGGGTATTGCTTGGAGAGGTGCAGCCTTAACTTAATTGAAGGAGTGACCGAGTGAGGGGTATCACTTGGAGAGGCAGTGCTCTAGTCTATTGAAGGAGTGTGTAACGATTTTGTTCCGCCCGGAAAGGAACTAGTTTAGTGAATCCTTAGGTGGTTTGCCTAAGGCAAGGATGTAGGCTGGGGATAAGCCGAACCTCGTAAAAAAACCCAATCTCACTCTCTTTAAATTCCAGCAAACATATACACTGCATGGATGATTTAATTTCTTAATCATAAATACTACGTAATTTGGAAATTAAGTAAACTTAAGTTTAATTTTGATTTGGGATTGCGGAAACCGAAAGGGAGTACGTTGATTGATCAATACTTCGCGGAAACCTCAAAGGGAATACGTTGATTGGTTAACACCCAAAGACAAATTAACTAAGAGTTTATTTAAATTCTGAATTATTGGGAATCTGAGTTGTGGTTTGCTTTGAAGAATCAATTTCATTACTACAGGGCTTAAATCAAATTTATATACACAAGGTTGTTAACAAAAGCTGAGAATTGTTCTAAAGCTTTCTTGATTGAATGGTTGATTGATTGGTTACTTTGTTGGTGTATGGTTGCAGATTAGAATTGTATAAAGACTTAAGTATTTGTTGTGTATTGGATAAATCAACAAGAAGTTTAGAATTCATTAAAAGAAGTAAAAGATGTTAAGAATTCTTAAAAAGAATTAAAAGAAATTTTTAAACCCAATTCACACCCCCCCCCCCCCCCCCCCCCCATCTTGGGACTACACTTTAGTTTTCAGACTGCCCCCCCGAAAGAATTTCCATATGCTTGTTTCGGTCACTTTCAAGTGCAAAAAAATTAAAGTTTACAAGATCAATAAATCAGTAACTTCAAACTGCAAGATGGCTGGCCCTTGTAGGGATACCAAAATTCATTTGACAGTAACCTCCAAGGTGAAATTTCTGTATATTATCATACCAATATATTATCTAGAAACTTGCACAGGACTTCAATGTAAAACATTAAATTTGAAAATTTGACCAGAACTGCTCTTCCATGCTGCAGCTACCAAACAATCCTAATTGTTGCAAAAATAGAGAGGCCAAGCTGTGGTTTAAAGCTTCAATGGGTTATACGAGGGGATCCATTATCCCCTTTTTAATTCACTAGGTTGATGCCTTGAGGAGAATGACTGTAGAAGAAGTTGATAGAGTCTCATAGAGAGGATTAAGGTGAGCCATGAAGATTAGCCAATTTCAAATTTACAATTGCAAATGATCTTGTTCTTTTTTAACAGATGGTGTGGGTAATTTCTCTAATCTGTTAACCATTTTACATATTTTTGAGAAAATTTTGACATGGAGAACTAATTTTTCAAATGGCAGAATTGTGGGAATTGGTAATGAGTCACATACTCCTATTTATTACAAAAGCTAAAGTCCCCTGCAAAATTAAGGCCTTCACTGGGACTATGATCTTGGATAAAATTAATATTAATGACTTGCTTTAGAAGATAAGGCACTGCCACCAGATGTATGTCATTTGTTTTAGGAGTGACAAGAGTTGTTCACACTTGTGTTTTAGATCATCCTTGAATATGTCGAGTCAAATTCTACACATTATTTTTTGAATTTTATCCAAGAGGAATGCCAGAATCTTTAAAGGTGCTGTTGCATCTCATAATTTGTTTAGGAGCATAATAGTTTCCCTTGCATCACTTGAAGTAGATTCTTTGAGAGGAAAGTTTTGCGTAAGCCCTCTCTCTCTCCCTCTCATTGAGTTGTTGTAGGATGCCTTGTACTCCATGCTATATTTCTTTTTTTTTCTTTTCTTCTAATAAGTTATCAAGACTTTACAGAGGAACAAGACAGAGAGGATTTTACCATTTCCCATTTCCATTTGTATGAACCTTGTACACCTTATAGTGAGTTTATAATGCAATGATATCCAAATTATATTTCTTAAAGAAAAGCTGAAATAAATAAATGAAAATTTCCTACTAAGGAGTCTTCTGTCATTTACTTAATTTTTAAACAAAAGAAAATATGCTCTTATATTCTTAAAATTACATTTTTTGATAAATATGAAAAGAAAACGAAAAGAAATTGAAACATAAAGCATTAGATATTTGTACTTGAAACAGGAAATTTTCAATGGTTTGAGAAAGAAATTTCAAATTTTGTGATGTAAAAAGACTAGAGGCATAGTAGTATAATATAATAAAGTCCATCTATGCGCCACTTCTTAATCAAATTTTCTAGATGCGCGGTGCATGTTCAAAAATTTTTATGGTACGCCATTGGCAACTTTATACCAGGGAAACCTACTAGATCATGTGTTAATTTTCTTACATCTAAGGAATGCATGGCATACTCTTATGTTTCAATGTTCATATATCCAAGTGTCAGATACAGGTACTCCATGGTGAATTGTGTTCTAGGTACTAGACATTTGATTCAATTTCAATTAGAACTCCTAAGGTTGAACATTTTGGAAATTAACTGGAACTTGTTTTAGTTGGATCAAATGGGATGCATGCTGGTTAGATGTGTAACGGCAATAGTTAAGCAGTTTGAGGATTAATTTGGAAAATGATTAAACTCCATTTTACATGGCTTTTTTTGGGTAGTGTTGGTTTGTTTGCTTTTGTTTTGTTTTGGCATAGAAGGGTTAAAAAATGGATATTATAAATACATAAAAAAGTTTCAGTTAAACTTGGAATACCAGTTTAAATGACATAGATATTCCCAGAAAAGTGACTTATTCCCATTTCTAAATAAGGTCTTCAAATATTCACAGCCAATTTGTGAATACCATGTGGAAAAACCTAACTATGTAGCGCCTTGTGTGCACCAACAAGTTTGGCAATCATATTTTGCAACTAAATCCCACTTTGCAGGAGACTCCCATTATCCATTTCCCTGCTCACTTTGCCATATTACATCTGTCAGAGCTAGTGAGTATGCCAACTTCTTTTTTCTCTTTTGTTTGTTGTGTACTAGGCAGACTTGGTGGTGCATCAGCTCAATGGATTTATCTGGAACCGAATTTCCCTAATGCAATTCTTTGTCTTTCATTCCTTCATTTCCCGACCCAAAAACCGGACAACATTAAATTCCATTTATCATATGAAGCAAACCAACGCTCATACAATTAAAATCAGGGCAACAGTTGTAACACATACCAATTCTTCAGAGGGAAAAATTAAATATTAATAAATGCTGACACATCAGCCAATAAATTATTCTAGGTGAAAAACCATGACCTTTTATTACCTCAAGAAAGCCAAGAACTTTGTGCGCATATTACCATGTAAGTTTTCCACGGCATCCTTCAAATCCAAGAGCTCAAAACAAAGCTTTCTGATTCCCTGCATTTAAAATAAAATTAAAAAAAAAGGAAAAAACAAAAAACAAAAAAACATTGAAACTATTATAATAGAATTGAAGTAAAAAACATCTAAACTGTTATTTAAAATATAATTGTGACTGTCTCAACAACCGTAAGATATATCCTCCTCTATTAAGACCAACGGAGATAAAAATACACAAATCACAACCACCAGTGAGACAAAATTTTAAAAAATAACTATGTGAAACATAAACACAAATAGGGATGCAGCACCGGGCTGCCCTTTTTTTTAATTTTTTTTAAACAACATATGGAAATGCAATAAATAAATACATAATTTGCATACAAATGTATTATAGGACACAAACCTGATGCACTGATATACATTATTGGCCAGTTCCTTAATGCCATTAAACATTAGGGCCCATGTGCCTCCTAATTCAATTTTGAACATGTAATGTAAGATACTAATATAACTACAGAAGGAAAGCACATCTTAGAACCTGAGAAACTACATTAAGCAAAAATATGAAGGTGATAAGAAAAAAAAAATGTTACAGAAAAATGATATATCAAGATATGAAAGCGATAGGACTGTAAAAAGAAAAAAAAAATTGACAAACAAAGAAAAATTTTAAGAGATGAAAGCAATGTTTTAATAGGTGAAGGTATAAGTCAAGGTGTTTTATGGATGATGAGTGAGGCATAAGCCATTTGAAAATTTAATTATCATTCAAAAATAATATGAATTTTATTCAAATTTATAAAATTTGTTGTATCGATTTTGAAACTAAAAAATAGTCTAGAGAAAATAATGCTCACATAAACCAAGCTGCATTGCCACAGACTGCAATGCCACAGCCGCATGCTCTCCCAAGAAGCAACAATAAAGAGCTTATATACCAAGACAGCTCCAATCCATCAGTTGCCTTTCCATCCTAAAAAACTGAAACAAAGAGGCAAATACTAATCCAGAGCTAATCTTTCTTGATTTTTTCTACACTTGTCTCTTGTGATTTGCTCATGACTTTCTAAACAATTAACTCCAACAAACCAACAATATTCAGAAAAATGGACAACCACCAAACAACTTCATGCCAAGAACCAGCTTTTGATCGCAATTTTCACCTGACTTTCCAGTCCATCCATTTCCTCCAAAAAATCAATGGTCAGAAAATTGAAGACCTACAGAAAACTTGCTTTGATTGAAGAATCAGCTCAAAATCAAAGCAACATCAGATCCTGTGTCTTTTTCTTCAAACTGAAAGGCTTCATCAAGATCACAAAGTGACGGAGCTAAAATGCAAGGGAAGTCTTCACTCGATGAGTATCAGTGTGTCAGTGTGAAGAGTCCTATGTTTTTCATAAAATTGGAATATATATATATATATATATGGTAATACTACAGATCTAAAATGTGTATGCCTTGGAGTGAAAAAAAAAAAAACATAAAAGACATGTTTTCATCACAAGGACCATAGGGCTCCATCTTCAACTAAAATGTGCACTCTTCGAGAGGCCTTTCAAATTGCACCTCAAGGCATTCAGCTACTGTCTGGTGTGCCTGATGAACACCTTTTAAAACATTGGATGAAGAAGAATATATGAAAAGGATGATAAGGCATCATTCCAATAATAAAGAAAAGAAAAAATGAAAAAACAAACAAAAAGCTAACAACGTATAGCTTGCAAATTGGTCAAAGAGATTCCTCTAAAAACAAAACAAAACAAACAAAAGCATTTACCGATGTCCAAAGCAAATCCAAAAAACACCACCCTCGTCCAGAAATGATCAACAAAAAGTGATGCACCACTAGAAATACGAGTGCTGCGTTCCAACCAAATGCACTAAATCATTGCAAAAAATATCACTTCTCCATAAAACCTTATCTCCTTACCTTTGCCTGAGTCCAAAGCCCCTAAAAGAAAGGGAAAGCATGGTTTCTAAAATAGAAGGACAAACCCACTGTTCACCAAAAAATCTATTCCAAGTCTCCCATGAATGGCAGCAACATAAGAACAACTGAGAGATTGTCTCACCACTCTGATAACAAAGCAAACATACATCATTGAGAAAAGCTTTATTTGGCCTCCTCCTTTGAAGGATATCATTAATATTAATTTTAGCTGCAGTCTGCAAAAAAGCAATAATTATGGAAGGAATCTTAGATTTCCGAGTAAAAGAATGCAGCTGAAAAGGAGCAATACCGCTGAAAAGGAGCAATACCAAAAACGTGAATGAGAAGAGCCAAGAACAGTTTACAAGAAAAATCATGAGAAGTGTTCAAAACCCAATATCTATGATCACTCCTCCTAGAAAACCAAAAGAGTTTATAGCCTCTCGAGAACAAGACAGTTACAAAATAAAAAATAAAAAATAAAAAACAAAAGTTTCAATAAATCCGATCCTTTTGATGAAAGAAAAAATAAACAATATGAGCATGATGAAGACTAGAAATCCAATAAAGATATTGGATAAAACTTGCAAGGAAGCAGATTTCCCAGCACAAACCACCCTCACTCTTGGACGGATACAAAATGATGCAGCACCAACGTCCAAACAATTTCAATTCTCAATTCCCATCTCCTTAAAACTCATACATAAAAAGGCCTATTTATAGTCTCACAATGCTTGGAGAATAAGCAAACCAATTTAAGAAACCTAAATAAACTAGACGAATAGTTTCCTAAACAATAATACCCCAAAATTTTGCTTCCTAAATAATAATGTATTAGAATCCTTGAAGATATGGCCCTAATAAAATTAGCTTAAATAAAAAAAAACGAAAATACAATAAATATTTGGAAAATAAAACAGATCTTTCTTGTATGCTGCATTATTAAAACAGATCTTGCTTGTGTGCTGCATTATTCTCCCCCAATTAGAAACTATTCGACTTTGAATTTTAAAAATCCTAGGGATGACGAACCCAAATCATGACCATGCTTGGAGGAGACCAATGTAATGTACATGCTTCAAATCAAAATGGATCATAAGAGTGAATAGGCCATGGAAGCACAACTGGAAAATTTATTTGGGATGATTAAATCAGATAGGACCAGACTCCAATTTTAAGGCATCCATTATTTCTTCCAATGACCCTTCAATCTCCAGAATAGCTTCCTTAACAACCTTAACAAGTACAGTCATGAGCCAAACTTGTTCAAGGCATTATGCTTGCCTATGACTTGTCATGTGTACATGAGACGAGTAACCATCATGTAAATAGTGTAATAGGTTTTATCCCTTGAGTAGGATAATGTCTTAGTGTAAAATCGGAGTATGACTCCCTAGCTTTTGTAAACATGTTTAGCCTATTGGCCTCCCCCGCTAAACACACATTGCCCATGAAGGTTTTAATAATGAATTCCATTACTTTACAATTTACCATGTTACTCTTGTCTACTTTCATGCTTGTTAACTACTTCCACTTAACTTTGTATTTGATGGTTGAGAACTTGTTCATGTGGTGAAACCGCAGTATACTTTCGGCTGTCAAGTTAAACAAGAGTGCTCTAACTAGTACTGTGTGGCCATTCACAACGTATGAAGTGTCTATTGGTATCAAAGCTTGGTTAATTGTTTCTTGAATTCAACTGCCTTCATATTGTGGATTGTGTGGAGCGTTGGTAAAAGACCATACCAACCAATATCAACAGATTTGGGGTGCTAGAGGAGCAGGCTAAGGCATTCAAACATGTACCCATGGCAATGGCCAAACTTGCTGAATGTGTTGATACATTGGAGGGATCACAAAAACATCAACAAGGTACTGTCATGGAATTGTCAGAAGACTTCTGCGCTACGGTAGAATTTTTACAAATCCTGATGAGGAATCTTACTGCCAAGATGAACTTGAAGGTTCATGCTGTTGGGAATTCCAACTCTACAATGGTAGAGTATTGAAGAACAAGCATGCTCGGACCCCAAGTGTATGGGGTGCCTATGATGCTAAGGAGTTAAAGAAATTATTATTTGACATGGAACAATACTTTTGAGCAAGGAGGACCAACTCAGAGGAGGCAAAAGTATCATTGGCAACAATGTACTAGAGTGGTGACACTAAGCCCTAGTGGCATACCAAGTACAATGAAATTCAGAATTGATGGTGTGTTATGAAGAGTTGGGTTGACTTTAAGAGAGAGCTCAAGGCCCAATTTTTTCCTAAAAATGTTGAGTACAATACTCGGCGCAAACTATGAGATCTAAAGTATAATGTACAATCAGGGAGTATGCAAAACAATTATCTGCTTTGGACGTTGGATACCCAGGACATGTCAAAACAAAGAAAAGATTTTCTATTCTAGAGGGGTTAAAAATGTGGACAAGCACAAATATCATCGATAAAAAGAAGACTTTCCTACTACACAGGCTGCAACAGAAAAATCAAATGATTATGCTGGAAACATTTCCACAATGTCCAAAGAGAGTGACATGTTGGATGGAAATAGTAGAAAGCCTTTCAAGAGGGGCAAAACAAAGGGAAGCTAACACCAAGGCATCAACTTCTAAGGGAGTTTCATCATCTCGGTTTTTTAACACATTCAATGGTAAGGGTAAGTTGGCATGGTTCTTATGTCAAGGCCGTCACGGAGTTGTTGATAGCCCTCACAAAACATTGCTCAATGCCTTGAAAGCTTCCATTGCGAAGGGGGCACTAGGACATGATGAGGATGAGGAAACCCTGAGGATGGCCGCAATACAATTACTCAATGGGTTCGAGAGGCAAACAAAAGAACTGAAAGCTACCACTAAAAGGTTTATGTTTGTGGACTTGCAACTTGACGGAAGCCACGATGCAAGATTTGGTACTTGCTCTTCCAAAAATCATGAGGTCATTCAAGGTACAAATAGATGCATCAAACTTTGCACTTAGTGGTGGTCTTGTTACAAGATAGGCATCTTGTTACGTACAAAAGTCATAAGCTTATTGAAGCCGAGTAGAAGCACACAGCTCAATAGAAGGAGATGCTATCTATGGTATATTGTCTTCATGTGTGGCAACAATACCTACTTAGGTCTAAGTTTGTAGTGAAAACAGATAACTCAGTTGTCAATCCCTTTTTCACATACCCTACTTATCCCCCAAGTAGGCCCGTTGGCAAGAATTCCTAGAGGAGTTTGACTTCTCTTTTGAGCACAAGACAATAGGCCGAATGAATCAAGTCGCGGATGCACTGAGCACAAAGGCCAAGATTGCAGCCTTACAACTAGCAACACACTTGACAATAAGTAAGGTTACCGTAAGTCCACAACAATGTCGGAGCACATCAAGGAGACATCGACAAAGACCCAGTTGCCCAAAACATCATGAAGTTGGTAGAATAGGGCAAAGCACGTCAGTTCTGGTTTGAAGATGGATTACAAATGATATAGGTAACCAACTATTTGTGCCTCAAGCAAGAGACCTGAGGAAAACACTGTTGAGAGTGTCATGACTCCATGTGGGCACATCCAAGATGGCATAGCACTTTGGCATTGTTGGAGTAGAGACATTACTAGGTACACAAACGTGATGAGGTGATTTGAGTATACCTAAACTTGCCTCACCTATCAGCAAGACAAGGTGGGATAGAAGAAGATCACAAGGTTACAAGGTTGAAGCCCCTTCAAGTACCACTGAGACCGTGGTAGAGTGGAATTCATCACCAACTTACGCAAAGTTGAAGACACAAGGTCTATACTCATGTTTATAAACAAGTTTTCGAAGTACAATACTTTTATACCTACTCAAGTACAATTCAACAGAATAGCATAATTGTTCTTCAAGCTATCACCAGCAAGCAGATGGAGAAACAGAGAGATTCAACAGGCTGCTGGAGGAGTCCTTGTGCCATTTCATCACTTCCAACCACAATAATTGGATGTAACTACTCAATCTAGCTCAACTCTACCCCAATAGCCTAAAGATCTCAACAACCAAAAAGAGTCCCTTTGAGCTTCTAACAGGCTAACAGTTGTTACCTCACACAATGGTTGCATCATACAGAGGAAAGAGTCCAAGAGTATACATATTCACCAAAGAATGGAGATAGAACACGGAGATCACCCGAGCTTACCTAGAGAAAGCTTCTAAGAGAATGAAGAAGTGGGCAAATCAAGGGAGAAGATGGTTACACTTCAACGTGCATGACCTGGTGCTTGTTAAGCTTTATCTAGAATTGATAAAGTCACTACAAGGTCGAGAAATTATACTACTTTGCAAATATAAAGGATTAGTTCTCATCTTGGGAAAAGTTCGAAAGGCCTTTTACAAGGTTGATACTCTATCTTGGATGAAGGTGCATCATATGTTTCATGTCAACTACCACTAGCTACTTTAAACCATTCATCACCGACACTAAAGATCCAAGCATAAGTCAGTCAACTAAAGAACCATTGAAGACATCGGACCCTAATAGAAGAGAAGTTGAGGTCATCCTTGCAGACAGTTCACATCATCAAGGAAGAGCGACACGAGCTCTTATTGAAGCGGAAGGGCCTTGGAGACTAAGAAATCAATTGGACATCAGTAAAAGACAAGGAACCATTCATGGATAAAGTTAAAGAGCACCTAGCATCAAAGTCTATGAGAATGTCAACTGCATAAGTGAGGGAGAATGTCATAAGCCAAGCATATTCAAGGCATTATGCTTGCCTATAACCGCTTGGCTTGTGCACATGGGGTAACCATTTTGTAGATGGTAGTATATGTTTTATTCTTTAAGTAGGATAACGCCTTCATGTAAAATGGAAGTACGATTCCTCGATCAATTTTATGTTTCCTAGTATCAGAGCTAGAATAGCATAGAAAGCACTTTATGTCAGGGTGAGTGTTCATCAATCATTGTGAAACTCACTAACTTTAGTAGACGTGCTTAGCCTACTAGCTTCCCATGCTAAATTGCCTACAAAGGTGTCAATGAATTATGTTGCTTTATAGTTTACCATGTAACTCTTGGCTACTTTCACGATTGTTAACCACTTCTGCTTAACTTAGTATTTGATGGCTGAGAACTTGTTCATGTGGTGAAACCACAGTATATTTTCGGTTCATTTGTTAAGCAAGAGTGCTAAAACTAGTGTCATGCAGCCCTTCATCAGGTGTGAAGTGTTTGGCCCGTGAGTAGTGGTTCTGTAATTACAATAGCTTCCTCAATTACCTTTCTTGCACGATAGAAACAACCTTTGGATTGTTGCCATGGTGTTTTTGTTTTTAAGTCTGATTGACAAAGGACAAGGGAGTGGACTCAAGACACTCAAACTTGGAGATAATTTTATTTTGGAAAGTAACAACTTGAGAATTAGGAGAAGCTACCTACACCATCAATTGTTAGATTTTCTTTTCTACCTGTTGTTTCCACACAAACATTTGAGTCGCTTTGTTAACAACCAGATCAAATTGATCTTGTCTTTTATGCTTTTTTTACCCAAAAATAATAATAATAATAATAATAATAATAATAATAATCTTGTTGTTAGGCTAGTTCAATCTAGTTGGGTCCAATTTAATGGACTAGCTAGTTTGGACGATTTGCTCTTGATAACCAAATCAAATATGTGTTAAAGTTGCAGCCTCCTTTGAAAAGAACTAGGGCGAGCTAGCTACCTCATTTCTTCAACCAATAAACAGTGATGCATAGAGTTATGGCTTGCTCTATCCCGATGCTCAATGACCAAAGAAACCAGATTTGGTTGTGAAGTTACAAGAGCTATGGTGAACGAAGTCAGCTCCAACAAGCCCTTGAAGTGAGGTCAACAGCAACAATCTACTATGAGTTGACAATAACGAGCTGTCACATTCCAAAGACTTCACATCAAGGGTCATGCAACACTAAAAGTAGCACACAAGCTTAATTAGTCATGCACCAGTAAACGACAGATTCACCACAGAGCAAGTTCATAAGCATTGAATACAAAGTACGCAGTAAGCGGTAAGCAAGCATGAAGTAAATACAAGTCAAGTCAACCGTAAAGCAATGCAATTTGAATCATTACACCTTTGTAGCAATGTGTGTATAGCAAGGGAAGCAAGCATGCTAAACACATTATAATTTCCAATGTGTTATATAATATTGATGAACACACCCTCCCCCTAAAGAACTTTCTATGCAATTCCTACTCTAACATAAGGAAATATAAATATGAACAATGAGTACTCACCTTATTCCCTAAAGCACTAATGTATCTAAAGAACAAAATTTATACTACAATTTACATGATGATTGCCTAGTCAAAGGCAACTAGGAAGCCACAAGTTGTTGTGTTTGCCAACAAAGACAACAAAGGTTTTAAGTCTACAGGGCCTTTACAAGCAATGGCAAGGCTCACAATGGAGGTATACAAAGATGAACTTCTATTAGGCTATGACGATAACTTTAATTGGATCAGGGCCTTGATGCCCAAATTGGTTTACTTTCAGCTGGAGGGGATTTGGTGCTACATGATTTCTTTTTTTTTTTTCTTTTTTTTAAAGGGATTGGTTGGAAGCCATGGAAGGACTCTAGATCAATGTATGAAGGTGGTGATCATGGTGGTGAAGATGGCAGCAAATGCAAGGTGATTTAAGTTTAACTACAAATTGTACAAGCTCAAACAAAAACTCAAAGACAACCCCCTCAAACAATGACAACCAAGGCAATTAGAGTTGAAATTATGAACCTTGTCAAATAACACTAACAGTCATCGGATTAGAGTTTGCTTAGACATCATTTGTTACAGGGTCAACGTCCAAAATTTCAATTCTCAATTCTAGTCTCCCTAAAACTAATACACAGAGGCCTATTTATGGGCCTATAACACTTGGAGAATAAGAAAACAAAATTACAAAATCTAAATAAGCTAGAAGACTAGTTTCCTGAATAATAATGCCTTAGAATCTAACTTCCTAAATGATAATATATTAGAGTCCTTGAAGATATGGCGCTAATAAAATTAATCTAAAAAAAAAGGGGAGGGGGGGGGAGGCCAATGCACAAAGCTCCCACGTATGCAGGGCCCCGTGAAGGGACGGACCAAATAAAACAAAATTAAATATAATTAAAATTAGAAAAGTAAAATAGCTTTTGCATGTACACTACCTCGCACAACCTCCTACCTCATCAGATCATGCCTCTTATTAATACCAACATCAAGCCATTAAAAAATCCCCATCATCTTTACTAATGTCAAGCAATATCCACTAGGATCTTCAGTAATTATAAATAATACAGAGTCGTCAAAAAACACAAGCTTTAACTAAAGTAACTTGGACACCCCCCCCCCCCCTTAACACTCTTCCAAGAGTAAAATAAGATCAAGTCCACCCCTCTAACCTCTTATAGACCTTCTCAACCACCAAATCTCTACGAAGGGATGGATGTCAAACCACCGCTCAAAGGAACACCTGAATAACTAAGATCAAGCGTACCACACCCACCAAAGAAAATTGGGTAATAGAATCCAGCTAATACCTGAAATCCCACTATTAGACAAATTAATCCTTAAAGCAAAGACCTAAAAATCTGCAAAACTGTTTGAACATTAGAGAAGCATCAAAGGTCTCAAATAAATAAATAAAAGAGAAAAATAAAAGGTGGTAAATGAGGTATAGGCACCTCTCTAGAGTCTATCTTCATTCCATGAATAACACCTATGTCCACCCCTCTACTCATCATCCTACTAAACATCTATACAACATGTCCACAACCAAAGTTAAGAGAAGAGATGATAAAGGGTATGCATGTCTCACATCCCTAAAAAGCTTTAAACCAAGAGTTAGGCTCCAATTAACTATGAGCAAAAACATAGCAGGAAAGAGGCAACCCCAAATCCACTTCCTCCACCAACACACAAACCCCTTCCTATCCAAACCTTAATCAAGAAACCTCTAGTTAACACAATCATAAGCTTGCTAAAAATCTAGCTTCAAAACAACCTCTTTCCCCAGCTCTTCTTGATGTAGGACGAGACGCGGCTGTTTGGATGGATTATTTTGACCCAATTAGGAGGCCTACGTCAAAGAATAGGGTGAATGGTTTATTGGGTCCGAAACCCAAATGTGCTTAGTTAGTTAGTTGTTTAAGTATGTGTATGTAGTTTGCTTGTATTAGGATTATTTATGTTGGGGGCTTATTTGTAGTATGTGTATTCTAGTGTGTGTGTGTGTAGTTTCATGTGTTTGGAAGATTTCTTATAAATAGTGTGTGAAATCCATGATGTAGGCAGTTGATGAATTTGAAATGAATTGAACATGAGTTCCCCCCTGGTATCTCTTCTGTCGTCCCTTCTCCTTCCTATCTTCTAATTTTTCCATGGCTGCAGAACCTTGATGCTGCCTAATTTCATGTGTTTGGAAGATTTCTTATAAATAGTTTGTGGAAGTCATGATGTAGGCAGTTGTTGATAAATTTGAATTGAATTGAAGGTGAGTTCCCCCCCTGGTATCTCTTCTCTCCTCCTTTCCCCTTCCTCCCTTCTAATTTCTCCATGGCTGCAGAACCTTTATGCTGCCCCTACATCATTTGGGAAGTTCTTCTTCTTTTTTTCTGAAATTCCAGCAATGTACCATTCTTCAAAACCCTAATTTCCAGCCTGGATTCTACAACACCACCTACATCACCAAAAACAAAAATCCCTGAAACCCTACCCCTCTAATTTTCATCGCCGTCCGACCACCAGAGGACACTGCACGTGCCAGCCAAAACATTTCCAGCCGTCGGCTCTTCGAAAGCCCCATCCTCCTGTGCTTTTCTCATCACACCACCAACACCATTGTACTCCCTATTCATTGATCACCCTTCGCCCCAAAATTTATTGCCGGAAATTTGCTGCCAGCAACTCAAGCACCCCATGCACTGGTGACTGCTAGTAGGATTCTGCCAGACTCCCCTCCTGCTTCCAGAGTCATGAGAAATTGGTTCCCAGCTACGAGAAATTGGTGTTTTCTCCACGCTATTTTGATATGCAGGATGGTATTTTGATCACGGACACAACATAATGCAAGCAGGTGTGATAATTTGACACGGAACACTGGAAATTGAAGAATTATTGTACCATTAGCATTTTGGAGCATGGGGTTGTCACTGCCAGCTATAACAAATCAGTTTGCATAGCTGTGTTTGTGAGTTTTCTTCGTGAATTTGTTTCATTTAGCAAAACAATCAATATCAAAGTTGGTACAGTTGCAGTATATATGAATAAATCCAGCAATATGGTGACAGTTTACTAGAAAAATGAAGGGCTTTTGTCATACTCTAAACATAATATCAAGCCATTCCATACCTTTCTTAAGTATGGGGAAAAAATATGCAAATTCAATTTTGATGGAAGACACCCTATGAATGTGATTTCTAGAAACAGAGTTATTTGTTTGCAACTTCATTCGGAACCTCGGAACCCCATCCAAAGCCTTATGACATATCTTGGATTGATAACACTAATATATCTATTTATGAAATATGTATGATTCCTATCCAAATGGGTGACTATTTTGATAATGTTTAGTGTGATATCATACCTACAAAGATTGGCCATGTACTCCTTGGTTCTCCTGGGTTGGATGATTTGAGTGTGACTCAAGGACATGAGAACATATATTGATGTAGGACAAGAAGCAAGACTTTGGGAAGATCCATGTTGGAGATTACTTAAGAAGAATTGTATTGAGAATTGTTGGGTTTACTTAGCAGTTTATTATGTGCTTAGTTTAATTAGTTTGGTATTATGTGTGTTTTGGGGGCTTGTTTGTAATATTTGTGTAATGATGGAGCATGTTTGTAATGTAATTTAGTTTTAGGGGTTTATGTGTAATTTCATGTGTTTAGAGCTTTCTTATAAATAGCGTGTGAAAGCCATGATGTAGGAGTTGTTGGTGAATTTGAATTGTTAATTGAACGTGCATTACCCCTTGGTATCTTTACTCTCCTCCCTTCCTTTCCTTTCTCTTCTCTATTTCTTCTAATCTCTCCCATAGCTGCAGAACCTTGATGCTGCCCCTGCATCATTTGGTATCAAAGCCCAACTTCAATCTCCATTCTTCCATTTCAATCCTCCCCATCGCCCCCTTCCCTCTTCTCTTCTGCCCCCGCATCATTTAGACAGCAACAGAATTCAGTAATGAGAAAGAGAGTTGAGAGAGTTATGGGAAACAGAGAAGAAGAGAGAGGGCAGAGGGCTGCTGGGCAGCAGAGGATTAGTGACAGAACAGGAGATTAGAACAGAGAATAGAGGAGAAGAAGAGAATAAATCAGAAATGGAGAGAATTGAGAGAACTCGGAGAGAAAATTAGAAGAAGAGAAGAAGAGAAGGGCAGAAGAAAAGAGAAAAGGGGTTGATGGGGGGATTGAAATGGAATAATGGAGATCGAAATTGGGCTCTGATACCAACTGATGCCAAGGCAGCATCAAAGTTCTGCAGCCATGGGAGAGATTAGAAGAAATAGAAGAGAGGAAGGTAAGGGAAGGGAGAAGAGAGGAGATACCAAGGGTAAACTCATGTACAATTAACAATTCAAATTCATCAACAACTCCTACATCATGGCTTTCACACACTATTATTTATAAGAAAACCTCTAAACACATGAAATTACACATAAAACCCTAAAACTAAATTACATTACAAACATGCCCCAACATTACACAAATATTACAAACAAGCACCCAAAATACACATAATATCATACTAATTACACTAAACACATAATAAACTACTAAGTACACCCAACAATTCTCAACTCAATTCTTCTAAGTAGTTCCCAACATGGATCTTCCCAAAGTCTTGCTTCTTGTCCTACATCACATATGACTTCTTCCATTATAATGGAAAGAAATCATATTGAATCCTACTCTACCAATCAACCAGGACAAAGAATTTGAGATTATTGATCATGTCAACGTTACTCAACTTGAAGGCACTACAAGCAAGGCAATGAACGTGTTTAAAGACATCCTAAATCCTTCAAAGTTCAAACACTCCTATTGTAGACTTTGTCATCCCCAACAAGTTCATTGATGCTAATTCTCAAGTCAAGTTGTCTCGTTCAAGCGTTTCCAAGTGCTTCTCCCTTTCGATCCTCCAACATTTCAAAATTCAAGGCCAAATTTTTTTCCCAATTGGGGAAGAATTGATGTAAGACAAGAAGTGGCTATTTGGATGGATCATTTCGATCCAATTAGGAGGCCTACGTCAAAGAATAAGGTGAATGGTTTATTGAGTCCAAAACCCAAATGTGCTTAGTTAGTGAGTTGTTTAAGTCCATTTGTGTAGTTTGCTTGTCTTAGGATTATTTATGTTGAGGGCTTGTGTGTAGTAATTGTGTATTCTAAGGGCATGTTTGTAATGTCATGTGATTTTAGGGGTGTGTGTAATTTCATGTGTATAGAGGCTTTCTTATAAATAGTGTGTGAAAGTCGTGATGTAGGCAGTTGTTGATGAATTTAAAATGAATTGAACATGAGTTCCCCCCTGCTATCTCCTCTCTCCACCCTTCCCCTTCCTTCCTCCCTTCTAATTTCTTCATGGCCACAAAACCTTGATGCTGCCCCTGCATCACTCCTAATCCACTACCTCATAAGCCACTAAGGTTGCATCTAGAATCTGCCTCCCTCCCTCCACTACCTCATTAGCCACTAAAGTTGCATCTAGAATCTGCCTCCCTCCCAATCAAAGCACTTTGATTCTTGGAGATAGTATCAGCTAACACCTCACCAATCTTATTAGCAAGGACTTCAGTTTAAATTTTATAATTTTTATACAGTAGTAACCAAATGTCCATGCATTTACAAAGAATATGGTACTACATAGAGTAAAAATAGCAAAAGAGAATTCATGTAATCAGCTCCAAGTACTTAGGATTAAGACAACTGAAGTTTAGGAAGCAAATAAATTCTTTGCATAAACAATGAATAAGGCCCTTAATGTGTCCTGCATTCACTTGGAAGAATGTTGTAGACACCCAACTTTGTCTACGATTGAAATTTCTCAAGCAATTAATTGAGGTTTCTCCACCCTTCTCTAAGTCATTGCTAGCGCAATTCAATTTCAGATTAAGAAGAAGCCTCTAATTTCATCTTTTTACGGTTCAATTGCCTTTGCTTGTTAAATAGAGATTTATCCTTAATTTGATTAAGGGCTTATCCCTAAGTTTGGGTTGGGCTTGCTTCCAAACACCTTTATGGGACAAGGAAGGGATTTCCTTGTCTCTAAAGGGTGTTTTTGGAAATAGAGGCTTAGGGCAACACCCTAGCTTCCCATAAGTCTTTTAAATAAACAAAAAAGCTCAGGCTCCCTTTGCACACACACACGCCCAATTACTTGGAGAGCACGTTCAAATAGAGGAGAGAGAGAGAGAGATTCAAAAGAAGAGGATAAGGGGAAAGCATTGCACGCTCAAGAAGGAAGAGATCAACGTTCAAGGGAAAAGAGAAAGAAAGGAAAACAAGCTAGGTATGACTCTTGATTCTCTTCTCCATTTTCTTAGCATAATGTTATGTATGACTATACCATGCTAGGGCTAGAACTATGATATTTATTACATATTAGTGTGAAATTGCAATTTCGATTCCATGTTTGCACTAAAATCAAAATCTTCATGGCATGTTAGGGCTTAAGATCATAGTTTGTATTTCATGATCAGTGAAAAATAGCAATTTTGACCTTAACTTTGCATCAAAGTAGCAATTTTTTGGTTGAATCACATACACCCATCCGTGCTTCAATTTGTGATCTTCTTCTGAAGAAACAAAAGTATGTAGGATGTCATTGCTTGATTGAAAGCCAAGAAGGATTGAAAAAGAAAGAAAAGAATAGGAATGAATGGGAAGAGAACAGGGTGGTTTTCCTTTCACGTGGTCATGTTTGCAAGATTTGGTGAAGAAGGACAAGGTTTGGAAACTATAAGGATGGCCTCAAGTGGCCAGATAACCTTTCTAGATGGTCAGAAGTTCAAGGAGCCGCCATTATTGCCAGCAACAATCAAAGCTGGTAAGGAAGGTGCTTCTTGCCAGTATCTTGGCAAAACAGGGCTTCCACGAGGGTCAAAGAACTCCCAGGAGGGGGAAGATGGTGACAGATGACGGTTTCTGGCATTAGAGAAGGGTGGCAGCAGCCTCTAGGGTTGCTACGGCCGCTAGGGTTTAGCAGCTACCAGAGAAGACATGCAGGCATGCGAGTGATTTTCACATGCACTGCCCATGGTTTTTTAATGACGTGGATCGGTTGGCCAATCTACTTAAACTAGTCAACCAATTTTCCTATTTATTTTTAATTTTCTCTTATTCTGTTTTAAAATTTAAAAGTTCATTTAAAACTGTTTTCTTATACAATAAATTGCCAAAAAGTATGGAAAATTCAGAATATTTTAGAATAATTCCCATATTTTTCTTTATATCTTATTTTTTTATTATTATTTTTATCTTTAATTGGTTCTTTTGATTAAAAAAAAACACATTTCCTTAAATAAAAATTTTTTTAAGAGGTTAAAAGGGCTTTTATTTTATTTTAGGTGTCGAGTCCATGCATTTTTTTTTTATCATTTTTCTTATTCAATTTGATTTTCTTTAGGCTTATGGCTTATTTTTCCTTTTATTAATTAATTAAAAAAATTAAAAATTGTGAAAAAGCATATAAAAATCCTTTAAACAAATTTCTGCTTGTTTTTCAGTATTTTGCATGATTTTAGGAGAGTTGCACCATAGATTTGATTCGACTTTCTAAGTGTTCAAAAAGCCCAAAAAAAAATTCACTCACACACACACACAAAACAGTCCAAAATCAAAATAGTGATTTTTCCCTTTGTACATAAAACTTTGTTTTGTCTCTTTGAGTTAGTATGGTGAGTTAAGGCTTCTCATTAACTTGGAATGATTCACATAGAATGATATTGGATGTATGATTGGGTTTGTGCATATTTTTGTGCTCGATTTAGTTCAATTCATGTCTAATTGATACATTGTTTCATATGCCAAATGATATGCTTGAACTTTTGAGATAACTTGATGAATAGCATGCTTGACGGACTCGTCAAATATATTGTTGCATGATATGGCTTTGAGATTCTTTCGAGAATAATAAATGAATTGAATTGAATGAAAGACAAGAAAACCCTATTTAACTAATCTGACAAGGTACCTCAAGGTGGTGTCTTGTGCATGCTTTCTCAGATCTCGAGGTGAGGGTGGTCACTGTCTTGTACAAGGCTTACCCAATATTTAATGGGTGGGTAAATTTACACAAAGCATTCTCACATGCTAAAATCCATCCAATGATGGACCTCAAGATGGTATCTTGTGCATACTTTCAAGGATTTCGAGGTGAGGGTGGTTGGTCACCATCTAGTGCAGGGCTAATTCAATATTTAATTAATTTGACGACGAACTCCAAGATGGTGTCTTGAGCATGCCTTCGAGGATCTCGAGGTGAGGGTGGTCGCCGTCTTGTGCAAGGCTAACTCAATATTTAATGGGTGAGTAAATTTATACAAAGCACTCTCACATGTTAAAATCTATCCAATGACGGACCTCAAGATGGCGTCTTGTGCATACCTTCAAGGATCTCATGGTGAGGAAAATCGTCATTTTATACTCTTAAAAGACCAATAGATAATGAGTCGGAAGGATTAAAATCTTGATGGATTGGATTCGAAGGTAATTATAAGCTAATTAGGTAATATTCATAGAACAGGTGTGTTGGGGTACTAGTACCTCCCCATCACATAACTGTACTCTCGAACTTGACTCTAGTGCACAAATCTTTGGCTATCGATTCCATAGGCCCTAGGTGTAGCTAGTTGACCAAGTCAATTGGCAGTAATTAATTAGGTATTCTAACGTCACCCAAGACAAAATAGGTTACTGGCGAGTCCATTGGTATGAGTTTTTTATGCATATCTCAACCCCATTCAAATGTCTCTGCTAGAGTTCGCCATCCATATCGAGGCGGCTTGGAGATTCACCTCGATAGAGGTGGGCCTTCAGGATGTGTTGACAAGTGCTATTGACCATAATTCACAGCAATGAAAGTTACTTTCAGCCTTCCAACCACCATGACGGTAAGAAAAAGAAAGAGAAAAAGAAAACACAAAGACACAGATTGTGGTAGTTTTGGTTTCATCAATCTAAACATGCTAAGAGTAAGGTTGTAGGGGTGATAAAACAGCAACTTAAACCCACTTGAAGTAAAAATTATAATAACAAGAGCTCAAGGGCTTATAGAAGAATAGAACATTGGGTTCTTTATAAGGCTTTCCAACTATTGAAGAAGCATAGGAAAATTGAACAAGAGAACTCCTATTATCCTATAATTTCAAAGAAAATGATAAAGCAAATTAACTAATTCCATACGCTATATATATATATATATATATATTATATGCCACTTTAAATGACTAAATATTTCATAACAATGGTTAAACACTATATCACTACAATGGCACATCTACAATTTTTTTTTTCCTAATTTTTACTATATAAAAGCTAGGTTTACATGAGGGTTGTAGCTTGGTATTCTTCTTTAGTTTTTTTTTTTTTTTAAATAAACAAAGAATTGTATTAAAAGAAGAGAGGATTACAATAATGAAAAAGGAAAAAGAATAGAACAGGGAACAAAGCGCAAGCACATTTAAAGATTCTAGAGGGTAACACCAACCAATCCTACAACATGTCTTGAAAAGAAATATGCCAAAAGAATCCATTTGCTGAGCACCAAAAGGAAGCCAGGAAGACCACTTAGCTACAAAGCATGCTAAACAAAGTGAGAACACATCCAAAGATTCTAGCATTTCTTTCCAACCAAATGCACCAAATATTTTCCAAAATAATACACCACCAAAACACTTCCGCTCTTTCCTTTGGCCAAAAACTCCAAGCATAATAACAAAAAAAGCTCCAAAGATGTCAGGCACCCCAATTTTCACCAAATATCCCAAACAAATTATTTCAAAGTCTACAAAAGAAGTGACAACAAAAAACATGTGAGAGCAATTTTCTCCATCCCTAAATAGAGGACATAAGCATCAGGAGATAAGGCATTGTTAGATCTTCACTTCTGAAGTAAATTATTATTATTGATTTACTCAAGGATGGTAGTCTAAGAAAAAGGCATGACTTCTTTAGCTTTCCATATTAGATAATAAAGGGCAAAGATGTTGACATTAAAGTAGTGGATCAAATCATAATAAAGATTTGCAGGAAAAATCACCAAAAGAATCAAGACTTCAAATACGTTTATCACTTCCAACCTGGACACAAAAGGAATCAAGCATAATAGTCAAAGATGTAGATTTGCATGAGAAAATCCCAAAAGAATCAAGACTTTGAACATGGTTATCACTACCAACCTTGACACAAGAAGAATCAAGCACAATAGTCAAAGACTTGGTATTCTTCATCATCTCTATTTTTCCAAAGATTACTTGTTTTACACATAAAAATGCATTGAAAGGAAAGAGAGATGAATTTAGTAAAGAAGAAAAAATTATTAGCCTATAAATATGTATTATTACTTTCATCATTGCTTTTATGAAATAGCTGATGGTTGCATTTGTTCATAGTTTATGGTAGGTGGATCTTCTACAAACTAGAGCAGAAAAAGAATAAAATAAAATAAAAAATAACACCAAGAACAGCCTTGACAACTACCATTGACAATTCTCATAAATTCTTTAATAATAGGACTAAAATCAAAGAATATCATTAACAATAGGATCAACTGTAGCTATCCTGTCAATGAAAGCTCGGAAACCAATTTGAAATACACAATACCCAGATAAAAGAATTAATTTGTTTGAAGAACCAGTCAAGAAAAAGGCAAAACCCAGACTGCCCAATACAATCACAAACACCAATATCAAAGTGCTACCAAAAAATGAAACAACAAAACAAAACAAAAAGAACATAATTTCTCATATGATGATTTCAACATAGTGCAAGCCCATTTATGGACACCCCAAGATAAAGTCATTCAGGCACTACCGCAGAGCACTTAACATGAAATAGATGAAACCAACTTTCAAAAATACCGTAAAACTAGAAAATCACCTTTAAAGCTAAAGTAGAGAAAAACCAAAAGAAAGGAGACGATCTACGTCAACCAACAAGCAAGAATTTTAGCTAGAACATGGAAAAACAGAGAAAAAAAAAATTAACTTCGATAGAAAAATTGAACAAAAAATAACCCTTTCGTTTGATCATTGAAAAATTAACGAAAGCAAAGGAAATTCACTGTCAATCTTGTTTCATTGTCTATTACTCTGCTTGCTAGAGTGGAGATTCTAGCTTTTCAAGAAAATCTACTTCAACGTTGTTGTTCTTTTCCTACATTTTCCGGCAAGCAAACATTTTTAGGAGGCGGGTGGGAAGAAAAGAAATGGAAGCTCACTTTTTCAGTATTGGATTGGAAAAGGGCGTTGATATTAGATTGTGCGATGATTTTGTCGTGAGATGGGAAGTAGTCTTCTTCATCACTGCTCTCCATTCTCACTGTTCTTTGATTCGCTTTCTTCTTCTTCACTTCTGAGTCACGGATACATGTATAGCAGCAGTGAAGAAATGTTGACAGATTCAAAATGCAAGGAAGACCGTTTGGAACGGGGAAGGTGGGGAAAGGGCAAGTGGCAGCCGGGAGCTATGAACTAGGTATAGGTACGGGCCATTCATCTGAAACATGCGACTCGTGATACTGCTCTACACACACAACTAGTCCAACTACCCCAATTTAGAATTAAAAATTTAAAAAAAAAAAAAAAAAAAACCCCACTAGTATAAAGAGATGCAGGAAAATAAATAGAGATGATGTGGAAAAATAAATAAAGATGAGACAAAAATTTTACATGATTCGGTTATGTCTACTCCACATACGGATATGATCAAAAATTTTATTATCTCGGGAGAAATTATAAGATAATTTGGAACCGACCTTATACAAAATATCTCTATTCTCCAATCTCTCCTCTTATCTAATCATTTCTATATGTCTGCTTATTTCAAGCATGAAATGTATATATCAAAATGAGAGGAAGAGAGTGCCCATTTATATGGCAATAAGGATAGTAAAGAATTTATGATGGTGGAAAAATGAAGGGGTGACAGTCATTAATCTTTTATGGTTTTCACAACACTCCTCCTTGGATGTCACTCATATATTAACTCCTTCTACTAAGATCTTTAAGATGTCTCATTCCGATGAGATAAACTAATTTCTTGAATGTTGTAGTAGGCAAAGTTTTGGTGAACAAATCTACTAGATTATCACTTGATCGAATTTGTTGAATATATGTATCACCATTTTTTTAGAGTTCATGTGTATAAAAGAATTTTGGAGAGATATGCTTCATTCTGTCATCCTTTATGTATCCTTCTCTTAGTTGAGTTATATATGCAATGTTGTCTTCATATAAAACTGTTGGAATATCCTTTATTGATTTAACACCACAATTTTCTTGGATATGAGAAATCATTTGTCTGAGTCATACGCATTCTCTACTAGTTTCATGAATAGTTAGTATTTTAGAATGATTAGAGAATATTGATGTAACCGTCTACTTTATTGATTTCCAAGATATAGCAGTTTTTCCATAAAGAAATACATATCCAGTTTGAGATTTAGCATTGTGAAGATCATATAGATATCCAACATCTGCATATCCTACTAGTTGAGACTTGGAATCAAATGAGTAGAATAGACCCAAATCAGAAGTACCTCTCAAATAGCGTGGAGTATGTTTAATTCCATTCCAATATCGCCAAGTAGGAGCAAAGTTATATCTTACTAGTAGATTTACAACAAATGCAATGTCTAGTCTTGTACAATTGGCCAAATACATTAAAGAGCCGATAACACTTAAATTTGGTACTTTATGACCAAGTAATTCCTCCCCCTCATCATGATGTCGAAATGGATCCTTCTTAATATCAAGTGATTGCACCATCATTGGAGATCTCAAAGGATAAACTTTGTCCATATAGAATTGCCTTAATATATTTTCAATATATTTAGATTGATGAACAAGAATTTCGCCATTTACATTATCAATCTGTAGGCCAAGACAATATTTTGTCTTTCCTAAATCTTTCATTTCAAATCCTATCATTAAATAATTTGCAACTTTAGTGAGCTCTTCGGGAGTCCCAACTAAATTCAAATCATTAACATAAACAGCACTTATAGCAAATCTGGATTCTGATCTTTTAATAAAAATGCATAGACAAATTGAATGATTTAGGAATCATTCTTTCACAAGGTACTCACTTGATTGATTGTACCACATGCATTTATATTACTTTAATCCATATAGAGAACATTGGAGTTTAATTGAAAATAAATTTCTGAATTGTGCTTCAGGCAATTTAAATCCTTCAGGGATTTTCATGTAAATTTAACTATCCAACGATCTATATAGGTATGTTGCTACTATATCCATAAGATGCATGCTCAGTCATTCAGTGACTGCTAGCTCAATTGAGAATCTAAAAGTGATTCCATCCATTATGGGAGAATATGTCTCCTCATAGTCGCTTTCGAGTTTTTGCGAGAAACCTTGTGCTACAAGTCTTGCTTTATATCAAATAATTTAATTATTTTCATTTCGCTTGCACACAAATACTCATTTGTATCCAACGAGTTAAACATCTTCTGGTGTCTAGACTACAGGTCCAAAAACTTCTCTTTTTGATATAGAGTTTAATTCCAATGTGATAGCCTCTTTCCATTTTGGTCAGTCACTTCTATATCGACATTCATTAACATATTTAAGTTCAGGATCCTCATTATGTCGCACATTTCTCTTATGTAATGAATTGAGATCTCATTATTATTTCTAGATACTTATCCCTTTTCAAGAGATGTCTTTTCAGGAGTTTTCTCTTTAAGAGATTCCTCATCAGAACGTTCCATAATAGGGATTTCATTTTTAGGAGAAACGGGTTTGTGAATGTCAAACGGATTATCCACCTCTGTAACCTATTTTGGAGTGTTTTCACATTTCAATTTTCTCCTTTTGGGAGTTTTTTCTTTTGCACCAACATGCCTTCCACGCTTAACATGCGGTTTAGATTTATTAGCCGGCTGTTATCCTTCGAAGACATCAATACGTGCGAGAATATTTGTAGTATGTATATGAGATTTTAGTATGACCTTTATATTTATGAAAGAATCTGGTAACTGATTTGCAACCCCTTGCAAATATATAATCTTTTGAATTTCAAGTTCACTTTGATTTGTGCGAGAATCTAATTGAGATAAACTCATAGCATTCCATGTGATTTAATGTTGTTCTTCAAGCACTGATTTTATCCAAATGACAATCTTGAAATCATGCTTTAAAAAAAATCACCTATTAAAGGTTCAAGATATCTAATAATAGAAGGGGAATCAAAACCAACATACATACCAAGCTTACGTTGAGGACTTATTTTAGTTCTTTAAGGAGGGACAATAGGAATATATATTGCACAACCAAAAATTCTTAAGTAAGAAATATCAGGTTGTTGCCCAGAAACTAATTGTATGGGTGAAGGTTTATTGTAAGCAGTTGGTCTTATACAAACTAAACATACAACATGAAGAATAGCATGTTCCCAAATAGATAAAGGCAATTTGGTTCTCATAATTATAGGTCTAGCAATGAATTGAAGTCTCTTAATAAAATATTCAGCTAAACCATTTTGTGTATGGGTGTGAGTAACAAGATATTCAATATCTATTCCAAGTGACATGCAATAGTTATCAAAATTTTGGGATGTAAATTCACCAACATTATCCAAATGAATTGATTTATTTAGATAATCGGGAAACTCGTAATCTAATCAGTTGAGAAAGAAATCTAGCAAATGCAATATTACGAGTAGAAAGTAGAGAAACATGTGATTATCTAGTAGATGCATCAATTAAGACCATGAAATATATAAATGGTTTAAATAGTGGATGTATTGGTCTGCATATATCACCATGAATTCTTTGTAAGAAACTAGGAGATTCAAGACTTATCTTTGAAATGGATGGTTTGACAATTAATTTCCCTTAAGAGTAAGCAGTACACATGAAATCACTTGATAAAATAATCTTTTGGCTCTTTAGTGGATGACCATGTGAATTCTCAATGATTCTTCGCATCATTACATCTCTAGGATGTGCAAGACGATCATACGAAAGTGTAAATAACTTTGGATCAATGCAATTCTAGTGCAAGACATTATATGATTCAACTATTTTAATCTTTGTATAATACAATCCATAAGATAAAGTTAGCAATTTTTCTAAAATTGTTTCTTCCCAAAAATAATAGAAGTAATATAAAGGAATTCTTGCCTGTCTTCATTTGTAGTTTCAATGTGATATCCATTAAATCTTAAATTGCTGGAGTTGAACATGTAGCGGAAGCACGCACAACTCAGACCAATCCAGAACCAATTCGAAACACTTGGATTGATTTGAAACAATCAATGCAAACACACAATAATGAATATATGAATCAAGCAAGTACGAACCACAATCACACCAACAATAATTGAAGAACAATAGACAAAAGACACAAGATTTACGTGGTTCGGCAATTCTTCCTACGTCCACGGGAGTAACAATTGATTTTCACTATATAATTATTCAAGCTTACAATTAGGATTACAATAAGATGTATTTATACTAACCTTATGCGCATAAGAGGCTCTAGATCAAATCCTAGAGGAAAATCCCCAAAATCCCCCCAATCTACCAATCTTCGATTCAAGTTTTCATGTTTGCGCTGAACCAAAAGATTACAGCTAAACCATCGATGGTTATAGCCAAACCGTTGATGGTTTTAGGTAGAAAGAAATTTCATGTAGTTTGCTTTGTTCAATGCTTCATTATGCTTTCCCAGTACATGTATCCACTCAGAATATGAGTCACATCCCCAACAATATCCACCCTAGCGAATATTCACCACTTAGGAGAAAAAAAGTAGTGACCCGAAGAATAATTGTATTTTAATAATAAAGAGGGAGGAAAATGGAAACAGGAATAGAAGGAGGTAGTAGATTTCATCGACGACATCACACTTTGGAGGTAAAATAATCTCAAGAAATTTCCAAGCCTTGTCGACGAATACAGGGGTTTGTCGATGAGGTTCCGTCTCGTTCACGAGAAAATACCGAGAGAAAAATTTGGGCTACTTTGAATTTCATCGACGAAGGGTTAGGTTCGTCGGCGAAATTCCTTAAGGACTCGTCGACAAGATGACGTGGCTCGTCGACGAAGCCCGCAGTATAAATAGCCCTAAACTGATTTTAATCGCAGAAATTTGCTGTAGTCTCTCTCTCTCTCTACCCCTACGGCTCCTCCCTCTTCTTCCTTCAATTTCGGCCTAGTTAGTAGCCGGATCGACGATTTGAGGCCACCACAACGCTTCTAGCAGAGTTCTCTGCAAGTCTGCTGGAGCGGATCGTCGGTGGGACGAAGTTGGAATTCATCCTAAATCCAAGGTAAGGTCTTTTATTCAATTTTTGGCCTTATGGCAGTTGTAGGAAATGATGTAGGCTAACAAATATTGATATTCTGTTTTGGAAAATGTGATTTTTAGGGTGTTAAGTGAAGAACCATGCGGGTATAAGACCCGTTACAGTAGGGGGATTTTAGCCAAAATCAGGTAAGGGAAATATGCTATGCTAGGCAATTTTACTAAGTTAAGTATAAATTATACGTTTTTACCAAATGATTATTCACGATGGAAATTTATACAGTTATCATTTATGTACAATATGTTTAAAATTTCTGTATGGCTTGAGAATATGGGTATAGTAAAGAAACATGTTTTATAGTATTTTCAGGATGTGATTTATGGAATATACAGCCAGTGGTTATGTTTTATAGTAATCACAGAATACCATGATTATACAGTTTCCAGTACCCTGACTTACAGATTACAGTTCAATTCAGAAACACAGTTGACACAGTTACAATTTATTCCATTGTCATGGTAAATACAGTTATTTCTGAATCATGGTAAATCAGATAATTGTATATAGAGATGTATTATATAGTATCAGACCCTGTTGGACCATACAATTACAGAGCACGCTACCGTAGCTACATACAGTTTACAGAGTGCAACCACCTACTCAGATAATACGTGGTAGTAGGTCGATCGTATAGTGCCCTGACGTGGACAGACTCCCCATCAGATATGGGTTGAGGAGGGCAAATCAGACCGAGGGAGTATAGTGTTTTACCTTGGTCGGCTAGCCAGGGTAGATCCCGACTATGGGCTGCACAACCCTATCATGAGAGGTTAAATCATGACACACAATTATCCACAGGGAAGTTTTCAGTTATTATTATGTATATACAGATTTACAGAGGTAGAGAATATACTTATGTACATTAGAAGTATTTTAAATAGTAACCTAAAATACTGATATGTTAAGCAACATGGAAATGGTGGTGGTTTCTATTACTTGTACTGTATTTACAGATCCAGTTATACATGATTTTATAGAAACAGATTTTCATAATATTGTAACTCATCTGCCACACACTAGCAATAACATATTTCGTCTTTCTGAGCGATGGCTCATCCCAATTACTTTAACATTTTTTAGGTGATCCAAGTAGGCGAGCAGATCAGGCTGGGAGATAGAGGGGCCTTAGTGTTGCCCTGATAATAGAGTAAGTATTTTTCTATAGCCTTAGCCAATTGAGGATATTTCTGGGGAACAATTATATATGTATATTTTGGGAAACAATTTAGTACTCTGGTATTGTATATAATCACATATGGTTATCTTTATTTGATTTCTGCTTCTTGCTACTTAGGTTGATGATTGGGTTTAATCCAGTATGGTATCATAGCATGTTAAATGTCATAGTATAAAAATAAATATAAAAACCTAGTTAAATAGCAGGTCGTTACAGTTTGGTATCAGAGCCTAGGTTGCTAGGTTCTGTAGACTTTAGAGTGCAGCAGAAGCAATACCAGAGTATAGGAAAAGGATTTGAGGTTGTTTGGTTGTCTAGATATAGGATTTTCGTCGTGGTTTCTGTGTTTTCCTAGGGTGACGATTTCAGGAAAACCATAGTAAACTATTGTCGGGTTGTGTGTCTACGTGATAGAACTGGATATTAAGTTAAGGTTAGGGAAGGTAATTAATTTTGAGTTGGTACAAGATAGGTCCATATAGGAGATAAAGTGCTTAAGTGTGTTTCTTATTTTCAGGATGAACCCAGGAAGTAGTGGCACAAATGCTGGGGAGGATAGGCCAGGACCTTCCAGCATAAGTAGAAGAGATACAGATGTTGTACTGCATAGCGTCACTCAGCAGGTGATGGCTGAGATGGCCAGGAGCTCTGGGGAGCGTGGCTGTTTGATTGAGCAGCTTATGCAGATGAAGCCCCCATCCTTCGTTGGAGGGGATGCTTCGATTGTAGCTGAGAATTGGGTCCAGGACATTGAAAAGACGTTGGTTGTGCTTCTTTGCACAGATGAGCAGAAGGTGGTGTTTGTGGTGTTCAAACTGACAGGGGAGGCAAAGCGTTGATGGAGATCAGCGCATCTGATAGAGGAGCAAAATTCGGTTCCAATTCCAGTGACGTGGGACGATTTAAGGAGTTGTTCTTCGAGCGGTATTTCCCTACTATTGTTCGGAGTGCTAAAGCAGTAGAGTTTATGCATTTGGTGCAGGAACAGATGATCGTATCCCAGTACGCGGCTCAGTTTTTTGAGTTGTCGCGTTTTGCTCTGCATCTAGCACTTGATGAAGAGAAAAAGGCAAGGAAGTTTGAGGAGGGACTGAGGCATAATCTGTTTGAGCACGTGAATGGTTTCAGGGCTCAGACATTCACAGAGGTTGTAGATAGAGCTACGATTATTGAGAGTGGTATTCAGAGGGGTTTAGAAGCTCAGATTCAGAGGAAGAGGCTGGCACCTTAGAGTTTTCAGGCTAGCTCTAGTAGGGGTCCATGGAGAGGAGGTCGCGATAGGGAAGATCAGAGGCAGATGGCAGGACCTCGTACATCGACTTACCCAGTGTGTTGGACATGCAGGAGACATCATTTGGGGGAGTGCCGGGTAGGTAGAGGTGTATGTTATCGTTGTGGGAGACCTGGCCACATGGTACGTGAATGCCTAGGTCATTCAGACCAAGTCTCAGCTCCCAGGCCCTATCAGGGAGGACATCAGGTAGCTCGGGGAGGATACCAGGCACCTTGTGGTGGCCAGTAGAGGAATGTGGCCCCAGCGCGAGTATACGCTCTGACGCTGGGTGATGTAGAGGCTGCTACGGATGTGGTGACAGATACATTTACTGTTTCATCATATCTAGTTATTGTTCTTTTTGACTCGGGTGCTACTCATTCTTTCATTTCTACATCTTATGTTAAATTATCTGAGAGTGAAACCCAGTCATTAGATATAGTGCTGTCAGTAGCTACACCATTAGGGTCAGTGATAAGATATCAAAGGGTACTTAGAGGCTATCCGATAGAAATTCAGGGGAAAGTGTTAACATCTGATTTTGTTGTATTTGATATGTGTGGGTTTGATATAATATTGGGTATGGACTGGTTGCCTGCCAATCACGCCAGTATTGACTGTCATCAGAAAGAAGTAATTTTCAGACCCCCTGGAGAGCAGGAATTCAGATTCGTTTGTTCTCGAGTGCATGCTCCATCGCAACTAGTGTCAGCCATGCAGGCGAGTGGATTACTCTTGGACGGAGGTCAGAGGTTTATAGCATTTGTGAAAGAAGTATCTGAAAATGAATTGAAGATTGATAGCACTCTAGTAGTATGAGAATTTTCAGATGTTTTCCCATAGGAGTTACCTGGATTGCCTCCTGTGCGCAAGGTGGATTTTCCTATAGATTTACCTCCAGGGACTGCGCCGATTTCTAAGGTTCCTTACCGTATGACTCCAGCTGAATTGGGAGAATTAAAGGAGCAGTTGTAGGATTTGTTGAATATGGGGTTTATACGATCCAGTGTATCGCCATGGGGAGCTCCAGTGTTATTCGTAAAGAAAAAAGATGAGTCCATAAGGATGTGTATTGATTACAGGGAGATGGTTAGAACTCATTAAGGATTACGACTGCACCATTAGTTACCACCCAGGTAAAGCAAATGTGGTGGCCGATGTTTTGAGCCGTAAATTCGGAGACATAGCACAACTAGCCGTGGTAGTTCAACATCCAATTCAGATGGACTTAGAAAGACTCGGTGTGGAATTAGTGGAAGATGATCCTTAGGCGCTTATTGCCAGTCTAGTTGTACAACCCACATTATATGAAAAGATTAAAGCTACTCAGAGGGATGATCTAGAATTGGCAAAAGTGATTGCCAGAATACAGGATGGTCAGGGAGAAGAATTCAGCATTTCTAACGATGGGGCTCTGAGATTTCGCACCAGATTATGTGTGCCTGCAGATGACAGTATTAGAAGGATGATTCTAGAAGAGGCACATAGATCTCTATACACTGTCCATCCTGGTAGCATGAAAATGTATAAGGATCTGCGTGAGTATTTATGGTGGAGTGGCATGAAGAAGGAAATAGCAGAATTTGTGCAGCAGTGTTTAACGTGCCATCAGGTTAAGGCTGAGCACCAGAGGCCGGCAGGGTAGTTGCAGCCACTTTTCATTCCTAAATGGAAGTGGAACCACGTATCCATGGATTTTGTTACGGGGCTACCACCAACGCTGCATGGTTAGAATGTCATCTGGGTAATAGTTGATAGGTTGACGAAGACAGCGCACTTTCTGCTCATTAAGATTAGCTATCCTATGAACCGGTTAGCAGAGATATATATATATATACAGGAGATTGTTCGACCCCATTGAGTGCCGGTATCCATAGTCTCGAATCGTGATCCACGTTTACATCATGGTTCTGGAGGAGTTTGTAGGAGGCATTGGGGACTCAACTAGCATTTAGCACCTCTTTCCACCCTCAGACCTATGATCAGGCTGAGAGAAAAATCCAGGTATTAGAAGATATGCTTCATGCCTATGTCCTAGACTTTGGAGATAGTTGGATTCAGTTCTTGCCGCTAGTTGAATTTTCTTATAATAACAGTTATTAGACTAGCATCAGCATGGCACCCTACGAGGCATTATATGGTAAGAGATGCCGATCTCCTTTTTTCTGGGATGAAGTAGGCGAAAGGCGAGTTTTGGGTCCAGAGATAATTCAACAAGCGTGTGATAAAGTCCAATTTATTAGAGATAGGATCAGTGCAGCACAGAGTCGGCAGAAAAGCTACACAGATACTCATCACCAGGAACTGGAATTTGGAGTAGGTGATCATGTATTTCTGAAAATAGTACCATTGAAGGGGATCATGAGGTTTGGCAAGAAGGGTAAGTTGAGCCGTAGGTTCATTGGTCCATTTGAGTTACTTAAGAAGATTGGGTCAGTGGCCTATTGGCTGGTGTTACCACCATCTCTATCCAGGATTCATGACGTGTTTCATGTTTCTATGTTAAGGAAATACGTCCCCAATCCTTCCCATATCATCATCTATGCAGACTTGGAACTTAGGGGTGATCTAGCATATGAGGAAGCTCCAGTTCAGATCTTAGACAGAAAAGATAAGGAATTATGCAATAAGAAGATACCGTTAGTAAAAGTCCTATGGAAAAATCACGCGGTTGAGGAAGCCTCGTGAGAGCTTGAAGATGAGATCAAACGAAAGTATCCCCACTTGTTTTGAGAAGTTATAATGATAATGTATATATTAGGATAGAAATTTTCTTTTGTTCGGTACAGTGTAACTGTAATATAGAGTACAGGATAGGTAGTATTTTCGTTTTGGGAGAATTTTCTTTTATAGTTGTAATCTCCTAGAACTACCCATGTAACCACGGTATTCCTCTGCCATAAGTGAGGGCAGGTAATAAAATAAGTAGACCATTTTCCTTTAAGGGATGATGAATTGTATGAACAGTAAATTTCGAGGATGAAATTTTATAAGAAGGGGAGAATGTAGTGACCCGAAGAATAATAGTATTTTAATAATAAAGAGGGAGGAAAATGGAAACAGGAACAGAAGGAGGCAGAGTGTTCGTCGATGACATCGTACTTTGGAGGTAAAATAATTTCAAGAAATTTCTAGGCCTCGTTGACGAATACAGAGGTTCGTCAAAGAGAAAATACCGAGAGAAGAATTTGGGCTACTTTGAATTTCGTCGATAAAGGGTAAGATTTGTCGATGAAATTCCTTAAGGACTCGTTGACGAGATGACGTGGCTCGTCGATGAAGCCCGCAGTATAAATAGCCCTAAATAGATTTTAATCACAGAAATTTGCCGCAGTCTCTCTCTCTCTCTACCCCTACGGCTCCTCCCTCTTCTTCCTTTGATTTCGGTCCCGTCAGTCGCCGAATCGACAATCTGAGGCCACCACAACGCTCTTGGAGTAGTTCTCCGCAAGTCTGCCAGAGCGGATCTTCGGTGGGACAAAGTTGGAATTCATCCCAAATCCAAGGTAAGGTCTTTTATTCGGTTTTTGGCCTTCTGGCAGTTGTAGGAAATGATGTAGGCCAAGAAATATTAATATTCTATTTTGGAAAATGTGATTTTTAGGGTGTTGAGTGGAGAACCTTGCGGGTGTAAGACCCATTATAGTAGGGGGATTTTAGCCGAAATCAGGTAAGGGAAATATGCTATGCTAGGCAATTTAACTAAGTTCAGTATAAATTATACCTTTTTATCAGATGATTATTCACGATGGAAATTTATACAGTTATCATTTATGTATAATATGTTTAAAATTTCTGTATGGCTTGAGAATATGGGTATAGTAAAGAAACATGTTTTACAGTATTTTTAGGATGTGATTTATGGAATATACAGCCAGTGGTTATGTTTTATAGTAATCACAGAATACCATGATTATACAGTTTCCAGTACCATAACTTACAGATTACAGTTTAGTTCAGAAACACAGTTGACACAGTTACAGTTTATTTCATTGTCATGGTAAATACAGTTATTTCAAAATCATGACAAATCAGAGAGTTGTATATAGAGATGTATTATATAGTATTAGACCTTGTTGGACCATACAATTACAGAGCACGCTACCGTAGTAACATATAGTTTACAGAGTGCAACCACCTATTCAGATAATATATGGTAGTAGGTCGATCGTATAGTGCCTTGACGTGGACAAACTCCCCATCAGATATGGGTTGAGGAGGGCAGATTAGAATGAGGGAGTATAGTGGTTTACCCTGGTCGGCCAGCCAGGGTAGATCCCGCCTACGGGCTGCACAACCCTGTCATGAGGGGTTAAATCATGACACACGGTTATCCATAGGAAAGTTTTTAGTTATAATTATTTATATACAGATTTATAGGGACAAAGAATATACTTATGTACATTAGAAGTATTTTAAATAGTAACCTAAAATACTAATATGTTAAGCAACATGGAAATGGTGGTGGTTTCTATTACTTGTACTGTATTTACAGATCCAGTTATACATGATTTTATAGAAACAAATTTTCATAATATTATAACTCATCTGCCACACACTAGTAATAGCATATTTCATTCTACTGAGCGTTGGCTCATCCCAATTACTTTAACATTTTTCAGGTGATCCAGGTGGGCGAGCTGATCAGACTTGCAGATAGAGGGGCCTCAGTGTTGCCCTGATAATAGAGTGAGTATTTTTGAGAGTATTTTTGTATAGCCTTAGCCAGTTGAGGATATTTCTAGGGAACAATTATATATGTATATTTTGGGAAACAATTTAGTACTCTGGTATTGTATATAATCACATATGGTTATGTTTATTTGATTTCTACTTCTCGTTGCTTAGGTTGATGATTGGGTTTAATCCAGTATGGTATCAGAGCATGTTAAGTGTCATAGTATATATATAAAAAAACCCAGTTAAATAGCATGTCGTTACAAAAAAAGTTAAAAGCATACCCACTGCTCCACTCGAGACCATAGATTGGGCTCGTCTCCCATCTAGCACATGGAGACATTAATGAAGTCCAAGAAATGCTTGAACTTGTCCGTTGTGACCAGCTTTGTCAACATATTAGCTTCATTATCAAATGTGTGAACCTTCTTAAGCAAAATTTCACCTGAAGCAATTAGTTCCCTGATCCTGTGAAACCACACATCAATGTGCTTTGTCCTCGCATGATACACCTGATTTTTTGTCAAGTAGATGTCACTATAACTATCACACTGCAGTTGAACTCCACCTTGTTGTACACCCAGAGTTCTCGAACCAATCCTGTGAGCCACAATGCTTCCTTGACAGCCTCAGCCATTGCCACATACTTCAACACAGTAGTAGATACGGCAACTAGGGACTGTACCATTGACCTCCAACAAATGGGTCCACCTTGAAAGTCGAGGTGTCCTAAGACGGGGTGAATTGGGTATTTTAGAAATTTAATGCGCGAAAGCTTAATCAATTTTAAATGTTATGAATTTATAAGTGATCTAACTTCTTAACATCGTACAACAGTATTCTCAACAAATAATTTTATCAATTTATATATCCTTAAATACTAAAGAGTCTAAGCTAAGATTTCAATCGATAAAAGCATTCACAACATATACAAATTAAAGTAAATATGCTTCGAAAGATAAAGAGTTAAGGTTGAGAATGACACTAGAGTTTTTACAAGGTTCAGCTGGCGTGCCTACGTCCTTGCCTCAAGCCACTCGCTATGAGGATTCACTATTCCTCCTTCAATAGGTGAAGAAACCTCTCTCTTTTAGTAGGCGGAGATACCTTTTATAAAACCTCCTTTATGTAGGTAGAGTTATCTCTCTTCGTTGCTTGGGCGGAGTACCCCACTCCTTCACGAGGCAGGGTCACCTCTCTCCTTTACTTAGGTGGAGTTACCTCTCAAGCAAAAACACTCTTTCGCTTGTTTAACTATTCAACACTGGAATCGTAAGTTTAAAAGAGTAAGTAACAGCAAAATTGTACAAGAAAAAGCTCTTGAAATAGAGTAGATTGTACACAATTAAAAGCTAATGCACTCTCAGAATGAATTTTCTATGAAGTTCGAAGAGATTAGGCTAGGTTTTTCTAGTTTTGAAAAGCTATAAACTTGAAGAATGAACTCAGAAAAAGTTTCAGCTATGAACAGTGCAAATCACACTTAATAATCAATGAAAGGTGTTATCTCTTTTGTAAAACACATTTAGGGTTAGCTATTTATATGTATGTTTGAATTATAGTCGCTATACGTGTTTTGGTAACATAATATTTGAGAATTGAATAGATTTTTGGCTGTTTGTGAAACTTATTGCAGTGCTTCGATCGACTGAACCATGTGTTCGGTCACCTAAACCAATTAAAATCATTATTTCCAAATTGGCAGTAACCATTCGGTCGATTGAACTATGAGTTTGGTTATCCAAACTCACTATGTCTAGAACTTTATAATGGCAGTAGCCATTCGGTCGACTGAACATGAGGTTTGGTCGCCCGAACTCCTTGATGCTAGACGAGTTTGTTCAGAAATTCAAATTCCTTTATATTTTTTATTCCAAAAAGTAGTTTTAATCTTTTGAAATATCATTTGGACTTTGTAAAAATATTTTCCATGACTTTCCAAGGTATCAAGGGTCCAAAATAATGTCCTAAGAGCTTCGTAACAAAAACCAATTGAGATGTACTTACATGAAATTTATTATACAATACATAGAACAACATATCTAGGTCTTCATACCCTTAAGCTTGATCTTCATCCAAGCTTTTCTTCAATAGCCATCTTTCATTTACTTGTGTGCTTCATGACCTTCCTTTTTTGCATCTTTCATTGTGCTTTTATACTGTAATACATGTATACACACTTAACAGCACAATTAGATGCCTTGGTTTGTCATTTTCAGAATGAGATTAAGCCTTATTGACTTATTCTGGTAGGCCAACCAGTGTTAAGTCTTGCCTATGGGCTGCACAATCTTGTCACAAGGGGTTAAATCATGATGTACTCTTTTCCAGGGTATTATCACAGTTATTTTTTATGTATATAGATTTACATAATAACATCAGATATTCTATAGTACTAAAATTATGAATAAATAGTACTAGGAGATGTCAGTTGTATTTTAAACTATATAGATATAGGATGTACTATGAGATGTTTTACCAGCTAAATTTAGTTTCAATTATTTGTCAGTATAATATGTTTGTAAGCTCAGTTGCCACACACTAGTAATAACATATTTCTTCTTACTGAGAGTTATCTCATCCCAGTAATTTAATATTTTTCAGGTGATCCAATTAGGCGAGCAGATCAGGCTCGCAGATAGTGAGGTCATCTACACTACCCTATCTGTAGGGTAAGTTTTAATAGGAGATTGTATTTTTGAGTTGTAACCCGGAGTTTTGGGTATATGATACTGGGATGATGTGTAATTATATTGTAACGACTTGCTTAATAAATTGATTTTTTTATACAATGATTATCTACATGCTCTGATACCCTAATGAGATAAGCCCATCCATAAACCTAAGTTGCAAGAAGTAGAAACTGAATAAACACATCCATATACGTTATGTATAATACCAGAGTGCTAGTATGTAATCTCTGAATATACATGTATCACTGTTCCCAAAATAACCTCAACTGGTGAGGGCTACACAAAAATGCTCTCAAAAATGATACTCACTCTGCTGACAGGGCACTACAGATGCCTCTCTATTTGTGAGCCTGATCTGCTCACCTACCTGGGTCACCTGAAAAATATTTCAACACTGGGATGAGCCAACGCTCAGTAAGAAGAAATATGCTATTACTAGTGTGTGGCAAATGAGCTAACAATAATGTGCTAAATATGATTTCATATAAACATGTATAACTGGATATGTTAAGTATAGTATCAATAAGAAAATGCATCCCCTATCCGTGTTGCTTAACATAACAGTATTGTAAGTTATAACTCAAAATACTTCTAATGTACATAAGTAGGGTCCCCGAACCAGTAAATCCATACGTATGTAATAATAACTGAAACTGTTCCCTATGGCTATCTGTGTCATGACATACCCCTCATGACGAGGTTATGTGACTCGTAGGCTGGATTTACCCTGGTTGGCCAACTAGGAATAAATCACTGAACTTCGTCAGTCGACCTGCCTACCTTAACCCATATCTGGATGGGGAGCCTAACCTCTTCAAGGGCCTAGGTGGTCGACTTTACCACGTATATCTGAATAGGTGGTTGCGCTCGTAAAGTAACATAGTATCTATAGCAACGGTACCGTGTTCTGTAGCTACAAGTCCAACAGGGTCTGATATCATATATTATATTTCTATACATAACTAACTGATTTACCATGATTCTGAAATACTGAAATAACCATGATGCTGCATAATGTACTGAAATCTGAATAATCATAACATGGAACTGCATATTCATAATACTAGAATTCGTATAATCATGGTACTGAGATTCATAAAATCATGGTACTGAAATATCATAAAATCATGGTACTGAAGTTCATATAACCATAATACTGAAATTCATAAAATCAGGAAACTGAATTCGTAAAACATATCCCCGTACCATATACATAATCACAAGTCACACCATACTAAAATACATAATTTTCCTAAATAAATAAACTGTATAATATTTAGAAATTTCCTAGCATAGCATATTTCCCTTACCTGACTACTGGAAAGCCCCTAGGGAATACAAGCCTAACACCCGTAGGGCCTCCTACAAAACACCCTGAAACCAACATATGCTAGAACTAAACATCAGTATTTTTCCATCTATATCATTTTCTATAACTACCACAAGACCAAAAGGAGACTAAAAGACCTTACCTTGAATTTGGGGTGATTTCCAACTCCGATTTCCCGACGATTCGCTCCGCTAGATGCGTGGAGAACTCTACCAAGAGCATCGTGGTAGCTTCGGATCGTCGATCCAGTGACTGGTGGGGCCAAAAATGAAGAGAGAAGGGAGAAAGAGTCGTAGGAGAGAGAGAGATGAGAGAGAGAGAGAGAGCGGCGAGAGAAATGTGATAAAATCTCGGATTTCCACTATTTATAGGGCCAGGTTGGTCGATGAGACCCTGTGTTCGTCGACGAGCCCTTCACAAAATTTGTCAACGAGGCCCTGTGTTCGTCGACGAAATTCTGAAAACCTTTGTCGATGAGATTCTGTGTTTGTCGACGAAGCTGGGCAATTTCCTGAATTTATGATTATTTAATATTATCTCCAAAATGTAATGTCGTCGATGAAGTCTACGGTCTCCTTCTGTTTCTGGTTCTATTTTCTCTCCCTCTTTAATATTTAAAATGCTATTATTCTTCGGGTCACTACATATATAATTACGTTTTGGGGAAAAATTGGATTCTAGTATTGTAAATATGGATGTGTGTTTTTATGTTTTCCACTGCTTAGGTATGTAATATGAGTAGGATTTCCTCAGTGCTCACTTGGGTCTTGGAAGGTTATAGTAGATAATTTAGGGGTATTAGAGTAAATAGGTAAAAAAATGGTATAATTTTTGGGTCGCTATAGTTTGGTATTAGAGCCTAGGTTGCTAGGTTTTGTAGACTCTAAAGTGAAGTGGAAATAATACTAGAATATAGGAAAAAGGATTTGAGGTTTTTTTTTGTGGTCTGGGTACAGGAATTTCATGGTGGTTTCTATGTCTCTCCTGGGGTGATGATTTCAAGAAAGTCATTGTAAACTATTGTTGAGTCATGTATCTAGGTTGCAGGATTGAATTTTGAATTAAGATCAAGGAGGGTGGTTAATTGTGAATATGAGATTTCAGTAAGATGAAATAAATTATATCTATATGAGAGATAAGGTCTTTAAATTATGTTCATTGTCTTTTCAAGATGGACCTAGGAAGCAGTGGTACGAATGCTGGGGGTGATAGAGTAGGATGTTCCAGTATGGGGGGTAGAGATTCCGATGTGGTATTGCGCAGCATTACCCAGTAGGTGATGGTTGAGATGGCCAGAAGCTCAAGGGAGTGTAGCCGCATGATCGAACAGTTTACGCAGATGAGACCTCCGTATTTTTCTAGAGGAGCAGACCCTCTAGTGATTGAAAACTGGATTCAAGATATTGAGGATATGATGATGGTCCTTTCATGTATTGATGAGAAAAAGGTATTGTTTGTGACATTTAAGTTGACCGGGAAGGAAAAACGTTGGTGGAGATTAGCAAGGTTAATTGAGAACAGAGGCTTGATCCAGTATAGGTGATGTGGAGCCATTTTCGGGAGTTATTTTTTGACCAGTACTTCCTCGCCACCGTTAGGAGAGTGAAGGCAGCAGAATTTCTACACCTGACTCAGGAACAGTTGACTATACAGAAATATGCAGCCCCTTTCATAGAGTTGTCTTGGTTTGCCCCACATTTAGCACTGGACATGGAGAAGAAGACAAAGAAGTTTAAGGAAGGCCTGAGGTAGAATATGTTTGAGCAGGTTATCGATTTTTGAGCTTAGACATTCTCGGAGGTTGTGGATAGAGATGCAATAATTGAGAGTGGCATGTAGAGAGGCACTACAGCTCAAAGTCAGAGGAAGAGGCCCACACCTCAAGGTTTTCAGGCGGGTTCCAGCCAAGGCCCATCATGAGGAGACTGGTATAGAGGAGGTCAGGGATAGATGATGAGGCACATCGGTTTTCAGAGTGGGCAGACCTTTCTTATCAGTCTTGAATGTGGCCGAAGGCATCTAGTTGAATGTAAAAGGGTAGAAAATGTTTTCTATCATTGTGAGAGACCTAGTCATATGGCGCGATCATGTCAGGGATCATCGATTCATACTCATAGACCACTTTGTGGTGGTTATCAGGCACCCCGTGGGGACTAGTAGAGGAACATAACACTGGCTAGGGTGTATGCTTTGACGCCGAGAGACACTGAGGCTACTAGAGACGTTGTTATAGGTATCTTTACTACCTTTTCATCTAAAGTTGTTGTTTTGTTTGACACGGGTGCCATCCATTCTTTTGTCTCATTGGGGTATGCTAAATCAGCTGGGATTGAAGCACAGTTGTTAGATGTTGATTTGGTTGTAGCCGTACCGACTGGATCTACTGTGAGGTATAGGAAGGTGCTTAGAAATTTTCCAGTGGACCTTTAAGGGAAAATACTACCAGCTGATCTTGTGATATTAGATATGTAGGGGTTTTGATGTAATATTGGGTATCGATTGGCCAGTAGCTAATCACGCCAGCATAGATTGTCATCAGAGAGAAATAATTTTTAGACCACCAAGTGAGCAAGAATACAAATTTGAGGGTTCACATATGCGTGCCTCGCCACAGTTGATGTCAGCTATTCAGGCAAGGAGGCTGCTTTAGGGTGGTTGCTAGAGATATGTTGCTTACATAAAAGAGTTGCCAAAGGAAGAATTGAAACAAACTGATATTCCAGTGGTTAGAGAATTTTCAGATGTTTTTCCAAAAGAATTACCTGACTTATCACCAGATCGAGAGATTGAATTTACTGTGGATCTACTATCAACATTGGCACCGATATCTAAAGCACCGTATTGAATAACTCCAATTGAGTTAAAGGAATTGAAAGATCAATTGCAGGAATTTCTGGAAAAAAGGATTTATCAGGACCAGTGTGTTAACTTGGGAAGCACCAATCCTATTCGTGAAAAAGAAAGATGGGACCATGAGAATGTGCATAGATTATAGAGAAATAAACAAACTTACAATCAAGAATAAATATCCTCTATCCAGAATTGATTATTTATTTGACCAGCTACAGGGGACCCAGGTCTACTCCAAAATTAACCTTCGATTAGGTTACCATCAAGTGAAAGTTAAAGCAGAGGACATTTTGAAGACAACTTTTAGGACCAGGTATAGGCATCATGAATTTCTAGTTATGTCATTTGGTTTGACTAATGCACTAGCTGCATTCATGGACCTGATAAATCGGGTGTTCCATCAGTATCTGGACCAGTTCGTTGTGGTTTTTATAGATGATATACTGGTCCACTCAAAGAGTTTTGAGGAGCACGAGTGTCATCCTCAAAATCTCTCCATTCTTTTTTAATATCTATATAACTATACCTAAACAGTGGAAACATAAGTCATACCACCACATATACTATATAATACCAGAATTATGTACATCTAAACCATAGCCATATACAATAACTCCCTATAGTATCGTCTACCCCAAAAAAAAAAAATACAAAACCCTGTCACAAACTTACCCTACAACTAGGGTAGGCAAGTCAACTCTCTATCCGCGAGCCTGATCTACTCGCCTAGCTGGCTCACCTGAAAAATGGTAAAGTAATAGGGTGAGACGATGCTCAATAAGTGGAAATATGCTATTACTAGTGTGTGGCGACCGAGTCATAAAACTATAACATTAATATATATAAAACTGTATGATCTCAAAAATTTGTAAAACACATATATAGTAGCTTAAAACATTTATATCATCTGAACTTTCTATCATTCATACTGCTATATCATACTATATACAACAAAAGCTGTAAAACTGTATACATATAAATAACTATGCTCTTTCCCTAGGACTCTGTATGCCATGATTTAACCCCTCATGACAAAGTTGTGCAGCCCGTAGGCGAGACTTAACCTGGTCGGCCCTCTAGGTAAGTCATCATATTCTACACTACCTCAGCTCGGCCAAACTGCATCTACTCCTAAGCTCGGGACTGGTTGCTACCTTGTCTAACCGGCCCCCTCAAACCAGCATTCTGGGAAGCTGCATCCTCTCCGAGCACGGTTAGATGGTACCCACACACTATCTGAGATATGTGGTCGCACTCTATTTGTATATAGCAACGGTACCGTGCTCTATAAACTATATCTGTTTGTAATATTTCCACATGGATCTGATACTATATAAGTACACACACACACACACACAGATATATATATATATATATATATATATCTTTGCTGTTCTCATAATGTTTCCAAAATAACCATAATGCTATAATTCTGTACTATAAATACTGTAATATCTGAGTAATTGTAGCATCTTGATGCTATAACTATATAATTTTTCTTTATAAACTGTCTGTATAATCTGTCTATATAAACTGTGTTATGGTATTTAGGAAAACATGGCATTTTGTAAATACTATAATATACTGAAGTGAATAAAATTTGTATAAATTTGTCTGTTAAATATCTGTGAATATTTGTATATATATACTATATAACATGATATGCTGAAACACTGTATAAATTCTACATTAGGTAAATATCTACCCAGGCCACACAAACATTAAAACTCTTATTTTATAAAAACTATATAATAAACTAGTATATATGTATCTATGAAATCTTTGTTAACATTCTTAAAACTCCTAGCATAGCATATTTCCCTTAACTAGTTTCTGAAAAGCCCCCTACCGAATTTTGGCCTTACACATGCAAGGTTTTCCACTCAACACCCTAAAAACGACATCTCCCAAAATAAAACATCAATATTTTTTTGCATATAACGTTTTTTATAACTGTAGGGAAAGCATACTTTGAATAAAATGCCTTACCCTGAGTTTGGGATGAATTCCAAACCAACTTCTCCAACGATCAGTTCTGGTAGACTTGTAGAGAATTTCACTAGGAGCATCATGGTAGTCTCAAATCTTCAATCCGACAAGAAACAGAGCCGGAATCGAAAAGATAAAGAGAGGGGTGCGTTTTAGAGAGAGAAAGGGAGAGTATGTGCTGAAAATTCATCCAAAAATCTGGGTTTTCACTATTTATAGAGTCGGATTCATCAACGAGACACGTCACCTCGTCGACGAGTTCTTAAGTAATTTCATCGATGAGGAAATTCAAAATGCCCAAAAACCCCTCTCGGCATCTTCTTCATCAACGAGGCCTACTTATGAGCTTGTCAACGAACTCCCTGTGTTCGTCAACGAGGCCTTGTGTAAAACTTCCGAGTTATTACGTCCAAAGTGCAACGTCATCGTCGACGAAGCCTACTTCCTGCTTTGTTACTATTTCCATTTCTCTCCCTCTTATTATTAAAATACCATTATTCTTCAGGTTGTTACAACGAGGATCATCTGAGGCTGGTGTTATAGGTCTTAAGGGAAAAGAAATTATATGCCAAATTCAAGAAATGTGAATTCTGGTTAAGACAGGTTACTTTTCTCGAGCTTGTAATCTCCGGGGACGGCATATCAGTTGACTTGAGTAAGATAGAGGCAATGGTGAGTTGGGTGAGGCTAGGAAATGTCTAGGAGGTTAGGAGTTTTTTGGGTTTGGAAGGCTACTACTGACGCTTTGTAGATAATTTTTCTAGATTATCGGGTCCATTGACACGACTCAAGAGGAAAAAAATATGAGGTTTGATAAGACCTATGATTGCGAGTAGAGCTTTCAGGAGTTGAAATAGTGGTTGGTCACCACCTCGGTGTTACCTATTCCTTTAGGGGAGGACGAATTTGTGATATACAATGATGCATCTTTGAAGGGACTCGGATGTGTATTAATATAGCATGGAAAAGTCATCGCCTACGCATCTAGACAACTTAAAGAGTACGAAAAGAATTACCTTGTACACGACTTAGAGTTAGTAGCAGTGGTGTATGCTCTGAAGATCTGGAGGCACTATCTTTATGGTGGCAAATGCGAGATTTTCACTTATCATAAAAGCTTAAAGTATTTCTTCACCCAAAAAGATTTGAATATGTGGTAGAGAAGATGGGTGAGCTTATCAAGGATTATGCTTGTACTATTAACTTGCACCTAGGGAAAGCAAATGTAGTGGTTGATGCACTGAGCAGGAAAATAGGAAGAGCAACGGTGTCAGTAGTGGAGATTCAGCGCCCTATCCAGATGGATTTGGAGAGGTTAGGCATGGAGTTGATAGAGGGTGATCACAAGGAATTTATTGCTAACATTGTGTTATAGCCTACATTGCAAAAATATATTAAAGCTACCTAGTGAACTAATCCAGAACTAGTAGAGTTGATAGAGAAAGTGCAAGACGGGTAAGAAGAAGAGTTCAGTATGTCAGATAACGGAGACTTATGGTTTCATACCAAATTATGCGTTCTTGCATATGCTTAGATTAGGAGAGTTATCTTGAAGGAAGCTCAAAGATCCCTATACACCGTGCATCCAGGTAGTACTAAAATATATAAGGATCTACGGGAATCCTTCTAGCAGAGCAGTATGAAGAGGGAGATTGCTGAATTTGTGAAGCAGTGCTTGACGTTCCAGCAGATAAAAACTGAGCACCAGAGACTCGTAGGGCAGTTGCAGCCACTCTACATCCCTAAGTGAAAATGGGATCATGTCTCTATGGACTTTGTAATATGGCTACCACTAGCATGACAGGGACAAAACGCTATTTGGGTTGTCATAGATCGATTAACGAAGATTGCTCACTTCATCCCGATCAAAGTTAACCATTCTATGGACAGGCTAGCAGAGTTGTATATTTAGGAGATAGTTCACTCCCATGGTGTGCCGGTATCCATAATCTTAGGTTGTGACCCCCGATTTACATCACGATTTTGGAAGAGTTTTCAAGAGCCTATGGGGTCGCCGTTAACATTTAGCATAACTTTTCATCCTCAGATTGATGGGCAGGTAGAGAGGAAAATTCAAATACTTAAGGATATGTTGCGAGCTTGTGTGCTGGATTTTGGGGGTAGCTAGACCTAGTATATGCCGCTGGTTGCGTTTGCGTATAATAACAACTACCAGGTCAGCATCGACATGGCACCTTTCGAGGCATTGTATGGTACGAGGTGTTGTTCTCCACTATACTGGGATGAAGTAGGTGAGAGGTAAGTTTTGGGACCAGAATTGGTGCAGCAGGCGTATGATAAAGTCCAACTAATTAAACAAAGAATCAGTACAACTTAGAGTTGGTAGAAAAGTTACGCAGATACTCACCGCCAGGAGTTAGAGTTTGATGTGGGAGCTCGAGTATTCTTGAGGGTAGCTCCACTGAGAGGATTTATGAGGTTTGGGAAGAAGGGTAAGCTGAACCCTAGGTACATTGGCCCATTTGAGATGCTTGAGAGGGTGGGGTCAGTTACCTACAGGCTAGCTCAGCCACCAACCCAATCTAGAGTACATGATGTATTTCATGTTTCCATGTAGTAACCTAGATAATTATAGAAATTGAATAATAAAGAAGGAGAGAGAAAATAAATTTTCAAGGAGTCTCTGTAGGGGCTCATCGACAAACACAGAGAGTTCGTCGATGAACAGTCTTCTTGGGCTTGTTGATGTGGACATATGTTTTGTCGACGAGAACTTATCGAGAGGGCTGATTTCAAGGTTTGAAACTCGTTGACGAGGGTTGGGTGTTCATCGATGAACTCCCTTTTTGGACTCGTTGACGAGGTGTCATGGTTCGTCGATGAGGCCACATTTTAGCTTAGAAAATAAATTTTTCCTATTTCCTTCTCTCTTTAGCTTGGCTCCTCTCTCATTCTCTCTAGATTTTCAGGGAATAAATATATTTATATATGATTTATATTTGGGAAAATACTGTTGAAAATGATGGTATGTTAAATATATGAAAAACCTGTTTAGTGTGGCAAGAGTAGAAATTGCTATGAAATACTGTTTTCTGGGAATGTGTTAATGATATGGATTTTTATAATGAAAACCGGCCTACGGGCCGAGCTATGTATATGATTTTTCGGCGTACGGGCTGAGCTATGGAAATGATTTGCCAGTGTACGAGCTGTGCTATGGATATGATTTGCCGGCGTGCGGGCCGAGCAAAGGTAAAATGTGAAATACCGGCATATGGGCCGATGATTTTCATGATATACATATATATGCAAAATGAATGATTGATTTGATAATTAATGATATAAAATATCTATGTATCACAGTTTCAGTATATGTTATATGATATCAGAACCTGATTGGCTTGGTTTAGGCTAGCACTTATGTGGTATCATTGCTATGTGTCCATGGTCATTATGATCATGATATTTGTGTTAATGCCGCTGTACGGAGTGGTGTGAGATTGGATGGTCGATGTGATTTTTAATAAGTGTGTGAGCGCCCTTGGTGTACGGACCAGGTCTGGCAGACGCATCAGACTTGTAGACTGTACTTTTGACTTAGCAGTGGTCGGCCAACCATTGTCAAGTCCCGCCTTCGAGCCACACAACCCAATCATGTAGGGGTAATACATGACAACAACCAGCTAACCTACCAGGATTGTTTTCGTATTATTATTTATATGTGATGAATTATGCTATGGAAACCATTATGTTCAACCATGTTTGATTATATATGTTTTCCCAAAAATGATGTATATACAGTTTGATTGGTTATGTTTATGATTATATGTATATCAAAAAAATGCTCATGTTGCCACACACTAGTGTTAGTTTATTTCCCTTACTGAGAGGTGTCTCACCCCAAAATTTTATAAACATTTCAGGAGCCCCTAATAGGAGAGCAGGTAAAGCCCTGCTGATCTAGTACGGTTGATCTGCCCTTCCAAAAGGGTAAGTGTTTTGATAGGGTCGGGTGTATTTTATGGAAATGACCTTAAGACATATTTTGGGTTGTGTATATATATATATATACAGTGATTGTAGTGACTCTGGTATTGTGATGTATGGTATAATGGGGTGTTTATGATTTATGTTTCCTGCTGCATAGGCTTCCGTGATGTGTTTCTGATGTATCACTGGTACCCACGAGTCCAGGTGGATTATGATCTACTGGGTTTTGTGATATTGATTTTATTATATTATGGAAAAAATGTGGAAATTAAGCAGGTCGTCACAGTTTGGTATCAGAGCCTAGATTGCTAGGTTCTGTAGACTTTAGAATGCAGCAGAAATAATACCAGAGTATAGGAAATGATTTAAGGTTTTGTTCTACAGTCTAAAGGCAGGACTTCCATGGTAGTTTCTGTGTTTTTCCTGGGGTGACGATTTTAGGAAAACCATAGTAAGCTATTGTCGAGTTATGTTCCTAGAAGGTAGAATTGGGGATTAGACATAAGTTGGAAATGTTAAGATAAGTGGTGAGTTTAGGTGGGTAAGTTATAAGGATAGAATTTTTAAGTTGCATTTGTTGTTTTCAGGATGGATCTAGGAGGAAGTAGTGCCCATGCGAGTGGCAATAATGGAGCAGGGCCATCAGGTGCAGCTGGGACCGACTCTGACACGGTATTAAGTAGCATGGCTCAGCAGGTTATGGCTAAGATCGCTAGGAGCTCGAGGGAGCAGAGTCCATCAGTTGATCATGGGTGCACTATCGAGATGTTCACAAAGATGAATCCTCCAGCCTTTTCAAGAGGAGTCGATCCTACAGCTGCTGAAAACTAGATGCAGAAGATTGAGAAAGTTTTGGCGGTGCTACAGTGTACGGAAGAACAGAAGATCCTCTTCGCTACCTATAGACAAACAAGAGAGGCCGAGAGGTGGTGGATTGTGGTGAGACTATTGGAGTAGCAGAGGGTGACTCTTATAACCATGACATGGGACTGGTTTAAGGAGCTGTTTCTTCGATAGATATTTTCCGGCTATTGTTAGGGAGGCTAAAGTGGAAGAGTTCCTAAGTTTGAAGCAGGGACAGTTATCAGTTCAGTAGTATGCGGTGTGTTTCATCGAGCTCTCTCGTTTCGCCTCGTACATTGTCCCCTGATGAAGTAAAGAAGGCGAGGCAGTTTGAGAGAGGCTTGAGGCGGAGTATATTCAAGCAGGTGGTGGTGTTGCGGATCCAGGACTTTGCTGAGTTAGTCGAGAGGGTAGCCTTGGTAGAGATTGGTGGGAGTTTGGATGTAAAGGAGCAGAGTCAGAGTAAGAGATCTGCATCTATGGGCTACCAGCAGGGTCCTAGACAGAACGAGTGGAGGAGAGGTAATCATGGCAGAGGGCAGAGGCAGGAGATGGGAGACGTAAGGTGTAGGCAGGGTAGGGTCCTCTTGCCTGTTCGACTTGTGGTAGGAGACACTGGGGAGAGTGTCGAGCAGGAGGGGTGGTGTGCTATTGTTATGGTATATCGGCGCATATGGTGCGAGACTGCCCTACCTCACCAAATGCAGTTCCTGCTCCCATACCATACCAGGGAGGTTATCAGGTGCCATGTGGGGGCCAGCAGAGGAATATGGCTCCATCTAGGTTATTCACTCTAACACCGGGTGAGGCTGAGATGGCAGGTGACGTGGTGACAGATATGGTTATTCTGCTTTCTTTTAAAGTTATTGCATTGTTTGATTCAGGACCTATGCACTCGTTCGTGTCTTCGGGGTGTGTTAAACTATGTGGGGTAGAAACATAGTTGTTGAATACTGAATTGTTAGTGTCTACACTGACTGGATCTATAGTGAGATGTAGTAAAGTACTCCGGGGTTGTTCAGTTGATATTCAAGGAGAAATTCTGTCTGCTGATCTGATAGTGCAAAACATGAACGGGTTTGACGTTATATTTGGCATGGATTGGCTAGCAGCTAATTTTGTCAGCATAGATTTCCAAGCACGAGAAGTAATATTTAGACCTTCGAGGAAAGCGAAATTCAGGTTTGTAGGATCACAGGTGTAATCCCTGCCTCAGCTAGTTTCAGCTATCCAAGCCAAGAGACTATTGCTGAGTGGTTGTCAGGGGTTTGTGGCAGTTGTGAAGGAGATGTCAGAGAATAAATTGAAACTTGCTAGCACGTCTATAGTAAAGGAATTTGCAGATGTTTTCCCAAATGGGTTACTAGGCTTGCCACCTAATTTTGAGGTAAATTTCCCTATTGATCTACTTCCAGGTACAACGCCGATTTCTAAAGTACCTTACTAGATGGCATCAGCAGAATTGGCAAAATTGAAGGATCAGTTGCAAGATCTTCTTTATAAGGGCTTTATACGACTCAGTGTATCTCCGCGGGGAGCTCAGTTTTATTTGTGAAAAAGAAAGATAGGTCTATGAGGATGTGTATAGACTATAGGGAGATTAATAAAGTGACAATCAAGAATAAATATCCTCTACCCCGTATAGATGATTTGTTTGACTAGCTCTAGGGTACATGGGTGTATTTGAAGATTGACCTCAGATCTGGCTATCATCAAGTGAAAGTGAAAGCATAAGACATCTCGAAGATGGCCTTCAGGACCAGGTATGGGCATTACAAATTTCTTGTTATGTCGTTTTGTTTGACGAACGCTCCTGGGACATTTATGGACTTGATGAACATAGAATTCCACTAATACCTAGACCAGTTTGTTGTTGTTTTTATTGATGATGTACTGGTCTATTCGAGAAGTTATGAGGAGTATGAGATGCACTTGAGGTAGGTTCTACAGATGCTTCGGGAAAAGAAGCTGTACGCCAAGTTTAGTAAATGTGAATTCTGGCTTGAGAAGGTCGTGTTCTTGGGGCATGTTGTATTTGGAGATGGTATCTTTGTGGATCCTAGTAAGGTTGAGGCTATAGTGAATTGGGCTAGACCGAGGAATGTCCAGGAGATCAGGAGTTTCTTGGGGCTAGCTAGGTATTACCGCCGTTTCATTGAGGGATGCTTAATTTTGTCAGGAGCTTTGACACAACTGACTAGGAAGAATGCTAGATTTGAATGGGATGATAGCTGTGAGCAAAGTTTTCAGGAATTGAAGTAGAGGCTAGTCACAAAGCTAATACTGATAATCCCATCAGGGGGTGAGAGTTATACTATCTACAGTGATGCATCCTTGAAGGGACTTGGCTGTGTATTAATGCAGCATGGCAGGGTGGTAGCGTATGCGTCCAAGCAGTTGAAAGATCATGGAAAGAACTACTCTACACATGATCTTGAATTGGCTGCAGTAGTACACGCCTTGAAAATTTGGAGGCATTGTCTGTATGGCGAGCAGTGTGAGATCTTCTTCGACCATAAAAGTTTGAAGTACTTTTTCACTCAAAAGGAATTGAATATGAGGCAGAGAAGGTGGTTGGAGCTAATTAAGGATTTTGATTGTACCATCAGTTATCACCCAAAGAAAGCAAATGTGGTAGCTGATGCATTGAGCAGAAAATTTAGGGAACCGGTGTTGGCGGCTATGGAGATCTAGTATCCGATCATGATGGATATGGAGAGACTCGACATTTGAATTAGTTGGAAATGATTCTCAGGCTCACATTGCCGGTTTAGTCGTGTAGCCTACTCTATAGGAAAGAATTAAAGTTTCTCAGAAAGAAGACCCAGAATTAGCAAAGGTGATGGATAGAGTATAGAATGGTCAGGGGGAGGAATTCAGTGTTGCAGATGACGATGCTTTGCGATTCCATTCCAAATTATGTGTTCTTGCCGATGTGGATATTAGGAGGACCATTCTAGAGGAGACTCACAGATATCTGTGTACAGTCCATCCTGGCAGTACAAAGATGTATAGGGATCTACGAGAGTCGTACTGGTGAAGTGGTATGAAGAGAGAGATTGCTGAGTATGTGGCGCAATGTTTAACGTGCCAGTAGGTAAAAGCTGAGCACTAGAGGCCGGCAGGGAAGTTGCAGCTGCTATTTATCCTAGAGTGGAAGTGGGATCATATATCCATGGATTTCGTGTCAGGACTGCTGACGGCGTTACATGGCCAGAATGCCATATGAGTGATTGTTGACCGTTTAACTAAGACCACCCACTTTTTACCTATTAAGATCAGCTACTCCCTTAATCGTTTGGCAGAGACTTACATTCAGGAGATAGTTCGTTCTCATGGGGTGCTAGTATCGATTGTATTAGATCGAGACCCGTGTTTTACGTCACATATTTGGAGGAGCTTGCAGGAAGCACTAGGGTCTCAGTTATCGTTTGGCTCGGCATTTCATCCTCAGTCAGATAGGCAAACTAAGAGGACGATACAGACATTAGAGGATTTGCTCTGAGTGTGTGTATTGGATTTTGGGGGTAGTTGGAATCAGTTCATGCCATTGGTAGAATTTGCATATAATAATAGTGATCAGACCAGTATTGGCATGACACCATTTGAGGCTTTATACGGTAGGAGATGCCGTTCTCCTTTATTTTGGGATGAAGTGGGGGAGTGGCGAGTAGTGGGGCCAGAGCTTGTTCAACAAGTGCACGATAAGGTTTGGCTTATCAGAGACAGGATCAGTGTAGCTCAGAGCTGATAGAAAAGTTATGTTGATAATTGCCGCAGGAATTTGGTATTTGATGTGGGTAATCATGTGTTTTTGAAGATAGCTCCGTTGAAAGGGGTTATGAGGTTCGGGAAGAAAGGTAAACTTAGTCATAGGTTTATCGGTCCATTTAAGATTCTTGAGAAAGTGGGGCTGGTAGCCTACACGCTAGCTTTGCCACCTATGTTGTCTAGGATCCACAACATATTCCATGTTGCTATATTGAGGAAATACATCCCAGATCGTTCTTATATCATCAGTTATGGTGAATTAGAGCTCAATGATTCACTGGTGTATGAGGAGGTACCAGTACAGATTCTAGATAGGAAAGTGCAAGAGTTACGTAACAAAGAGATTCCTCAGGTAAAATTTTTGTGGAGGAATCATACAGTTGAAGAGGCTTCTTGGGAGTTCGAGGAGTAGATGAAACAGAAGTACCCACGGGTCCAGGTGGATTATGATCTGCTGGGTTTTGTGATATTGATTTTATTATATTATGGAAAAAATGTGGAAATTAAGCTGGTCGTCACATCTATAGTGTCTTTGTAGGTTACTTCTAGCTTGTTCCATATTTCCTTGGCTGATTTTGCAGGCCATTTGTCTATTAAATTCATTCATATCAAGGGCACAATATAAAACATTCATAGCACTAGAATTAACTTGCAGCATTTTGTGATCTAAGTTAGCCATATCCTTTTTCTCCTTAGGAACTTTTTTTCCATCTACTAGTTAAGGGGAATTAGGTCACCATCCGTGACAACCTCCCAAGCTTTCCAATTCATAGTTTGAAGATATATTCTCATACGCTGTTTCCAAAAAGTATAGTTCAAACCACAAAAGATGGGTGGCTGGGTTGAGGATTGACCCTCTCTGAAGGGAGCTACTCCTGTGTGTGCCATATAGATCCTTTTATAACTACTTGTTAGGATTTGTTATCACCTCGCTCTGATACCAATTGAAAACAAAAGTGTAGTCCCAAGAGGGGGTCTGAATTGGGTTTTAAAATTTTCTTTTAATTCCATTAATGAAAACTTAACCTTTTTTTGATAATGCACAACAATTTAATTCTTTTTATTCAATCCACAACCACGCAAACATTCAATCAAACAAATTGACCAAGCCAATCAATCATAAAGCATTCAATCAAGATATACTTTGCAACTTAATGGAAATTCTCAGCTTTTTCAACTTGTGTGCAGCCCTGTTTATATAAATTTGAATCAAACCCTATATATATGAAATTTGTCTCTCAGTTTGATATCCAATACAACATCTAATCACTCTTTCCAAATACTTAGACCTTAAATAAACTTAAAGTTAAAGAGTCTTTGGGTGTTGAATCAATCAACGTACTACTTTATAGTTTTCACAAAATATTGATCAACTAACGTAATCCCTTTCGGTTTCCACAATACCAGAAACAAATTAATCTTAAGTTTATTTAATATCCAATCCACGTAGTGTATATGATTTAGAAATTTAAAATATCCACGCAGTTTTGTATGTGCTGAAAATAACGAGAGTAAGGTAAAGAGAGAGTGAGACCGGAATTTTTATAAGGTTCGACTTATACCCAACCTACGTCCTCGCCTTTGGCAAACCACCAAAGGATTCACTAAACTAGTTCCTTTGCCAGGCAGAACAACACCGTTACACATTCCTTTAGTAGGTTAGAGCCCGCCTCTCCAAGTGATATCCTCTCACTCAGTCACTCCTTCAATTAGGCTAGAGCCCACCTCTCTAAGTGATACCCCATGCTTAATCAATGATGCAAATGCCTTGGAACATCAAAGAACTATAAGAAACACAAGATACAAGCTGCGTACAATAGCACTCTCAAAACAGAGTAAATTAGTACACTTTCAGCACAATATACTTCAAAATAAATAACAACATGGAATTTTAACTTGAAGCTCAAGGGAGTATATCACCGATTAATTCTTTCAATGATCAAAATATTTATAATTCGATTGCTAATACCGGTGGAATAAGATCAGTAAAAACTCAGTTAGAAATTCATGCACAATATGTGAGCTTGAGAGCCTTTTGAATGATGAGAGATTTTGAGTAAGTATTGAGTGCTGAATTTGATTCTTGGAAATTAATTCAATGATCTTGATGCTTATTTATAAACTTGAAAAAGTATATAACTTGATCCCCGAGTGACTTGTAGTATTCCCTAAGTTTTCACAAAGTTTGAGCCCCAAGCAATCTTATTTAAAAAATTTGTTCGTTATAAGAATTTAAAATCTACCGCGTGGTAGTTGACTGACACTTTTGCTCAGTTGCCTATCTAGTTATTTTAAAGGGGCAGTAGGGTGGCAGTCACCTGGTGGAGTATTGATAGTCTATTGGTGGGACATAGTTAGTCTATTGGTGGAACACAGTCATGCTACTGTCAGGCTGTTGTCAACTTTGAGTACCCTTAGGTTTTTTTGGTCATAAATTTTTCTATATAACTTAAAATTTGATGATCTTGGTGTCAAATGAAATCTAAGAGAAACTAATACAACTTTCATGTTGAACACTTTTTAAAATAAGGAGGTTTTGATAGAGAAAAATGCACCTCAATGCAGATGTGGAAAAATTAACAGCATTTGGAAAATCCTCTTTTTGGTGCTTTTCATTCCAAAAATGATTCTAACCTTTTTGAAATAATTTTTGACCTTATAAAAATATTTTCCAAGTATTTTAAAAGGTATCTAGGTTCAAGAAAACCTAAGAGTTTCATGTATCCATATTGAAATTCTTTGAAGTACTTACATGAATTTTCCTATAGACTCTTTCAAATTTTCAATTCTTGAATTCCTTGAGGCCTTTATACTTGCTTCATTTTTCTTTGAGTTTTTATCAAGTTCTCTTTTATCCTCATGCTCTCATGATCTTCAAGCTTTATTTTTGAATCCATTTTTGAATCCATGCTTTAAGCTTCATATTGATCATCCTTCTTTGAAATATAAGTTTTCATGAATCCTTCTGAACACTTGACCTTGCATTCATCATTGAATCCTAAAATGACATCACTTAACCAAATATGTTAAGTTCCACTTGTTTGTTAGCATCAAAATAGGATGTTAAGTCTTGTAAGACCAACAAAGAGCATATTTATTCTTACTGAGAGTTGTTTCATCCCAGTAATTTAATATTTTTCAGGTTATTCAGTTAGGCGAGCAGATCAGTGATGTTGTCTACACTACCCTATCTGTAGGGTAAGTTTTAATAGGAGATTGTATTTTTGAGTAGTGAACAGGAGTTTTGGGTATATGATACTGGGATGATGTGTAATTATGTAATTACGTTTTGGGGAAAAACTGGATTCTTGTATTGTAAATATGGATGTGTGTTTTTATGTTTTCCGCTGCTTAGGTATGTAATAGGAGGAGGGTTTCTTCAGTGCTCACTTGGGGCCTGGGAGGTTATAGCAGATAATTCAGGGGTATCCGAGTAAATAGGTAAAAAATGGTATAATTTTTGGGTCGCTACACAACTGGTATACATGATCAGGATATTTAAAATCGGGTTGTTCTACATACACTTCTTCATTTATGTAGCCATTTAAGAACACCCTTTTTAACATCCATTTGATATAATTTAAAGTTCTTAAAATTGGCATAAGCAAGCAACATACGAATAGCTTCCATTCTAGCAATAGGAGCATAGGTTTCAGAAAAATCTATCCCCTCTTCCTAATTATATCCTTGGGCAACTAGTCTAGCTTTATTTCTAGTTACTACCACATTCCCATCCTTATTATTTCTATATACCCATTTAGTTCCAATAATTGTATAATCATTAGGCTTAGGAACTAGGGTCTAGACTTTGCTTCTTTCAAATTGGTTAAGCTTTTCTTGCATAGACATCACCCAAGACTCATCTTCTATGACTTCTTTAATGTTTTTGGGTTCTTCCTAAGATAAGAAAGCGAAATGGCTAACTAGGTTTCTTAAGGAGGGTCGGGTGGTTACACCACATGAAGGTTCACCTATAATTTGATCTAAAGGATGGTTTCTAATGAATTTCCAATCCCTAGGTAGTTCTTGAACCTCACTTTCAGCTTTATCATTTTCAATTTGATTTAACATTTGTTTATGAATTTATGTCCACATTATTTTCAATAGATAGCTTATCTAAACCTTTTCTAATATCAATGTCATCTTCATCATCTCTTTTAGAAAATATATTAGATTCATCAAACACAACATGAATAGATTCAATAACAATTAGTGTTCTTTTATTGAAAACTCTATATGCTTTACTATTGAGTGAATAGCCCAGGAAAATACCTTCATCAGATTTAGAGTTGAATTTTCCTAGATGTTCATTATCTCTAAGTACAAAGCACTTACAACCAAAAACATGAAAATAAGAAAAATGAGGTTTATGATTGTTCCACAATTCATATGGAGTCTTATTAAGTGAAGGCTTGGTTAAAACTCTATTCATGAGATAACATGCAGTATTCACAACTTCTACCCAGAAGTATTTAGGTAATTTATCTTCATTTAGCATTGTCCTACCCATTTCTTGCAAGGACCCATTCTTTCTTTCTACAACTCTGTTTTATTGTGGGGTCCTAAGTGCAGAAAAATTATGTGAAATGCCGTCTAGGTCACAATAGTTTTCTATCCCATCATTTTTGAATTCAGTTCCCCTATCACTTCTTATGTGTATGATTTTGTAGCCTTTTTAATTCTGAATTCTCCTACATAATTTAGTGAATTGTTCACATGATTCATCTTTATGAGAGAGAAACAACATCTATGTGAACCTAAAAAAAATCATCCACAATAACAAAGGCATACAATTTTTCACCTAGACTTTGAACTTGATTAGGACCAAATAAATTAAAGTGTAGATTTCAAGTGGTCTAGTGGTAGATATGAATTTCTTTTTCTTAATACTTGACTTTGTTTGCTTACCCATTTGATATGCATCACAAATCTTATCTTTCACAAAATATGTTTTGGGTAAGCCCTTAACCAAATCTTTTTTCACAAGTTTTGATTACAAATTCATACTAGCATGTCCTAAACGTCTATACCATAACCAGCTAGCTTTATTTATTGTAGAAAAGCATGTGACTTGTTGAGAAGCTACATTATCAAATCTAGTTGTATACACATTTTCATGTCGTTCAACAGTAAAAAATATTTTATTATCTGATTTATTCTTGACAATGCATTTATCATTTTCAAAATACACTTTATATCCTTTATCACATAGCTGGTTAATACTCAACAAATTGTGTTTCAAACCATTAACTAGCAGAACATTATCAATAACTAGGGAAGGTTCCTTACCAACCTTACCTATGCCGATGATGTGTCCCTTTGTATTGTCTCCGAATGTTATGTATCCTCCATCTTTGGAAGTGATGGATGCAAACTTAGCCTTGTCACCAGTCATATGCTGTGAGCACATACTATCCAGGTACCACTTGTCCTTAGAGGAGGACGATCTCAAATACACTTGCAAGAAAGACTAAGTAACTAACGCTGATCCCCAAATTCTATTGGGTCCACAAGGGTTAGTGTCTAGATCACCTTTAACTCTCCACACCTTTCTAATTTTTACATGTCTATTTCTAAGTGGGCAGTCAAACTGAATATGACCAATTTGTTTACATTTAAAGCATATCATTCGACACCGAGGATTTTTAGGTGGAATTTGGGATTTTGATTCTCTAGTAAAATGTCCCAAGTAAAAATTAGTGTTGATTTAGGTGTAATCCCAAGAGGGGGGGGGGTGAATTGGGTATTTTAAAAATTCTTTGAAACTTATTCACCACTTGGTCCCTATGTCTAAATTTCACCAATTACTTATCAAGTTCGTGTGAAATTATTCAACAAACATATATGCAATGTAAGTAATGAAGTGCATTGTAGAAAGTAAAAAGATAAGGGAAGAGAGAATGCAAACGCAATTTTACAAGATTCAACCAACCCGACCTATGTCCTCGCCTTGAGCAATCCACTCAAGGATTCCACTATAATTTCTGCTCCTTAAATTGGGACGGAGCTTCCCTTACAATTTGTTGCTTACAAGAGGTACAACTTCCTCCTATTCCGCTGCTTACAAGAGATACAACTCTCTCCTCACACCCGGTTCACAACCCAAAGCGTGATTACAATCAAATCTGTAAAACACTCAAATTTGCTTCCAACCTAGCGAGTACAATTGAAATTCCTAATACATCATATGATGAAACTTGAAGCTCAGAATGAATGTAACGATATAATTGTTATATGCAAGAGTATGATTCACTAACTCTCCCTTTTATCAAATCTAGTAAAAATATTTAAATAAATCAATGCTTTGGAGAACTTAGGTTAAATCTTTGAATACACAAACAACTTTGAAGATTGCAAAGATTTGAAACACACTTTGTCACAACAATATTTCTCTCAAGTTTTCAACCACAATATGATATTTGTAATATGCAACTTAATATATATAGTTATGAGCTTCTAAGGATATTTAATCAAATCGTTTTAAAGTATTCAAAATATCAAGTCTTTAACTAAGGACACACTTGAATGATAACTATTTAATCAATGCCTAAAGAAAAACTTTCTTAAGTAATGAACTTGTCAAAAACACTTTCTATATGTATATGAAAAACTCAAGATCGATCTCTCTAATAATAATATTCAATAACAGGAGATGAGAAACTCTTGAAAACAATAAATGGATTGACTAAACCTCAGTACCAAGATGAACTCAAGATGTGTAACTGAATTTCCTTTGATTTTCTGAGTTGATTTGCCCAATCTTGATGAGTATAAGTTGGAGTGCAGGCAATCGTATAGCTATATGCTCAAGTTTCTCAATTCTCTTTCAAAAAGATGTTCTCTTCTTTTCTCGTTGATCTTAGTTAATGTAGTAGGGTTTAGATGTTCAATATATAGGTATCTTGCCCTTAGAATAGATCTCAACTGTTGGATCAAAAAATATCTCGCGAGTTCTCTTATTAAAAATTAGATTTTTAAGTTTTCCTACAAGTTCAGACGACTGAGGTTAAAGGCCCAAACGACTGAATTTATTAGAGTCCTAAGGTCATTGTAGGGTATATGTTGAGCCTCAAATTAAATCATATGAAAATGTAAATGCATTGGTTCTAAGTACCCATTCCCATGACGCTCTTGAACTTGTTACTTGCATCTTCATTCTTGTACTCTTTGAGTTCCATGGATTTGCCAAGTTGTGTATGGTTTACTCTTCATGGCTTCCATGACTTGTTATCCTTCCGTGCATGCTTAATATAGCTCATGTTCACAATCTCAATGCACAGATCAAATACCAAGTGATTTGTCATTATCAAAACATGATTGGACTCATAGAGTCAACAATCCCCCCCTTTTTGATGATGACAAATACATAAGCAAAAATATAGAATAAAATGAGTTATGCCTAACAAGGCTGTCCCTCAATTAATGCATCAAAGATTTAGTAAGTGAAATATGCTCATGCTAAATGAAATATGCTCATGTTCATACAAACGTTGTTTAGCCTGATTCCAAATGAAATATGATCATGTTCATACACACGTTGTTTAGCCTAATTCTTCTCATATAGTCTGATTTTTCTCATAACCTGATTCTTCTCACCATTTACACAATTAGTGTTGTCAGCCATTTTTGCCCATTTTTTCCTAAAGCCAGATTCTTATTTTTACCTAAAGCTAGATTCCTCTCCCCCTTTTGACATCAACAAAAAGGTGTATAATATTAATACATGAGTGGACATAGTCTTATATTTTTCTCCCCTTTTAAGTCTTAATGTTTTGAACTTATTCAACCATCAGATTTGAAAAATTTTACTTCTCCCTCTTTTGACATCAATCATCCCCCTTGTTAATGCATAAATCTATGTTGTGAAATGTAAATTGCATTATGAACATACACAGTGCGTCAAATTTCAAATTGATTAATTAGAGGATACCAAATGTTGATTAATACCAAATGTTGACTAATGTGATACTGAATGGGAACAAATGAGCTAAATATGAAAATTTTGACAAATTATGAGTATTAAGTGATGTTGCTCCCCTTGAATTATGTCATTTACTATAATTCTAGGCAACCTCTTGACTATGCATCAAGCCTAATTCTTGCCTAATTTGGATAAACCTATCCTCCATAAGTGGTTTCATGAATATGTCTGCCCATTGTTCATCCGTGCATACAAACTTAAGAGTCACATCTCCTTTTTGTACATGATTACGAAGAAAGTGGTGTCGTATTTCTATATGCTTAGTTAGTGAATGTAATATGGGATTCTTTGAGATGTTTATTGCACTCATATTTTCGCATCTTATAGGAATTGTTTCATAACTTAATCCAAAATCCGTAAGTTGTTGCTTCATGTATAGCATTTGAGCACAACAACTACCTGCCGCTATGTATTCTGCTTCAGCTATGTAAAGAGCAACTGAATTTTGCTTCTTGGAAAATCAAGAGACTAATGAATGTCCCAAGAAATGACATGTACCACTCGTGCTCTTCCTATCCACTTTGCTACCAGCAAAATCAGCATCTGAATAGCAGATAGTCTCAAATGATGTATACTTAGGATACCTTAACCCAAGTTCAATGGTTCCTATCAGGTATCTAAGTATTCATTTAATAGCTAGCAAATGTGACTCTTTTGGTGCTACCTGAAATCTTGCGCACAAACATATGCTAAACATTATATCAGTTCAACTAGCAATCAGATATAATAAGCTACCAATCTTTCCACGATAAAGCTTGACATCTACTGGTATACTATTGACCTCATTGGTCACACCCAGTTTTGATTATGACAAATACTCTTGGTACTGATGGTTGTAGTGAGAATTGCATGCAGGTTCACTATGTGCATGCTTTAGAACTAAAAGACATATCATGATAGTGTGCAGTGTTCATGCGGAAGAATGAAGATCTATGTGTTGTATTTTGCATTCATATGATTATTTCTTCATTTTGGGATGTAATTTATTATGAACTGTGCATGTGTATGACTTGTAATAATTTGCATCATGCATGGTAGGTAGGTATGCTCAAAACAACCATAGTTGGACTTTAGGTACCTACATAGACCTTAGGGATTGGTCGACTGACGTCAGATTTTTCTGGTAGGATAGAAAGTCCTTAGGTCTTTAAATAAATGCACTAATAAGTCCCCATTATCATCTTCATATCAGGGGAATTAAAATTAGCTAAAATTGGACTCAAAATTGAAAAGGTTGAGAGGATTCGGGCGACCAAACCAATGTCATGAAAAGCGGCTCGGGCGATCGAACAAGTCAATATGTTGACTTGGTTTCGGCCGACTAAACCTATTTTGAATGTATCTTCCTCGGGCACCTGAAGGCTTTTCAGAGCACTTTTCAACTACTCGGGAATTTTAATCATTCCATTAGGAGATGGAGATTTTGTGATCTACAGTGACGCGTCCCTGAAAGGACTTGGGTGTGTATTGATGCAGCAAGAAAAAGTGGTGGCATACGCTTCTCCGCAACTCAAGGAATATGAAAAGAATTATCAGATGCTTGATTTAGAGTTGGCTGCAGTGGTGTACGCCTTAAAGATCTGGAGGCATTATTTGTATGGTGGAAGGAGTGAAATATTTTATAGATCAAAATAGTTTGAAATATTTATTCACAACGAAAGAGTTGAATATGAGGTAGAGGAGGTGACAGGAATTAATTAAAATTATAATTGTACCATCAGTTACCACCTAGGGAAGGCTAATCTAGTAGCTGATGCATTGATTCGTAAATTAGGGAGCGTATCTATATCAGTGATAGTAACTGTACATTAGATTAGAATGGATTTGGAAAGCCCCGGGGTGGAGCTTGTAAAGGTAATCATCAGGCGTTTATTGCTAATTTGGTTGTACATCCCGTATTACAAGAAATAATTAAAGTTGCTCTGGTGAAAGATGTGGAGTTAATAAAGATTATGGATAAGGTGCAGAGTGGTTAGGTGACTTACTCAAGAAATGAGCAGCTCAGAAACTATCCGAAGTATAGGAGTTCTGTCATGTAATATTGAGCCCAAACACAAGATTGCCTCCTTAGGGAATGCGTTTTAATTTCAAGTTTTATGTTTTCCCAATCGAACACAAACAAAAATTAAACGCTTAAGCAACTCAAATAATAGAACATGATAAAAACAAAAACTTTAATAAAGGTAACCCTAAACTAAATCAAGCTTCAATAAATAAAAAAAAAAAAATTTTTAAAGGACAATTGATTTAATTTTCTAAAAAAAAAAACAATTTTTTTTCTTTTTGTATTTTATTCTTTTTTTTATTTTAGAATCAAATTGAGCTTTACCAAACTAATTAAATAATTCAAAACATTAATTAAATCTACAGCAGAATTTAATTGAGAGAAAATAAATTAATAAATACTTCACTAATAATAAAAATCCTATGTAAATACTTCAATGTTAATGAAAAAAATCCCAAACAATATTCAAAGTCCAAAACTTTTAATAAAGTTCAATATGAATTTAACAATCCTAAACTAAGTAATAAAAAAAGAAGAAACAAAAGAAAAGATGAGAGGGAAAAAGGGGGGGGGGGAGAGAGAGAGAGAGAGAGAGAGAGAGCAGCGGGGGTGTTGGAGTCTAGAGAAGGTGGTTCGGAGTGGTGTCCTGCAGGGTTGGCAGTAGAGTGGCTTCGAGAACGAAGGGCTTGGGAGGCTGGTGTGGTGTTCGGCTGCAGCTGGAGACTTCGATGGTGGCTGGTGTGGTGCTTGGCTGCAGCTGGAGGTCTTTGGGTGGCCGCTGTGGAAGTCTTCGGGTGTCTGTGCTGGGGTTGGCGGCTGGAGCTGGAGCTGGACGCCAAGTCTCGGGTCTATGGCTGTTGCTGACAACTGTAGAGAGGAACAATTGCAACTTTCGGAGGGAGAGAAGAGGAGTAGTAGAAGAACGGGAAATTAAGAGAGGATGGAGAGTAAGAGAGATTAAGGGAGAGAAAAAAAGGGATTGAGAAATTGAGAGGAATGAAGCTGAGGGCCGAGAGAGGGAGATAGGGAAGAGGAGGAGAGAAAATGAGAGAGAGAGCAAAGAGAGGGTGTGAGGGAGAGTGAGGGTGCACGGGGACACATTGAGAAAAGAGGGAGAAAGAGAGATATAAGGGGAGGGAGAATAGCAGCCCTAGCGCAACCTAGCAAGATGACCCGACTGGACCTGCATGGCCGGGTCACATCAAAGGTAATGTAATTTTTTTTTCTTTCTTCTTTTGACTCCTTTATGAACGATGCCAATTTTAGTCCTTTTGGAGTACGTTTATCTCAAAGCTCAAAACATAGAAGTTGTAAATAATCTTCTATTCTTTCTCTAGGATTTTGAATCATTTTGATCGGAGTTTGTACAAAAAATTTATGCATGAATTACGAACTGATGCTAGTTTTAGCTCCCGATAATTTTCTTACGATAAAAAAATACCAAAAATTCATAAATTGCTCAATAAAATCCAAAGATTATAAATAGGAAACTTTTTAAAAATATTTAGAGTATGTAGGCATTTAATTTAAAATATAAGCCTTAATGCTTGTATTAAAACGCCTAATTACGTAGTTTAAGCGCGTAATCACACCCCCAACTAACGTTTTTCTAGTCTCTAACAAATAATGTGAATGAATTTCAAGGCGGTTCCCACAACTACGAACTCCAACAAATATGAAATTAATGCACATGCGACACAACCATACCGTTTCACACACAGGAATATAACTGAATTTGACATGAGCTCATTCATATTCAATGCATACAACTTCGAAGCACATCACTCATGCAAGTTTCATCATTTATATAGTAATTAAGAATAGTATACTCACATGAAGTTAACCAGTGGTACGATTCAGAGTTAATTCAGTCATATAAGTTTGAGTATAAACCGGTAAAATCTCAAGGTGTGTGTGATGTGTGTGACTTCGTACACCTAGGATACTAGTGGACACCTGCAGAACGGTCGCTTTGACTCAGCCTAACTGGTATACCCTCAAGAACACTGAAAAGGAATGGGTTCGCTCGTCCTATGTGAGGAAGAGTGTCGTGATCAAACATCCCACATATTGAAAGGAATGAATGCTAAGTGTATGGAGTGGACTAGTCTGAGACGGATCTAGCCTATCTATGAGGTGTTCAGTCCTTCAATCTAGCATCATCTCACCTACTCGCCATATCCAACTGAGACCACCCTAGATCAACTTATTCACAGACTTGTCATGAATACATCTGAGGCATTAACTGGTTGAAGAATCTTCGTACATGGAGAACATGTGTCATGTCCTTGACTTTTTGTGGTATTTATGTGGAGCAGGCATTAGCATTTCATTTCATGTGCATTTCTATTTCTTATTCTTTCTTCTGCTCATTCTTCATTTTCTATCTTTTCTTGATCAATTAGGACAATCATTACACTTCTCTCGTTATATTTATACCATCAATGGGAATTAAGCTCAAATAGTGGTCCATGAACTAAGTCTATCTCTAGGGGTGACTTAGCCTTCGTATCTTGAGTAGGCTACAAGATCTAGGTTTCTATCTCCCCACTAGGTGCCACCTCTAGGCTAGCAATTCAAAAACAGAGACTAGTGTACAAAGAATCATCTAGAAGGAAAGAGAACTGAGTTCCATGAACTCTGATTTGATGTTAACACTAAAAAAGATGATAAATAGCTCAAGGATATCTCATAAGGTGTCATAGTCACCACGGGTGTTCTCTCAGCACTCACAAGGAACCGTAAGTGCAATGAATCACGTGAATGTGTCTATTCAGCCTCGTGAGAGGTCGTGTAAATACAAGAGTTTATATAGTCAAATTAACACGAGTGTACTACCAATCAATTCTTCATGGAGTTACAAAGTCATATAAAGAGAAACTACGCATAAATGACTCAAGTGTGTAATTCTTAGGTTATATGCAAGTATGTGAAGGATACAACTCAGTGTTAAGCATGGCATAATGCCGTGTAATTCCTCACTACTCTTCCTTTCTTTTCTCCTTTTTTTTTTTTTTTTCAAATTAACATATAAAACCCAGAAAGTATACGTGCACATTGTCACATGCAAATGCTCACCCCCTAACTAAAGTAGAATATTGCCCTCAATGTGAAAGCATAAGGGAAATAGAAAAATTGTGCACGGGAAAAGTAGGGCGTACCTAGGTGGAGAAGTAATGGAAAAGGAAAACTAAACTACAAGAAAATGTACTTGAAAATTAACTAAAAATAAAGTAAGGTAAAACAAAAGGAAAAGAAGGGAAAGAAAAACATCATAGTTGTCTGGCAGAGGCTCTGGAGGAATTTTGTCTAGTGGGTGTAGGTATATAAATTGAACTAACGGGTCTCCAAATTTGAGCCGCCACAATGAGTCAGTCTTCATACCTGCATGAAAGTTAGCCTCACATGAATTAATACAGGTCAAAATACCAGACAATACGTGTGCAGATCGACTTTCTTGTTTTAACAAGAAAAGGTCTTTATTCAGCATATTTTCTAGGAAATTTACCTCTTTACAAACTAGTGTTTGAGGAAAAGTTATTGGAACAGTTACCTTTAGTTTTTCAAAAGCATTAGTATTTAAAGTTTTACCTGGTTCCTTGAAGGTTAAATATTCACCATTTTGCTAACCCTCTTTATCGGGTGGACCAATGATCTTACCACTGTAGGGAGTTGCTTCAGCATTGGGCTCCTTGACATTTAAATCAGTCGGGCGTGACGGTTCCACGGTTGCCAAGCTCTGAGTATGAGGTACCACAGGTTGGTACTCCTTATTAGTATTAGCCTTCCTTATTAACTGACCGCTTCACTTCTAGGCCCGTTTCCTCTGATTTTTCTTGGACTTCATTTGTTTCAGTTATACCTTCAGGTACCAGGACAACTGGTTGTTCGGCGATGAGCATATCAGGTTGGGGAACTTCTTTCCCGCTTCTCAAAGTAGTGGTGGCCTCTGTTGTCTCAAGAGAAACATTATGTACTTGTTGTTGTTGTTGCTAGTATTCTTGAGGACTAAGCTGAGGTTCCACGGGCAATTCCTCTTTTTCTAAGATGTCCAACTGCGTGCTCATCGCATTAATGTTGTCCTGTAATTCATTATAATGATTGACTTGAATCTGCATGAATTTTTGGAGCATATTTGTCATCTTTGTCATGCTATCATCAAGAAGTCCTAATGGCGCACAACTTTGAGGGATCTATTGTGGCTGATTTTTGAGGTGGAAGGGTGTCTGGGTAGTATGTTGGCTCATATGTATCTCCACCACTGATTGTGCTGATAGGGTGTACTGTCATGGGTGCCTGATTGAATCGTGTATTCCATTATGGGACACTTTTAGCTAGGTAATCAAAGAATGATAGTACTTGATCTGGATCCTTGTTGAAGGGTTCTCCATTGCACATGGTCTGGACAAAGTGCTTGCAATCAGGGGTAAGAGCAGTATAAAAACAATTAAATAACCTCTATGATTCAAACCCATGATATGGACAAGTACTTAGAAGATTCTTGAATCGCTCCCAGCAAGCCCGAAACGCCTCGTCATCCTGTTGCACAAACTAAATAATCTGTTTCTGTAAAAATTGAGTTCTTTGTGAGGGACAAAACATATGCAGAAATTCACGCTCCATATCAATACAATTAGTGATAGAGTGAGGTCTCAAGGAATTAAACCACATCTGTGCCCCATCCTTCAAAGAGGCAAGAAATAAACGCAGTCTAGTGGATTCATCAGTTCTAGCATGAGACAAAAAAATATTGCAAGTTAACTCAAACTCTGTTAGGTGCTGATAAGGGCACTCAGATTCCATCCCATAGAACTGGGGTAGTAATGACATCCTCTCACGCTGCATCATGAAATCAAGTTCTTCAGTAGGTAAAACAGTGGTGGATGGTGCAGTGGTGTATTGAAGTTGCAAAAAGTCCATCATCATGCGTGGTACAGGTGTAATCATATTTATTTGTTTATTTTTTTCAAGACTCAATTTTTTTCTTTTTTTCTTTTCTGTTTTTTTTCTTTTTCATGAGACTAATTAAAATGACGGGAAAAACGCTAATTTGAGACTAAAACCGACATTCTCCAGCAACGATACCAAAAACTTGACTCACTCAAAAAATGAGCAGCTCGAATGCTATCCCAAGTATAGGAATTATGTCATGTAATATTCAACCCAAAGGCTAGATCGTCTCCTAAGGGAATGCATTTTAATCTCAAGTTTTACGTTTTACCAATCGAAATTTAAAAGTTACTAAACTCAGTTCAGATTCGGGATTTTCAAGATTGGTTGAGATTTCTTTTGATAAATTAAACGAACACACAAGTTAAACCCTAATCCTAACATGCATTGAATTAAATAACAAGAATGGAAACCCTACGTTAACAACTGAACAAGAATTGAAACACGTGTCAAACTTCGGAATAGAAACTAAAGACGGTAGCTTTAACACGTAACTAAAAAACGCAATAAAGAAACTAACACAAACACAAACATAAACAATAAAAACCGAACCTTTAACAAAATGAAGAAATTGAACCAAAGTCGAAATTTAAAGGCAAACACGAACAAAAATTTAACGCTTAAACAACTCAAATAACAGAACATGATAAAAACGAAAACTTTAATAAAGCTAACCCTAAACTAAATCAAGCTTCAATAAAAAAATTAAATTTTAAAAGGATAGCTGATTTAATTTTTTAAAAACAAAAACAATTTTTTTTTCTTTTTGTATTTTATTCTTTTTTTTTTTTTTTTATAGAATCAAACCAAGCTTTAACAAACTAATTATATAATTCAAAACATTAATTAAATCTACAATAGAATTTAACTAAAAGAAAATAAATAAATAAATACTTCACTAATAATAAAAATCCTACGTAAATACTTCAATGTTGATGAAAAAAATCCGAAACAATATTCAATGTCCAAAACTTTTAATAAAGTTCAATACGAATTTAACAATCCTAAACTAAGTAATAAAAAAAATAAACAAAAGAAAAGATGAGAGAGAAAAAGGGATAGAGAGAGAGAGAGAGAGAGAGAGAGAGAGAGAGAGAGAGAGAGAGAGAGAGAGAGAGAGAGAGAGAGAAGAGAGAGAGCCATGGGGATGCTAAAAGAAAATATGAAAGAGAAAAAGGGAGGGAGGGAGGGAGAGAGAGAGAGAGAGAGAGATAGAGAAGAGAGAGAGAGCCACGGGGATGCTGGAGTCTAGAGAAGGTGGCTCGGAGTGGTGTCCTGCAGGGCTGGCAATAGAGCGGCTTCAGGAAGGAAGGGCTTGGGAGGCTGGTGTGGTGTTCGGCTATAGCTGGAGACTTCGGTGGTGACTGGTGTGGTGCTCGGCTATAGTTGGAGGTCTTTGGGTGGCTGCTGTGAAAGTCTTTGGGTGTTTGTGCTGCGGTTGGTGGCTGGAGCTGGAGCTGGAGCTGGACACCATGTCTCAGGTGGAGCTGATCTTAGGTCTGTGGCTGTTGCTGGCAACTGCAGAGAGGAACAATAGTAGCTTTCGGAGGGAGAGAAGAGGGGCATAAAAAGAACGAGAAATTGATAGAGAAGGGGAGAGTAAGAGAGACTGAAGGAGAGAAAGAAAGGGATTGAGAAACAGAGAGGAATGAAGCTGAGGGCCGATAGAGGGAGATAGGGAAGAGGAGGAGAGAAAACGAGAGAAAGAGAGAGAGAGCAGGGAGAGGGGGTAAGGTAGAGTGAGGGTGCACAGAGGCACGCTGAGAAAAGAGGGAGAAAGAGAGATATAAGGGGAGGGGGAATAGTAGCCCTAGCGCGACCCTACAAGATGACCTGACCCGACCTGCATGGCCGAGTCACATCAAAGGTAATGTAATTTTTTTTTCCATTCTTCTTTGTACTCCTTTACGAACGATGCCGATTTTGATCCTTTTGGAGCCTTTTTTTCTCAAAAATCAAAACACAAAAGTTTTAAATAATCTTTTTCATATTTCTCTAGGATTTTGAATAGTCTCGATTGAAGTTTGGATGGAAAAATTATGCGTAAATTACGAACTGATGCCGGTTTTAGCTCCCAATAATTTTCCTATGATAAAAAAACACCAAAAATTCATAAATTGCTCAATAAAACCGAGAGATTATAAATAGGACACTTTGTTAAAATATTGAGAGTAATTAGGTATTTAATTTAAAATATAAGCCCTAATGCTCGGATTAAAATGCCTAATTACGTAGTTTAAGCGCATAATCATCAGGAGGCGGAGTTTAGTATTTCAGATGAAGGAGCTTTGAGGTTCCATACCAGACTTTGTGTGCCTGAAGATGCTGAGATTAAAAGAACCATTCTAGAAGAGGTGCACCATTCCCTGTATACAGTACATCTAGGGAGTATAAGAATGAATAGGGATTTGAGGTTATCTTTCTAGTGGAGCAATATGAAGAGAGAGATTGCTGGATATGTGGAGTAGTGTTTGACATACCAGTAGGTGAAGGCTGAGCACCAGAGATCAGTGGGGCCATTGCAACCACTTCACATTCCAGAATGAAAGTAGGAACATACTTTTATGGATTTCGTATTAGGGTTACTGCCAGTACAGCATGGATAGAACGCCACCTGGGTGGTCGTTGATAGACTAACAAAGACTACCCATTTTTTTCCCATCTAAGTTAATTACTCCACGGGTAGATTGGTAGAGTTGTATGTACAAAAAATAGTTAAACTGCATGGAGTGCTTGTGTACATCGTTTCTAATTGGGATCCACGTTTCACGTCTCAGTTCTGGAAAAAGATTACAGAAAGCTTTGGGATCCCAGTTGGCTTTTAGCACGACCTTTCATCCTTAGACTGATAGACAGATTGAGAGGACTATTCAGATATTGGAAGATATGATGCGTGCCTGTGTGCTATGTTTTGGAGGTAGTTGGATCCAGTACCTACCATTAGTAGAATTTGCTTACAACAACAACTACTAGGCTAGTATCGGGATGGATCCATATGAGGCATTGTATGGACGGAGGTGTCAATCTCCGTTATATTGGGATGAAATTGGAGAGAAGAAGATATTGGGGCCAAAGATGGTATAGCAAGCTTATGAGAAAATCAAGTTTATTAAGGAAAGGATTAAAACAGCTCAGAGCCGATAAAAAAGCTATACAGATACCCGTCAACAAACGCTGGAATTTGATGTGGGTGATAATGTGTTTTTAAAAATTGCGCTAATGAAAGGAGTAATAAGATTCAAGAAGAAGGGTAAGTTGAGTCCTAGGTTTAGTTCATGTGTCCATATTGAAGAAATACATCCCAGATCCATCTCACATAAGAAGTTATGAAGCACTGGAGATTAGTGAGACCTTATCTTATGAAGAAATACAAGTCTAGGTCTTAGATTATAAAGAACAGGAATTTCATACCAAGAAAATTTCACTGGTGAAAGTACTCTGGAGGAACCATGCAGTGGAGGAAGCCTCGTGGGAGTTAGAGGAGGAGATGCGCTAGAAGTACGAACATCTGTTTTAGTGGGATCCGACATTAGCTAGATGAAGGTAAGGGTTTATGTAAGAAAATAGGTAAGTAGATTTTTGTGCAAGTTAATCAGTTGTACGTAATAGTTTTCTATTTTTATGGTTTTATGAGAGTTTTGTTTGATTATTGTAATCTCACAGAACCGTAAATGTAACCACGGTATTCCTCTGCCATAAGTGAGGGCAATTAATAAAATTGTGGTGTTTTTCCTTAAGGATGGAAAGCTGATAAATAGAAAATTTCGAGGATGAAATTTTATAAGGAGGGGAGAATGTAAAGACCCAAAAAAAAAGAAATAATAAGAAAAACAAAGAAAAAAAAAGAGGAAAATGGTTTAGTAAGGACGAAACCAGCGATGATTTTCTGGAGTGCCTAGAAATTTGTTGACGGTTTTGTTTTCATTGTGGGTTGGTTATAGGTGAAAGGGTAAAAAGGGATGGGTTAAAATCCAAACGGTTAACGGCTTTGTGAGAGGTGCAGAAAACCATCGACGATTTTCTCGACATAGATGATTTTAAAGGAAAGTCCCGCGAGCTTCCTTTGTTAAAAAACAAAATAAAATCTCTCTCTCTCTCTCTCTCTCTCTCTCTCTCTAAACCTTACGACCCTAACCCCTTCTCTCTTCATTTTCGCTCTAATTATAACTTGTTTTGATGATTCGAAGCTACCACGATGATCTAGGGATGATTCTCTGCATGTTGACTAGAGCAAATTATTGAGATGGAGTTTTGGGGCACCACTCCAAAACTAGGGCAAGTAAGGTATTTTAGGGTTTAATTGTTAATTTGGAGTATATGGGGCCTAGGAAATTCTAAATGAGAAATATTCTGGGGGTTGAGTTGATTAATTTGGGGAAAATGTAATTTTAGGGTTTTGAGTTTCAAACGTCGTGGGGTGTGGATTTAGGGTTGTTAGCAGGCTCCTTAATAAACCAGGTAAGGAGATATATTAAGTTAGGTATTTTTAGTAAATTAATCATTGAATATACATTATTTGATATATATATATATATATATATATATATATATATGATTTAGTATAGTTTTTGGGAATACTGATGTTGAACGAAGGAAACTTTTAAAACAAATTTAATATTATTTTTTTAGAAAAATATGTTTTCCTAGGCTAGATAATTTATTACAGAGTTGTACTTACTTGTGTGTGGCATGAGTATAAATTTTACTGTAAATAATGGTATGTCAGAATATTTTATGAATTCCCAGTACAAGAATGATTTGACGACATTTTTTTTAGAAAAACTATAAATAGTACAGAAACTATATTTTTTGTATATTATGATATTTAGCCGGCGCAGATGCTGTGATATTCAACCGGCATAGATGTCGTGATATTTAGCCGGCGTAGATGCTGTGATAATTCAGTCGACGCAGATGTCGTGATATTTTAGCCGGTTCAGATGTCGTGACTAGATATATTTATAATAGATATTCAGAAATATTATTATTTTGACAAATTTTACACAGAATCATGAAACAATATTATTACAGTTATTAATGAAATATACTATATGATAGTAGAACCTTGATGGATTAAGAATGTTATGAGCACGGTACCATAGCTATCAGATCAAGTAGTGCTACCACACGTCTCAGATAGAGTGTGGGAGATAGATAGTCAATTGAGCCTAGTGTAGTAGTGTGCCCCCTGGTAGTTTGGACCAAGCTCAGCAGGCCAATCGTACTTACAGACTAATCTATTTTGATTTAGCATGGTAGGCCAACCATAGCTAGGTCTCACCTACGGGCCTCACAACCTAGTTATGTGGGGGTAATACATGACATCAGCTAGCTATGCATCTACGGTATGATTTCAGTAATATACAGATATAACAGATGATTTGTATGTATGCAGAAATTTAGTATGATATAGTATGTTATGTTGAATTATGATTTATTCAGATTTATACATAACAGTTTTACCTGACTCGTCAAATGCAGTTAAATTATGTACAAATTTTCTTTACTTATCAGATACAGTTTATCACGTACAGTATATGTATATAACACAATAATACTCATGTTGTTATACACTGATATTAGTCTCTCTCCCTTATTGAGAGGTGTCTCACCCCAGCAATACAAACATTTCAGGAAACCCAGACAAGCGAGCGGAGCAAGCTCCGAGATAGAGGAGGCTGATACCCTATTTGAAGGGTAAGTAGTTGGGTTGAGACCAGGATGGATTTTTGGGATATGACCCTTGGATATTTATGGTCCTTTTATTTTGGGATGTATATGTGTATATATATGGCCACGTTAGAACTTTGGTATTGTATATAGGGTTGAATAAATCATGGTTTCTACTGCATAGTTGTCATGTATGTATGGGCAGGTATATCCCCGGTTTCGTTTGGGGTTCGGGTTGATTTAGTTTATGTTTTATGGTATTAGAGTTATTATTATTATTATTATTATTATTATTATTATTATTATTATTATTATTATTATTATTATTATTATTATATGAAAAAGAAAAGAATATAGCTAAAATTTCGGGGTGTTATAGTCAATCCTCAACTAGACCTCCGATCTTTTGTGGACTTAACTACACATTTTGGAAACAAAGAATGAGAATCTACCTTCAAACTATGGACTAGAAAGCATGGAGGGTTGTCACACATGGTGATCTTATCCCTTCCAAACTTATAGATGGAAAAGAAGTTCTCCAAGAAGAAAAAGACATGACCGAAAACGACCATAAGATGTTGCAAGTTAACTCAAGTTTTATAAATGCTTTATATTGCGCTCTTGACATAAATGAATTCAATAGGGTCATGGCATGTAAAACAGTAAAAGAAATATAGGAAAAACTAGAGGTAACCTATGAAGGTACTGTTGATGTAAGAGATAATAGAATTGACATGCTTACTAGTGAATATAAAGCTTTTAGGATGAATTCAGATGAATCTATTACAAATATGTACACTTTGTTCACTCATATCATAAACTCCCTTAAAGGTTTAGGGAAAACTTACTTTACTTATGATATGATTTGAAAAATCCTTAAAGGTCTTCCACCCGTTTGGGAACCCAAAGCCACAGATATAACGGAGGGAAGAAACCTTAAAAATACTTCACTAGATGAACTGATTGGATCCATTCTCACCTATGAGATGGCTATGAATGAAATGAATACTGAAAACAAAAATAAGAAATCTATAGCCCTTAAGGCTGCCAAAGAAAGCTCTAGTGAAGAAGAGGAAGATGTAGGTGAATTAGATGATGAAGAACTTGCCTTCATTACTAAAAGACTTGGAAAATTATTTATAACAAATAAGAAGTTTTCTAGAAAGCTTAGAGGTGCAAAAACTGAAAAAGGAAAAACAAGTAAAAAGGAAAATAAGAATAAGAATGAACCCCCTACTTGTTATAATTGCAAAAAGGTTGGACATATTAAACCTAATTGTCCACAGTTGAAGAAAGACAATAAGAAGAAAAAAAAAAGGCAATGAAAGCTACGAGGGATGATACAAGCTCAAGTGAATCAGAGAATGAATCAAGTGAACAAGAGATGGCCAACGTATGCTTCATGGCTTATAAGGATGAGGTAAATTCCTATTATAGTTCTTCCAAAGATTCAAGTGATTCATGTGATAGTATGTTGTTATACAAAGAACTTCAAGCTGAAGTATTTGCCTTACAAAATAGGTTCATAAAAGTAACTAAAAGGAACATTACTTTAAAGGAACAAAATGAATCACTTAAAAAGCAACTACATATATCAAAAACAGCTGAAAAGGAAAAAGACACACACATTGATGAGCTTATGAAGAAAATAAATGACATATCTCAAGATTTATTTAAATTACAAGTAAATGGTGAAAGCAAGAAAGACTTAGAAATAGAAGACCTTTAAAGTAAAATTGAAGATAAGGATAAAATCATTTACAATTTTACTAAAGGAAAGGAAAACTTTGAAAAATTGCTTGGAAAACAAAAAATGTCATTAGATAAAGAAGGAATATGATTTAATGGATTTGAGAACAAAAAGAAGAAAATTTTTTATATAGGATACTTTGTTAAAAAAATCAAAGTATTATACAAGCACATTTTCATCTAATGTCTATCAACGTATTACGTGCTTCTTATGTAAGAAAAAAGGGACACATAAAATTTTATTGTCCATTTAAAAGAAAGAAAATGAAAATCAAGAAAGTTGGGAAAATTAAAGAAAAAAAAAAAAATTCTATTCACCGTTAGTAAAACAGACAATGTATATTGCATAAATTTTGAAAAGTTAAAATCTCAAAACACTACATGCTCTGCAACTATGAATGAGGCAAGTTGGTTATGACATAGAAGGCTAGGTCACACTACTATGGATTTATTATCAAAACTAGTTAAGAAGAACCCAATTAGAGGACTACCTAGTACAAAGTTTGTTAAAGATAATATTTGTGATGCTTGTCAATTAGGAAAAAAAAATAAGAAAGTTTTAAGAAGAAGAAACATATCTCCACTAGCAAACCCTTAGAGCTTATACACTTAGACTTATTTGGTCCCACCAGGACTCAAAGTATAGGAGGAAAGCAATATGCTTTCGTCATTGTAGATGACTACTCTAGGTTTACCTAGGTACTCTTCCTAACCTCAAAAGATGAAGCATGTAATACCTTGATAAACTTGTGTAAAAGACTTCAAAATAAAAAGGGCTATGGTGTCTTAAATATTAGAAGAGATCAAGGAAGAGAAATTAATAATAAAGATGTTGAAAAATTTTGCAATGAACATGGAATTAGACATAAATTTTCAGCACCTAGAACTCCACAAAAAAATGGAATTGTTGAAAGAAAGAATAGAACCCTTCAAGAAATGGTTAGGACAATGTTAAATGACAACAAACTATTGAATTACTTTTGGGTTGAAGCGGTTGACACCGCATGTTATGTAATAAATAGAGTGTCCATTAGATTAAGCCAAAATAAAACTTCCTATGAATTATGGAAAGGAAGAAGGCCTAACATAGCTTACTTTCATGTTTTTGGATGTAAGTGTTTTGTGCTTGATGACAAAGATGACTTAGGAAAATTTGATGCTAAGTCAGATGAGAGTAATTTTCTAGGATATGTAGAAAATAGTAAAGCTTTTAGAATCTATAATAAGAGAACACTAACAATTATCGAATCAACCCATGTAACCTTTGATGAATCAAACGCTTTTACAAAAGAAATTGAGATTGAAGAAAAGGATGATACTTCACAAAAACTAGAAAAACTAGAAATCGAAGAAGAAAAAGAAGAGAAAAATGAAGAAATTCCCAATGATGGTCCTATAGAAAATTCTGAGTTGCCAAAGGAATGGAAATATGTAAGAAATCATCCTAAAGATCAAATCATAGGAGAACCTACTAGAGGAGTATCTACTAGATCATCATTGAAGAACTTATGTAATCACTATGCATTCCTATCACAAGAAGAACCTAAAAACATAGAAGAAGCTTTAAGTGATGATTCTTGGATAATAGCTATGCAAGAAGAGTTGAATCAGTTTGAAAGAAATAAATTATGGAAATTAGTTCGTAGACCCGATGACCACTCAATAATTGGAACTAAATGGGTATTTAGGAATAAAAAGGATGAAAATGACATAGTTGTAAGAAATGACATAGTTGTAAGAAATAAAGTAAGACTTGTAGCACAAGGATACAATCAAGAAGAAGGAATAGACTACGATGAGACTTTTGCTCGCGTAGCAAGAATGGAAGCTATTAGAATGTTGTTAGCATATGCATCTCATAAAGAGTTTAAAGTATATCAAAACCTCCTGGTTTTGAGGACATAAACAATCTCGATCATGTATTTAGATTAACAAAAGCATTGTACGAGTTAAAACAAGCTCCTAGAGCTTGGTATGAGAGATTGAGAAAATTCTTACTAGAGAATGGCTTCTCAAGAGGAAAGGTGGGTAGCACCTTATTCATTAAAACCAAAAATAAAGACATGCTAATCATAAAAATCTATGTTGATGATATTTTATTTGGTGCTACAAATGATGAATTATGTAAGGAATTTGTAAAGTGTATGCAAGAAGAGTTTGAGATGAGTATAATAGGAGAATTAACTTACTTCTTAGGTTTACAAATCAAGCAATCTAAAAATGGAACATTTATAAATCAATCAAAATACATAAGAGAGATACTTAAAAAGTTTGACATGGAAGGAAGTAAGCCCATAGGAACTCCCATGAGTACCTCTATAAGTGTAGATAAAGATGAAAAGGGAAAATCAGTAGATATGAAGTACTATAGAGGAATGATAGGAAGTTTGTTATATTTGACAACTAGTACATCGGACATAATGTTTAGTGTTTGTATGTGCGCCTAGTTTCAATTAGCTCCTAAGAAATCCCATCAGATAGCCATTAAAATAATCCTAAGATACTTAATAGGAACAATTGATTTAGGACTTTGGTACCCTAAGGACACTGAATTTGAAATGATCAGTTATTTAGATGCCGATTACGCAGGTTGTAAGATTGATAGAAAAAGTACAAGTGAAACATGTCACTTTTTAGGAAGGTCTCTTGTCTCTTGGTTTTCCAAGAAACAAAATTCCATAGCTTTATCAACCGCTGAAGCTGAGTATGTGGCAACCGGTAGTTGTTGTGCACAAACACTCTACATGAATCAACAATTAAAAATACTTTCACTTAGAGTACTCAACCATACCAATTAAGTGTGATAATATAAGTGCAATAAACATTTCTAAAAATCCAATATCACACTCAAGAACTAAACATATTGATATAAGACTCATTTCCTAAGAGATCACATACAAAAATAAGATATACTACTTGAATTTATAAATACAAATGACCAATGGGCGGATATTTTCACAAAACCTCTTCGCGAAGAAAGATTTATATCAATTAGAAGAGAAAATTGGTTGTTACATAGTAGGGAAGTTATTTAGGAAGATTTCATGTTAAGTGAAAAGGGAATTTTTATAAAGTTGAGAGGGTCAGGCAACTAAGCCTAAAAACTTAGTCAACCAAATAGAGAAAAATGGGGGGTCAGGCGCCTGAGCCTTTAGACCTCAGGTGACTGATGTGCTACTGTCTGCTAAAATTTAATTTCTATAAATTGTCAAGAGGTTGAGCCCAAGTCTTTAGGCGCCTAACCTGACAGGTCTTATACATTTTAAGCATGAGAAACCCTAACTTTTCAAACTCCAGGCTACTGACCTCTGTTCCATCACTCACCCAAGCGTCCTTCTCTTGATCTCCCTTAATTCTTAGCTCCAAATCCCTCAAATCAAAGTCTACCAATCATTTTCCTACACCTTTTCCCACGGTTTCTAGGGTTTCACTTGGCTGGTTCATTTGATCCTTCAATATCACGATGCCTCGCACAAAAACTACAACAAATCGAGGTGCTTCTTTAGGGACAGATGATAATAATATCGAACAATGGCTCGTAACTCCTTAATTGAAGCATTGATACCAATCTTATTTTAGTTCTATGGAACCAATTTTTGGTAAGGTCATAGATGCCTCCTTCTTTGATTCAGAATTTCCAGAAATCCTGCCAAAGTTTCAGAATATTGGTTGGAAGAATTTTGTAGTTTATTAATCCAAAGGCTTGTATCCAAACCTTATGAAGATCTTCTATGCAAATATGATACATGGAGAAAATGTACTAACCACTAAGGTTAGGGGAAAGAAGATAGTTTTATCTCCACAAACTTTAGCTCCTATTTTGCATATTAGCCCAAGAGAATTTGAGTGTCTAGAATTTGCTCAAACATGGATTCTAGAGCAAGGTTTCACTTCTGAGGAATTCTTACCACTAATTATGATAGAGGATGTTGTTTACTTTGGCCATCCTCCAATGTACAAACAACTAAATCTTCAAGCTCAAATACTTCAGAAAATTATCACAAACAATATCCTACACCAAGTCGATTCATATGATCACATATCCTCAATAGATTGTTTTGTGTTATGGTGTTTTCTAAAAAGGAAGAAACTCGATCTCTCTAGCCTAATTTTGAAATGGATGTGGGCTAAATTGGAAGCTCATTGAGTCACTCTTCCTTATGGTGGTGCTCTAAATCTCATCTTTGCCCATCTTAGTGTCACTACTCCTACCGAACTGTTCATCAAGCGTACTAGGTATGATAGTTTCACTTCTAAAACCTTGAAACAAATGGGATGTGAAAAGTATGAGCAAAGTTGATTTTTGAAAGGAGGACGACCAAAAAGGCCAGTAGTTGTACCTCCCCCACCTCTAGATCAGCAACAAGGACCTTTAGCTAGCACTCCTTCTTGGATTGAACCTTTTCATCGTGCGTTCACTACATTCAGCAGAGATATGCATTCGGGTCTCTAGTCACTTCAAGAGAATGTATCCTCACTCCACACTACTTGCTCTTCACTTGACCAGCACCTTACTCGCATAAAGTAGTATAGGGCTAGCTTATCTCGGAGTGTTGATCTCGTGGATACCAGCTCTGCCCTTTGTAGTGATGCTTCATATGATGAAGAATCTGAAGAAGGAAGTGAGGAAGGTGATGAAGAAGAAGCTGAAGCTGATGAAGATAATGATGATGATGCTAATGATTAATTTTTTGTTTGTTGTGTTGTATTTATGTTATATCTATGGATCTATTTTTTTTGTTTGTGTTGCTTTGTTTATCTTTGGCTTGTACCTCCATTGATTATGACGTTTTGTACTCTTTGATGACTATAAGACTATGCTTATTATGTTCTATCCTAAGACTCCTTGTGACTATGCTCCTTATTTCTTTTTACTTGATGACAAAGGGGGAGAGATATTTTAGAGAGCAAACATGAGAACATGAGTTTCTTAGAGAGCATCTTAGAAAGCAAATATAAGAGCATGGCAAACATGTGAAACACATAATCTCGAAATGAGAATATAAGCAACATAAGCATAAGTATAATGCCAACTATTTGAGATAATATTTTAAATAAGGACTTGAACTATGATCCTAATACTAGTATGTTGAAATGAGCTATAATGCACTGATATTTAATTATGATGATTTCTTTTGAACTTATATTTAAAATCATCATTTTTTTACATATTGTTAAAAGGCATGCTTATTGTAAGGGGGAGCTAAATTAAGGTTCTCTCATCTTTGCTCCTTATTTGTCATCATAAAAAAAGGGGAGATTGTTGGCCTAAACATGGCTTTCTAATCTTGTTTTGATGATAACAAATAAAGGTTAATTTAACAAGTTATTATTTCAGGAAACCTAGTATGACAAAATTCAAAAGGATCAAAGAAATGGAAGTCTAAGATCACAAGTACCATAAAACTATACTTCATCAACAATATGATCAAAAGAAAACTCAAAAGGACCAAGATGTTCAAAACATGTGGAAGTTGAAAGAATATTGAGGCTTAAGTCTAAGAGGATTCAAAGCAAAGATATACATGAAGACTTCAAGCTTAGAGAGTTTTTAATTCTTTAGGAAGTCTTATGTAAGTACTTTATTATAAATATCATTTTGAATGCTTTGAAGCTCATTAGGGGTTGATATGGACTTAGAGACCTTACTTTGAAAACTCCAGAAATTTTTTTTTTAAATGTATCAAAGCAAGATGGCTGAAGATTTTCCTGAACTGATTTTGATCAGGCAGTGAAGGATCAGGTGACTGACCCCTGAATCCTCAGGCACTTGACCCTATTTTAAACTGAAAATTTACACTGTGTTCAAAAGGATAAGGCGATTGACCTCGAAGGGCTCAGGCAATTGACCCTCGAATTGCTAGTTTTTGAAACAGCTTTTTAAAATTCAAAATCGAGTTGCTTGTGCCCCAAACTTTGTAGAAACTTGGGAAACACTCCAAGTAACTTGGGCAACACGAATATAAAACTTTTTGAGCCTATAAATACATGGTTTCTCAAATCAAATCAATGCCAAGAATTGAAAATCAGTTTTCAAGCTATATTGCTCACTCTATCACAAAGCCCTCTTGCACACATATTCTTGCTAAGAATTTTCTGAGATAAACTAAGTCTCTGATCACTGATCTGAAAGCAAATCTTTTGATGTTTGATGAAAATCAAAATAAGAATCCTAGTGACATACTTCTTTGAGCTTCAATTCAATTCTCTTTGATATTTACTTTGAAGTATTAGTTGTGCTATATTTGTACTAACCGGCTCTATCTGAGAGCATCTCTTGTACACAAGAATCTTTTCTTTATTCCTTGTTTTCTTTGAGGGTTCAGGTTTATTGGATCATTGTACCGAGCATGGGGTATCGCTTCGAGTGGGGGCTCCACCTTAATTAAAGGACGAATCGCAACAGTTTGTTTTGCCTGTAAAGGAACGCTATAGAGGAATCCTTAGGTGGTCTTGCCTAAGGTGAGGACATAGGTTGGGTATAAGCCGAACCTCATAAAAACTCGGTCTCACTCTCTACCCTTACTCTTTAATTTTTTTGCATATATAAATTGTGTGGTTGTGTATCTAAGTGCAGGAAGTTGAAAGTTTGAGATTGAGAAAAATTTTAATTTAAGAGAGTACCTTGATTGATCTTTTTTGAAGACCTTAAAGGGAGTATGTTGATTAATTGTTTGCAGAAATCTTGGTTAAAAGGAAGTGCACCAATATTCATATATACAGGGCTTTATTTAAACTCTAAGTTGAGTTTTGCAAATGTTGAATCAAGGAAGTGTTGCAGCTTATATCATTGGTTAAGTTGTGATTGATTGATTGATTGGTTGATTGATAAACATTGTTGAAAGCATCTCATTAAGAATCATTAGTTTGTGTTAATATTGAGTGTGGATTGTATTTGGTATAATAAGCATTAAAAAATCATTCTTGTGTATTTGCTCAACTTACAAAAGGTTGTGAATTTGTAAAAAGATTTAAAAGAATCTTTTAAAAACTCAATTCACCCCCCTCTTGGGAATACACCTTAGTTTTCAGGTTTCAAATTAGAAATTTCGCGTGGCTTGAATTATTTAAACATGATGGTTTTATTGAAAATCTTAAATGAAAATTATTGCTTGGCCACAATCATCTTAGATTAGCTATATAATTTAGGATTAAATTACCTGAATTATTTTAAGATCCATGTGGTTGTCTTGTTTTTCTAATTATATTTTGGAATATAAGTAAGGAATATGAGGTCCAAACCGAGTGGGGTTAGTCCCAACACATCTGTCACATCGAATTGGACGTGCCGGATCTGACAGTACCCAAAAACTACTCCCCAGGAACTTTTTCCCCACTTAGAAATTAAGTTAAAATACAAACAAACTTAGTAAACTTAGTTCATAAACTTAGTAAACTTAGTACACTTCTCAGGAGGAGCAGCTTCAGAAAAGGAGTAGGATTTTCAAATTTTTTTTGACCCACATACATTTTTATTCTTTCTTCGTGTCTGTAATTATATACTTCATGCACTTTTCTTTATTTTGACTACATTACACTACACTACACTGCACAAACATCCACTATCCATTTTTGCTTATTGCTTCAGTTTAATGGATGATTTAATTTTTGGATTGCATGCCTGGATTTATATATCTTGTGAATTGCATGCTGGTAGTGGACATTAGGACTTCATACTTGATTGGAATGCCGCCTACATGGCTGATGTAGTGATGTGTATTGCCTACTGGTAGATACTTTTAGGTTGTTGCATGTCTTAATCTAAATGGCATCTGTATGATGCAAAAATCTTGTGAATTGCATGCTTTTGTGAATTGCAGGTTTAGGAAATGTTTTATTTACAGACAACATGTTGCCAAAAATTTGTTAAATTTTTCCCAAAATAATCGAAGTCATATACCATATACTCAGATGATTATAGTGTGCTGAATGTTAAAACATTTTTGAAAGGATGAGTGAACTTGAAATGAATTTTGAACTTCATCTCTAAATTTACTTTTGTATATGCTAAGCGAAAATTCTATCAATCATGGACTCATTTGCATTATTTGGTTCTTATAGTTGTTTTTGAGTCCTAAGGAAGCCATGTAAACCATGAACATCACATTATATTTTTTCATAGAACTATATTCTAATATAGATTGTTTGTGGGATACATGAACATATTACATTATTTAATGCTTATTACATAAAGTTCTTGTGTTCTATAAAATTCATTATTGGTTGGATTATTGTGATCTGTTTATTTGGATCAATCAGGTTTGGAGCACATCTCTATGGAAAATGTCCTATTTATAAAGGAAATGCTACCAATTTTTTTCTAAACTGATAAAGCTTAGCTATTTAAAATTGTATTATTATTTTTTAACTATATCCGAATGTCCGATTATTTTGCTATCAAATCATTGATACTTATTGTATGTATACATATATGTTCAAAAATATTATACTAATTTTTTTTATAATTCTTAATTTGTAGGGTTTGCGGTTGTCACAACATCAGCACAATGCCATGCACTACAGTCGGATGCAACTTTTGACTTTTTTGTAGTTTTTTTATTATCTGAGTAGATGGAATTTATGTATTTTAGTTTGAATTTGTATAATGTATTTGTATTTGTATTTGAAATTGAAATTGAATTTGAATTTTAAATAATTTATGAACTTTTTTAGTAATTATGGTTTAATATTATGTATGCAAAAATGTAATTGCAGATTTTTATAAGAATTAATAAATAAAAAATTTATTAATTTTAAATTATTAGTGACATTTTTAAAATCGTCACTAATAATCAACTATTAGTGATGGTTATAAAACCATTACTAATTGACCATTTTTAAGTATCAATGATGGTTTCAAAACCGTCACTAATAGTAGAGTATTAGTGACGAATTTTAAAAGTGTTACTAATGATAGAGTATTAGTGACGAATTATAACTGTCACTAAAAGCCTAAGACCGTCACTATAAATTCTGCATTTTCTTGACTCAAAATCGTCACTTAAGCTCAAGTATTAGTGATGGTTTTAAAATCGTCACTAATAGTCTATTATTAGTGACCGTTTTTGAACCATCACTAATAGCTGCTCTTGTGAGTATTAGTGACGATCTTAGGCTTTTAGTGATGATTATAATCCGTCACTAATACTCTATTATTATTGACGCTTTTAAAATTTGTCACTAATAAGTATTAGTAACCATAGATATGACAACTAATTCAAAATCGTCACTAATACTTATAAAATCATCACTAATACTTTTAGTGATGGTTTTTTGATTATTAGTGACGATTTTGATCCGTTACTAATAACCTTATTTTTTCTAGTGGATGCTAAATTATGAACGATGAACTCATAATGCGCTGATGGCATAACATATTAAAATTAACAAAATAGGTCATTAACTGAATACATGGTAATGCAAAATAGCAATAAAAAAAATTCATCTGATAGAAGACAAGATATAGATACAAGGAAGCGATGGACACAAGGAAGCTGTTGTATACTGCACTTTAATTCACCAAATATATACAAAAATATTGGTAATCATCAAATTTGTATAAAAATCCATCTAATAGAAGACAAGATACTATAAAATCAGGAAAAAAAAAAATTTCTTGAATCTAACATTTCAAAGCTACACATCATTCATATTATGCTGATGAAACAAAGGAAACCAAAAAAATAAAAAATTAGAGAGCAAGCAACACTAACTTGGACCAAGTTACCAAACCACCAAGGCGCAACAAGAATAGATACCTTCCTGTTGAAGATATTGTAATGTGATTTGGATTCTTCAAAAATTTCCATAATTTCTCCAAGTTCTCTTTACAATTCAACAAAATGGTTCCCCTCATGTATGCTTTTGAAGAAAAGCTTGGGAGAATGCACACATGTGTTGATATGGTAGTCTGCTTATGTATGAATTCCACAACTATTCTTGGGGAATGGTGATAGCCAGTGATTCTATTCATAAGTGAAGTTTCCCCTCCCATATCTACATCTTGCTCTATTTTCGACCAATTGTTGCTAATAGTCTTTATATTCCAAGAGAAAAAAAGAAAGGAAACTAGATCACTAGACCTCATAAGTGACGAGTCATTATAGCACAACATCCATGGTGAGTGAGAACAAACCTTCAAATGCCTATGTTGTACTCCTCAAGTGCGCACTGTCACACGACCCTGTTTCATGGTATTAAAGAACGACCATTACGTAATAGGAAAACAAGTGGCCGATACCGTTACAAGCCGCATTAGCAGCGAGCACAAAATTCATGTGGGTAACGACTGTTACGGAAACATAACGGCCCGTAACAATCGTTACACTTACGTTATGACACGTAACATCCGTTATGACATGTTACAACCGACGACCCGTTCCAGCGTACCTTATCTCCTCGAATCTGCTCCATTTGTGTGTCTCTCCTTCATCTGATCTTGTCATTTGAAGCCTCTAAAGAACCGAAAAGCAGCTCAAGCCTTTGAACCCTTAGATCTATCATCTGAGTTCCCTCTTCACTCGAATCACTCTTCGAGTCTTCGTCTCCTTCCTTCGTACAACTTCAATCTACTGATATGAAGCTTCGAAATCCCTAAAATCCCCAAAATTAGCTTTGTCTCCCTTAGTCCTTCTCCTTCGTCATTTGTTTTGCTCAGTCCTTCGGCCGATTGTTTCTCTCGTGGGTAGCAGGCTCGCAGGTCGCAGCTTTCGCGGGAGTCGGGTGTGGGAAAAAGTAAAACCTACTAAGATAGTAAATGCTTCTTCCTTCTTCTTCACTTAATAATTTTGTTTTATAATTTCAATTTATACTTTAAATAGAATGTAAATTTCTATTTATTTAATTAATATAAAAATTGTAAATTTCAGTTTATTTAATTAGTATATAAATTGTAAATTTCAGTGGTAAATTTAGTTTGTTTTATAATTTCAATTTATACTTTATATAAATTATAAATTTCAGTTTATTTAATTATTATATAAATTGTAAATTTTAGTTTGTTTTATAATTTCACTATTTCAGTTTATAAATATAATTAGTATATAAATTTAGTTTATTTATTATTTAATTAGAATATAAATTAACAATTGTAAATTAGTAATGATTGTATAAGTAGAATTTATCAATTAAAATAAAAAATTAGTATAAAATTTTTAAAATATAAAATTTATAGAGTTACTTAAGCTCTTAGAGAGTTAGAACCTAGAACTTAGAACTTAAAACCTCAGAGTATAGATTTAGTAAAAAATTATATACTAATATTCTACATATTTATTTTTTAATATCTTGATAATTAATAATTAAATATTAGATCTACAATTTATAATAAATTCTAATTTGTACACAATTAGCCAAGCCTCAAGTCTTAATTGACTCAAGTTCAAGTATATTACCCTTTAAATAATTAAATTGTAAGATTTACAATTCCATATTTATTTTGTTAAATTATAAATTTTAATATAAATTATTGTATTATATATGTATAAATCAACTAAAATTTTTAATAGTTAGTAACTTGAAGTTTAAATTTAATCCATCATTTATGTAATATTGTTATGTAATTAACAAATTAATTAATTATGTACCCTTTTATTCTTAATTTATTGTATAAGGATGATAACTTTTTTTTGTTTACTTGTATAGAAGTCATCTAATTAAGCATCAATATGCCACATGATAGACAAGGAACTGAAGAGCTACCTAGTGAAGACATTGTTTGACATTTTGCTACTCCAATGGAAGATAGTAGACATGTTGTCTTATGTAAAGTATGTGGAAATACAATTAAAGGAGGAGTTACGCAATTGAAACAACACTTGGCACATAAAAAAGGTCAGGTGTCTTTGTGTCCAAATGTAACCACGCAGGTGAGAGAAGAAATGATGAAACATCTACAACAATATGCAGAGAAGACGAAAGGCAAGATGAAGTAGAAGCTTAAATCAGAAGAGATTTTAAAAATTTGAGTGACAAATGTTGACCTCATAGGTCACAACCGGTTTTGATAATGACAAATACTCAAGTATTTGATGGCTATCCAGTTTATGTGCAAGTTTATATTAGAAGATACATCGATGACACATGAAGTAAAGCATGAAGACCTTTAAGACTATTTTATGTTGTAATTTATATTATCATTCAATTCGGGTTTGTAATAATTACTACAAAAAATCAGGGTATTAGTGAAGGATCAAATCCGTTACTAATACATATAAATTCGTCACTAATAGTATTAGTGACGAATTTGTAAGTATTAGTGACGATTTTAAATTTGTTGCTAGATCTACCATTACTACTAACTATTAGTGACGAATTTAAAATTTGTCACTAATAATAAGGTATTAGTGATGGATTATAACCGTCACTAAAACCCTAATACCGTCATAACAAATTCTACATCGACTCATAGTCGGGTATAAATTCTACCGTCATTATAAATTCGTCACTAATAGTCGGGTATTAGTGAAGGATTCAAATTCGTCACTAATACCCTACTATTAGTGACGAATTTGGATCCTTCACTAATAATTAAGAAATTAAAAAAAAATTTAATACTAATTTTTTTGAATCATCAATTCCTGTAAAAATCTGTAATTATATTTTCACATACATAACCTGAAACCATAATTAGTACAAAAATCATAAATTATTTAAAATTTTGAATTCAAATACAAATTCAATTAAAATAAAATAAAACATCTGTTCAAAAATTTGTATACATTATACAAATTCAAATTAAAATACAAAAATTCAATTTGTTCAAATAACAATAAAAATTACAAAGAAATAATCAAAAGTTGTATTCGACGATTGTAGTGCATGCATGGCATCCTGCTGATGTTATGATAGCCGTGAACCCTACAAATTAAGAATCATAAAAAAAATTAGTATACAAATGGAGAATAGAATGGAGAGCTGGCATTTAGTATAATCAGGAAGAAAAATATAAAGAGTGTGCCGTATAATAATTTTCAATCCTAAACGAATAGCTGAAATGAATGTGAATGGCGTACGTATGAATATATATAGTTGCATGCATCAAACAATACATGTAAACGCTTTAACTCGTTCTCAAAATAGAGTATCCCTGGTGGTGGAAAAATGATAATGCTTAACCATAATTAAAAATAAATGATATGCCATGTATGTTAATAGATGCAAAATTAGGACTTAATGAAATAACTTTTCGTTTAACTTTCACTCATCCTTTCAAAATTATTTTAACATTCATTTTATCATAATTATCTTTATACGTGCTTTTTTTTAAAAAAATTTTAACAAAATTTCGGCAGCATGCCATTTGTAAATTGGACATTTTCCTATAAAACCTATACCTGAAACATGATTGCTTTCACAAAATAAAACATTTCAAGCATGCGAGAACCTAAATCCACTACCAGCATGCAATTCACAATGTACTGTATCAGTCATGCAGTTGGCGTTCAACACAAGCATGTATTCCAGTAGTTCAATATACAATTCATATAACATAATACCATCCATGAAGAAAATATTACCCAAAAAACATTAAAACACAGTTCAACTAAGGTTTTTCTAGTTTTGTCTAGATGGTTGCTTCTCAAGCATTCTTGATGCAGCTTAGGTTGCGCATGAAGTTGTTACTTAGATTGTGAGAAGTCTTGTGATAGATTGAGTGGGGTTTCTTGGATTTAGTTATGGACATAAAAAGCTTTGGTTATAGATTGAGGAAATGGATTATGGTTAGTTTTCTTCTATTCAATGATCATGGTGGAATCCTGGTTTAAAAGGTTTTAAGATTGCATTTGCTTTGTTGGAGAATTTTGAGTTTGTCTTTGGTCCTTAGGATTTAATTTTCTAACTTGAGTTTGACTATAAAAGTTTTCAATATATAGGAGGTTTCGAGTTGTGATTCTTTAATGGGTTTTAATGTTCATAAGTGGCTTTCACTTACTTATATGAAATTTAGTTCTTGACCTTTCACTGTATTCTATACATTATTGTTCTTAGCCAAGTTTTTTAGATTTTGAATGATAAGCCTAAGATTGCCTTTTTATTACAAATATCAACACGTGAGAGGCGCGAGTTAGAATGACTTTAAGTTTTTACTGATCATGCATACGTTTCTTTGTACACGATTTTATTCTGGAAAAACTTTACCACTATGCTGTCTATAAATTGGACATTTCCCAAAAAATTCCTGTGCTAAAACCGATAGATTCAAGCAAACAAATCACAATAATATGCATAATGCAGATACCGGTGAGTTTGAGGATGCGAGAACCTAAATCTACTACTAGCATGCAATTCACAATTTACTGCATCACCCATGCAATTGACGTTCAACACAAGCATGTATTCCAGTAGTTCAATATAAAATTCATGTAACATAATACCATCCATGAAGAAAATATTACCTGAAAAATGTTAAAACACAATTCAACTAAGGTTTTCTAGTTTTGTCCAGACGGTTGTTTCTCAAGCATTCTTGATGCAGCTTGGGTTGTGCATGAAGTTGTTACTTAGATTGTGAGAAGGCTTGTGATAGATTGAGTTGGGGTTTCTTGGACTCATTTATGGACATAAAAAGCTTTGGTTATAGATTGAGGAAATGGATTATGGTTTGTTTTTCTTCTATTCAGTGATAGTGGTGGAATCCTGGTTTAGAAGGTTTTAAGATTGCCTTTGCTTTGTTGGAGATTTTTGAGCTTGTCTTTGGTCCTTAGGATTTAATTTTCTAACATGAGTTTGACTATAAAAGTTTTCAATATATAGGAGGTTTCGATTTGTGATTCTTTAATGGGTTTTAATGTTCATAAGTGCCTTTCATTTACTTATATGACATTTAGTTCTTGACCTTTCACTGTACTCTTTACATTGTTGTTCTTAGCCAAGTATTTTAGATTTTGAATGATAAGCCTAAAATTGCCTCTTTTCTTAGGAATATCAACATGTGAGAGGCGTGAGTTAGAATGAATTTAAGTTTTTACTGATCATGCATATGTTTCTTTGTACACAGTTTTATTTTGGAAAAACTTTATCGAAATTTCGGCATCATGCCATCTGTAAATTGAACATTTCCCAAAAAATTCATGCACTAAAACCTGGTAGATTCAAGCAAACAAATCACAATAATATGCATCATGTAGATACTAGTGAGTTTGAGCATGCGAGAACCTAAATCCACTACTAGCATGCAATTCACAATGTACTGCATCAACCATGTAGTTGGCGTTCAACACAAGCAGGTATTCCAGTAGTTAAATATAGAATTCATATAACATAATACCATACATCAAGAAAATATTACTAGGAAACTGTTAAAACACAATTTATTAGTGACGGTAAGACTTGCACATCTAATGAGAAAATGCATCTAATGATGTCGATGCATAGTGAGTTTATAATGGACTCATTTATTACATCCAATGAAGTACTAAGAATCTAACAAAGGATATAAATATTATCATTGAACAAAATATATAACTTTTACCTATTATTCATTTCTTCATTTACGAAAAAAATGCAAAATAATTTTCATCTCTATTTTGAAAACCAACAAAATTTATTCATTTTTTTAAGCATACACAACATATTTGAAATGAAGTTTTTTTTTTTTTTAATTTTCTAATATTAATTTGCAAGGACACGCATACTAGTCGACCCATGTATTTCATGTATAAGTTTGAAGCTCCTTGTCGTAAAATAGTTAAAAGTTCAAGGCTGCTTCTACAAATATATATATGCACACATACACTATACAAATAAATTATGTGCAAAATGAAAAAGAGATACTTTCAGAGTACTCGCGACTCTCAAAGGAGGCATACCGGAAAGAGAGTGGATTGCCTTCCTTGGATAGTGTGGACTATGGGAGAGACCCTGAGAAGAAGAGACTATGGGGGGATGATGAACCATCTGTGTCAACCAGTCAGCAATCTCTCTCTCTTAGTCTATAAATACCACCTCTACCACCTTCTCCTCCGACCCTCTCTCTCTCTCTCTCTCTCTCTCTCTTGGATTACCATGGTGGGTGCTTGTAAGTTCTTCCAAGAATTCACCTTCTTATTGCTGTTTTTGCTTTATAGGGGAATGTGCTAGTTTTATTCTATTTTCCTATACTATAGGATCTTTCATTGAAGGGTTTCTTTGTTTTTGTATTTATGAAAGCTTGGTAATTGGAACTATTTTTTTCCCATGTTTGTGGATTTGCTGGGCAATTTTGACTTATGGGTCGTCTGCAATCCTCGTTTCTGCTCTAAATATCAGTGAAGTCACAACGAATTTTTGTGTTTGTTACAAATGCGTGTGAGATTCATGAAATGTATATTCATAGCCTCATACTTTTCTTATATTTTATTATTATTTTTTAAATTTTTTTTTGGTTTTCCTGCAACATTACTTAGGTATTTAGTTCGTGATCTAGGCTATGACTTTCTCGGAGCACTAGATTAGATTTTCAGATTTTATTATTTTTGACGCCCTTACCTATTAATATGTGCGAGTGTTCATTCCTTTTTTTGTGGATATATTTTTTTTTCATACACTTGCTCTTCAGATATGTAATGTAATGTTAAATGTGTTAGATCTCGATCTTTATGTTCATTTATTTTGGTAGGATAATTCGAGTAACCATAATCTTTCAATGCATTGATACAACAACAGTAGTTATATAAGCTATGTCATGGAAATTCATAAAAGAGATGATGGAGCAGTTAAAATTTCCTAGGACTATGGTAAACTAGGTAATGCAATGTGTGTCCAACCTTGCTTTCTCCTTATTTGTTAATGGAGGCTACCATGGTTTCTTTGAGTGGAGGAAAGGCTTTAGGCAAGGAGACCCTATTTCCCCTCTACTGTTTGTGTTAGGAATGGAGTATCTTTCTAGACTCCTTATTGATCTAGAAAATAATGCTAACTACAGATTCCACCCCATATGTGAAATGCTAAAGCTGACACACCTTGCTAACTAAAATGATCTAATATTATTCTCTCCGGGTGACTCAAATTCAGTTAAGCAACTACTGGATGGCCCTGGAAAATTTTCGAAATGCTCAGGCTTAACAGCTAATATGCCTGAATTCGAATTTTTTGCATGCTAGAATCAAAGTAGTAGAGATGGAATAGATTAGATGTCTAACATAATTTCAAGAGGGGAACTTTCTTTTCAGTTATTTGGGAATTCCACTGGCTACTTCCAAACTTAATAAAATGCATTATGCCCCTCTAATAAATAGGATTTCTGAACTCCTCAGTGGCTGGCCGAATCACAAAATCTCATATGCAGGAAATTGGAACTTGTACATTCTGTTATCGAGGGGGTAGAGAGCTTCTGGTTGGCTATCTTTCCTTTTCCTAAATATGTTATTCACCACGTAGTGAGATGCCTAATTAATGTGTAGAAGAATATGCAGCAATATGCATACAAAATTAAGTTAATCTTTGAAATTAATATGCAGCAAGAATATGCTATATATCATGAAATAAACTTTTTTTACCTATCAGTTCAAACATGCTTCTGGATGGATTTACCTATCAATTCAAACATCCATGTATTAGAGTATTATTTGAAAATTTATACTCTATGAGGTATAGATTCTGAATTTTCAATGCACAAGAATAGAAGAATGACATACCTTCTAATGAGAGGAGCCACCTGCATCATCTGATCTAGATTGGCGCATCATTTCTTCGAACTGCACTTGCTTATTCATCATAGCTGTGAGCGTGGCTTCGAAGGTGGACACCTTTTCTTTCAAAATCTGGTTCTCCAATGTGACATTAGACACCAAGTGTCTCGACTCCTAGTTCTCCAGCTCCACCGTTTGCACCCACTGATCCATCTCGTCCACCCAAGCGTCGGCCTGTCGACGCGCTCGTTCTAGCTCAGCACGAGCCACCACACCCATTAAAAACGAAGCTGTGGGGGCAATGTATCCACTTCCAAGCCCTTTCACCCATCCCCTCGCTCATTCCCCAAGCACCTGAGCGATTGTCTGGTAATCCGTCATTTGTTGGCTCCCCTCTTCAACAGGTGCATCTCTTAGCTCGACCATCTGCACCTATTTTTAGTGATGAAAATGATAAAAAATAAGAAATTAGAATACAACTTTTATGTTTTGAATCAAATTATAAACTACATATTTAATTTGACTTACATGTTTGCTTTCGCACCGTCGGGCCACTCCCCTGATCGCCGTTGGTGCGTTCTATGATAAAGATTTGGAAGCGGCTCCTCGACGCCAGTCGCAAGATCACACTACATTATAATATAAAACACCATTAATATTAATGGTGTACATATTCGTCAGATAGTGTTATCTATAGCAATTACCCATCGATGATTGACGAATAACCTTGACCCACCGCAATGTGTCGTTAGGAGTTTGCTGCGGTTCGTAGCATTTTTTACACATACAGCCTACAAAAAAGATGTTAAGACTTCTTATTAGCCATAACAAAGCTCAAAGTAGATATTATAATATGAACACATCACCTGATAGTGTGGGTTGTGGAAATGGCGACACACCACCTCCCAATCCTCTTGGGATATCTTATCGTATAGGTGGGTTTATACTTCATCTCCCATCGCACAAAAATGTTTGCGCATTTTCGCACGCTAGGACTTAAATTTATTACAAAGTTAGACATCCACCGCCCTCTTCACATAGTCTGCGTGGAGAATGTCCATATCAAACTCCTCCTGCATAGGTAATACATTTAGAATGTTAGATAGTTGTTTGGCTAGTATATTAAAAGTTATAAAAAGCAGGTTTGGGATTACTTACCAAGATGCGCATGTAAAGAACCATGTGCTGCGCCTCAGTCACCTGCGGCCAGCTGAAGGTGGTGATTGGAGCATACTGTCGGCATATAATGTCGAGCTCTCACGTCCATGCTGGACACCAATCGTCACGCGGGGCGGTGAAGCCTAGAGGAATGTCATTCCTATTGCGCTGCCCCATCCTCTGCAGGTGCTTCTTCAGCGCTGTGTTCTTCACGACACCACGGCCTAACTTGGCCGTGGATGTTGATGCTGAAAGAAGAGTTAAATTAAGAACAATATTTTAATTATACACATGAATAAAAATCAATAGTTTACATCGAAATAAATGAAAGGAAACCTTACCAATGCTACTGATCATGGTGGGCAACTCACCCTGCGTGTCATCCCAAGCTAAGGTATCCACATCTGGTCGAGGTTTCGATGGCCCAGACAATGGTGTTGCCGCATCAGGACCAACGGGCTTCTCCGGTCTCGAGGATGTCGGATCATCCTTATGCGATGTAGTGGAGTGCCTAGAGGGAAGTTAGCCACGTCGACCTCTTGGTGTCATGTCTACAAAATATTAGACAAGTAACTATAAGAAGTATGAGTATTAGATGGATGCATAATATATATATTTTTAGTTATTTATACATGTTAGATACATAGTGACAAACATAACATGCTTACCCCCCAATACATCCTCAATATCAGTATCATCCTCACTTTCTAAAGTATCTTCCTTTTCACTATAGTACTCGATCCCTGTTTCATCTTTCCCATCAATTTCCTCATCATTGATGAAGTGAACGTCTACAGAAGGTTCAACTATAATGTTAGTAGTGCCTACATGTTCTGCCGTCGCATCATCCCTATTCAATGGTATAGGATCGGCTCCTCCTTTGACAACATTGAAAGTCGATTATGCTGCTACACTGATAGATGGCTCATCTTCTTAGAATACAGCCTCACTGACGCTATTCTCCCCATTTGCAACTTCTGTAATAGCATTCAAACTTCAGGGAGGAATCTTTTGGGCCACTTTCCATTCACCCTTCAATTTGGTGTTTTTAAGGTAAAACACTTGTTCGGCCTGCATCGCTAGCACAAAAGGGTCATTTGGTACCAGGTCTTGCTAAAATTGATTCTAGTAAAGTAGGAATCTGTGTTTATCCCAGTATTTTTATTTCAAATGTCCCACCAGGTACACTTGAATAGGTGGATGAGTCTATTCGCTCCATAGTTAAGCTCTATAATGTCATTCAAGACACCAAAGTAGTCAATTTCTTCATCTCCTTCTATGCTTAGCACTGCAACCCCAGAATTTTGGGTTCTTTTATTCAGTTCGAGGGACTTTGTATGAAATTGTAATCCATTGACAATGCAACCACTGTAGCGGTTAGCTCGTTGATTAGGGCCACATGCCAATGCGTATAAATCTTTACTTGTCGTTGGTTCTTTATTGTAATACATGACTTTCATCTATTAAATAAACTGGAGTTTAGATAAGTAAACTGTCAACATTGACAATGTACATTGCTTCGTACTCAATCAGTATTTGTTACTTACACAACTCCCAAACCAATTGAAAAATTCCTTCTTATGTCTGTCGTCGACATTTCGTTCATTTTGTTCCAGAAGTTCAGCTTTATGTTCGTTATATGCAACAATAGTACATGTTAATGTCAAGTAAGTATATAAATATGCATATGTAAATACATTGCAAAGTAAGGAGTTTCGAACCACGTACTCGATATATTGAACAGTTTCATCACAATTCTTGAGGACGTAAAAATGGGTCTTTTGTAGGTTGGGCATATCCACGAAATCGTAAACCCGTGCACTGAATGGTCGAACATTTTCTCAAAATATAGAACTCATTGGTTCTTTATCTTCAGCATTAATAGCATAAACGTCTGCATTTCACTCCTCGTAAGTGAACCTTGTGTCAATGTCATGTAGATACATTGAGCAAAATGTAAGACATTCATTGTCAATGTATGCCTCAATGATTGAACCTTTTGGTCGTGCCTTATTGCGCACATACCCCTTCAAAGTAGACAAGAACCTGTGCGTTTTACGTAGCATTATTAACCTTTAGACAAAAAAAGGAAAAAAAAATGAGGAAATCACGTGACCATTATAGAAGGACTTTAAAATTTACCTCTCAATAGGATACATCCAACGATATTGGACCGGTCCTCCAATTATGGCCTTCCTTGGTAAATGGATGACTAGGTGGACCATCACATCGAAGAATGCTGGTGGAAATATTTTCTCCAGCTTGCATAGTATGATCACAATGTCATCCTCTAACTGTTCAAGTACGTTTACGCTTAATTTTTTGAAGCACAATTGTCGAAAAAAATCCCCAGCTCAATTAGCACCGAGCCAACATCTTCGGTCAAGTGTCCACAAAGGAAAACGGGTAGAACTTGTTGTAGAAGGATGTGACAATCATGACTTTTCATTCCTAACATCTTCCCTTCCTTCTTATTTATGCATCGAGCTATGTGCGATGCATATCCATCAAGGAACTTCACTGATTTCAATCATTCGAAGAATTTCTTCTTCTCATCCTTTGAAAATGTGTAATAAGCTGATGACATGAGAAGTTTGTCCCCATCACGAAACAGGTGCAACTCAGGCCGTATTCCCATTACTGTCATATCCTAGCGAGCATTTGAGGTGTCCTTTGTCTTCCCATTTATATCCAGCAATGTACAAATGACATTCTCACAAATGTTCTTTTCGATGTGCATGACATCCAAGTTATGGCATAGTGGAAGATCTTTCCAGTATGGTAACTCGAACAAGATGCTTCTCTTTGTCCAATTCAACTCCCACTAAACACGTTTTCTTTTTCTACTAGTTGGTGGTTTCCCAAATTTCACATATCCAATCAACCTGAGCTGGTTTAATATCTCTTTCCCACTTAGTCATTTTGGCTGCAACCTTCATTCAGTTTTTCCATTAAAGATTTTGACGCCACGAGTCCTCCAAGGATGTTCAGGTCGTAGAAAATGACGATGACACATAAAGCATAACTTGTGTCCATGCTTCAAGGATAATGACCTAGCATCCTTATTACAAACTGGGCATGTTAAGTAACCTTTTGTTCTCCAACCCGATAGGTTGCCGTAAGAGGCAAAATCATTAATTATCCATAACACTACAGCATGCATCCAAAAGGTTGTCTCGCTTTCCACATCGAATGTCTTCACCCCTTTTTCCCATAGTTCTATCAACTCGTCAATTAACGGACGTAGGTGCACATCAATGTCATTACTAGGTGCCCTCAGTCTGAGAATAAGTAGTGACATATAAATGAAGGGTTCTTTCATACATCGCCATGACAGCATATTGTATGACATCATCATAACTGGTCATATGCTATACAGGTTGTTCATGTTACCAAAAGGATTGAACCCATCTGAAGCAAGACCGATTATGATGTTGCGAGGATCACTAGCAAACCAAAAATGCATTTTATCAAAGTCAGCCCAAGTTTCGGAGTCCACTGGATGGCTAAGGGTGTTTCCATCTTGAAGACATTTCTCTTGATGCCATCTCATATCGGCAAAAGTCTTTCTGCAGATGGACAATCGTTGTAGTTGTGGGAATAATGGACAATATCGTAAAACTTTTTGGGGGATCTTTTTACCCTTCTTCTAATTAGTTGTATACCTCGGTTCACTACATTCAGGGCACTCGTTCGCATTTTCATGTTCACCATAAAAGAGTGCACAATCATACCTACACACATGTATTAGAGTGTAACCGAGACCCAATTCACGCATGTATGTATTCGCCTCATAAAAAGACTTCGAAAGTGTTTCACCATTAGACAGTGCCGCCTTAATGACGCTTAAATGCATGTTGAATGCTCTCTGAGATAACCCATGCATTGTCCTTGCATGAAGCAACTTAATCATAAAATCTAATTTTAAGAACTTTTTACAGTTTGGATATAGGGGCACTCGTGCATCCCTCACGAAATTAGCAAATGGTTTACTGAGTCGATTCAACGTACTAGGATTGCAAGGTATGGTACTTGTTGAAGTAGATTCATCACCAGTATGTGACACACTGACATCACCCGTGTCCACTGCAATCCCCCTTTGCAAGTCACCTAACATTTTGATTAACCCTTCCGAACGTGTATCACCACCTACTATATTTGCCCCCTCATCTTCATTGTCATCATCATCGCTCTAAACTGCGTAATCTTCACCGTGGAACACCCATCTTTCATACCTTTTCTCCCTTCCAAAGTCTAATATATGTGAATGGACCAGATCAATGTGTTTGAATGTTATGTTTTGGCATTTCTTGCAAGGACACCTTATTCTACTGGCTTTGTCTGCACAACGACAAGCAAACTTTATAGAATCATGTACCCCTTTCACGTACTCTGGAAAAAACCTACCCCGAGCATTCATCCAACTCTTATCCATGTTCGTTAATTACCCTATAACATGTTCAAGTAAATGGTGTTGATTACATTCTTATAATGTTTATGACGTATGCATCGTGAATCCTATAATCGACGACCTTCCATCTAAAGGGTACGGATCCTATCCCATTCAGGAATGCTGCATTTACGTTGCGATCAATCACTTAAATTCATTCGTTGTAGTCATTATAAATTTTGGTAGCATCTCCCCATGGCTGTCCAAGTACACGAGATGGGGAAAGTTAACATGTTGCTAGTTTTTCATCATTAACAAATTGTCACGACACCCCACTATGCACCCAGAGAACATAAGTAGAGGCGCGTTCGAAATATATAATGACAATTGACAAAGCGTGAACGATGACAACAATGTAAATACAACTTTCTGAACTGTCCATATTGGACAATCCAAGAATGGTCGAAATACAAACATTACTAATTGTAAGTGAAACAAATAATTAACATGTTCAATTGATTATTAGTCAACATAGTATGACTAATAATCAATTGAATTATAACAATTGATTTGTCTCACATATATGATTAGACATGAATGTATAGTAACTGTTCTTGAACGGGTCTAAGCTTCAATGAACACATGAAATGACAGTAATTAATTTGGCATTTTACGTCATATGACATTTAGTTCTTGATCTTTCACTGTATTCTATACATTGTTGTTCTTAGCCAAGTGTTTTAGATTTTGAACGATAAGCCTAAGATCGCCTCTTTTCTTATGAATTTCAACACATGAGAGGCGTGAGTTAGAATGACTTTAAGTTTTAACTGATCATGCATATGTTTCTTTGTACATGGTTTTATTCTGGACAAACTTTAACGAAATTTCGACAACATGCCGTCTGTAAATTGGACATTTCCCAAAAAATTCCTACAGTAAAATTTTGATAGATTCAAGCAAACAAATAACAATAATACCCATCATGCAGATACCAATCAGTTTAAGCATGCGAGAACCTAAATCCACTACCAGCATGCAATTCACAATGTACTGCATCAACCATGCAGTTGGCGTTCAACACAAACATTTATTTGAGTAGTTCAATTTACAATTCATATAACATAATATCATCCATCAACAAGATTTAGTCATTCAAAATTTCAAAAGATTTCAAGTTCATACAGTTATAAATAAAACTTACCTTTTGGGGTTCTAGTCATTAAATGGATGAGTCAAAAATGTCGTAATTCAATATAATTTAACCAAAAACAACATATCTGAATTTCAAGTTCAAAATTTGAAGTTTACTGCTCATTTTATTTCTTAATTGTGTATTTTTGGGCATTTTTTATGATGCAAGAACATGAGGTTGGAATCATGCCCATTTTGTAGGGCAATCTAAATGGGCAATTTTCCAAAATTATGGACGTAGTTTCCTCATTTGAGCTTGATTTTCAACAAGTAATAGCTATTTGGAATCTAGTATTTCACAAGAGATGCAATATAATTTCAATAAGAGCAGAAAGACTTAAGTAGGAATTCCTTATATTGTAGTGGGCTCATTTTGAAAGGCTTAAACAACAATAAGGATATAGAAATTAAAAGTGGGAGAGGCTCATTCACGTGGAAAAGTTGCTATTTACACCTAAATGTTTATGTTTCACTTGTCACAAAATAAACTAAACTTATAGTCATACATCTCATGAATTTGACTTTTCGTGAAATTAAACATATATTTAAGTAAACTCTCATTGTGTTAATTAATGTTGTACATGTGCCTTAAAAGTAGTCACTTTGATCGATTTACCACATGATCTTTCTATTATAAAAAAAAATATTAAAATGTCTTAGGGCTTTTAACTAGAATTAATCCAAGGCCATTGAAAGGAGAAAAATGTTAAACTTTATGATAGTAGAAATTTTATTTTATTTTATTTATTTTTTATTTCTAGTTAGCTATGTGCATAATTCCACTTGAGACAATAAAATTCCACCTTCTCTTCTCTAATCCTTTTTCTTTTTACCTCACGAGAACTTGTTACGGGTGTTAGCGAGAGATCCATGAAAAAGCTCTTTATGGGATGGAGCTTAAAGCCACACCATGAGCAATGGAGAAAAGTATAGCCAACTACATGCATGCACAAATTAATACACACACACACACACACACACACACACACACACACACACACACATATATATATATATATATATATATATTCACACTGTTTTTAGTTTGTTATTCTTTACAAGATAGTTCATCCATTTTATTCGTGAATAAAAGGTGAGGCCGAGGCTTGTTATTTGTTTTCAAATAAGCAACATATATAAATATAATCAATTAATGTTTGCTTGTAAGCTCCAACGTCGTTTTCCCTTCATTCCTTTCGCAACTCTTAAGACAACATGGAGGATGGGAACTTTTAAAAATTGTTGTTCGTATGGAAGTGGGTTTTGTTTAGTGGTGAATAAATTAAAGAAGCATGCATGGTTATGAAATTCTCAAGCTTCTAAATTTGCATGGTTGACTTGTGGTATGCTACAACCTAAGTATAATATTATTATCCATGTACCACAATTTTATACTATCAAAATATAATGCTATTATAAATTTATATCTTTAGATTATTATAATGGTGCATCATCACAACTATGCATATGATACTATAATATAATATCATACTATAGGCTCAAAAAATGTATTGGAATATCTCATATTTGTATCTTAACTGACATGAGAAAAGTGAAAAAAAGGATAAGGTTATAGATCTGCTATTTCTCGTTATTTAGTCTTGGTCCAACATAAACTTTAAACTTGATAAAAAAAAAAAAAAAATTACACTCTTTTAATTTTTTAACTTAACAAATAGCAACCTCACCATGAACTAGTTTTTACTTTATAAGAGAGAAAATGAAAAAGGAGACTAAAGAAAAATTAATAGAGCCTAGTTGACAATTTTTAAAGTGTGAATAGAATCTCCCTTATTATTTTATTGCTCATATTAATACTCATAAAAACATTACAAAACACCAGTTTAGAACTTAAAACTAAAAACACATTTCAACTATGCTTATGAAGCTTGGTAATTATTCTAATTCAACACTTATGAATAAATAATATCAAATGTAAATTTAATAATATGGGTCTGTTCGCTCTTCATGTTGAATTATTATTAAGTATTATCTCAATCAAAATCTTTTGATTTGATCTGAAATGCAATTTTTAATTTTATTTTTTTGATTTTGCTCTTTATTTGGCTGCTATATAAGGTCTAGAAATCAATGAAAGAAGGTTTTTTTTTTTTTTTTTTAATCTTAATGGTGTTGAAATTTGGGTGTTTCCTTTAAGATTATAATATTTTCTTTCCTGGTTCTTCCCAGCAACCAAAGGGAGCATTGACTATGTGTATATATATATATATATATATATATATATATATATATATATATATATATATATATATATATATACATATTACTGAAAATTTTTTGGTTAATTTGTGTTATTGTTCACTTTCTTGAAAATAGCCATTGGTTAGTTGTATGAAAGTGAATTGTGCTTCTTTCACTACTTTAACCAATAATGATTTCTTGATAAGCAGGCAGTAATGCAATTTTTGAAAACTAATTTTTTTTTTTGGGTAATTCATCCGTAGGATCCTATGGTTTAGGGTTTAGGGTTCCTATGGATTCGTTTACCTAGATTGTGTTCAAGTTAGAAAAAGAGGTTGGAGCCAGTGTTTTAATCTATTTAGGGACTTTTTTGTCAATCCTTCTTGAAGCTTAGTTAGCTGAGAGATTATTTTGTGGCCCTGAGACATTTAACAAGGTAGATTTGGAGTTCCCTTAAGATTTTGATTCTCTAAGTCATTTTCTCGAACGGGTGGTGGGCAGTTTAAATAATTGAACGCACACAAAGACGAAGAAGAAGAAGAAGAATAAGAAGAAGAAGAAGAAGAAGAAGAAGAGGAGGAGGAGGAGGAGGAGGAGGAAGAAGAAGAAGCAATACCTAAAAGCGGCGGAGGCGACAGTTGGCGACGGGGTAACGAGCTGCAACGAGGAGACGTTGCGATGGGGGCAACGCGCTGCGATTGCTTGAGACTAAGTGGTGGGAGGAGATACGTGCAGGGAGGAGGTGGGAGGAGGAGGAGGGAGGAGGGAAGAGCAGGCCGAGAGGAGGAGGGAGGTATGGGAGAAGCACGACGCGTGACCAAGGAAAGAGGGAAATTGGAATGAGAGTATTAGTGACGAATCTATGGATTCGTCACTCTTAGTACGTTTTTAGTAATGAATTTGGGATGGTCACTACTGCTCTTTTAATTAAAAAAAAATAAAAAATTTATTAAAGAATATTAGTGATAGGTTTGAAACTGTCACTAATGCTTAAAACTTAAATCCCGTTTCCCAGAAATTTCCCTAGATTCGTCATTAATACTCGAATTCGAAATTTTTTTTAATTTTTCTTAATTAAAATAGCAGTAGTGATGGTCCAATATCCGTCACTAACAAAGAACTAATAGTGACGAATCTACAGATTCATCACTAATACTCATTTTAAATTTTTTCTATTTTTTTAAAATAAAAGAGCAGTAGTGACGGTCTATAATCCGTCACTAATAACTACTAATAGTGATGAATCTCTTGATTCATCACTAATATTGTGAAATAAATACTGTTATTTTTTTTTAAAAAAATAATAGTAGTGATAGTTAAATAACCGTCACTATTAAGCGTTTTTTAGTGACAGACCAAATTCGTCACTAATACCGCAGAAATCGTCGCTAATATTTTCTCGGCATAATTTCCACATGAAAAATGTTTTCTCGCGATATTTTCTTGGGTTTAGTGACGACACTATTAGTGACGGATTCAAATTCGTCACTAAAAACCAACTTTTTTGTAGTGAGTAATTAGGAAAAAACGTCTATAATAAATATTTGCATATCATGCATATAGGTTAATTGTAAGCTCACATACTGTAGAGAGACCTTAGGTCCATACACATATGCACAAATAGTCCCCATTATCACTTGCACTATCAGGGGATTGAATTGAAATGAATTGAACTAAAATAGGCAAATATGTGAGAGGTCGGGCGACCGAACCCATTGTGTTCATAACAAATACGACACTCAAATCGTGGACAAGTCAACATGTTGACTTGGATTCGGGCAGTCGAACATAATTGACCACACCATCCATAGGCGACTGAACCGTTGAGGTGACTGTTCTCAGCAACTCAGCTAACCAAATTTTATGTTCAAAATGGCCCTGGGTAACCGAACACTTGAGTTTAGTCAACCGAATGATAGTCTAGGTGACTGAAATGCAGACAGAATGATACCTTAGTTCAACCAACTGAGACCTGATTCGGGCACCCGAAACGCTCAAAACTTGCTTTTTTAACTGAGTCTATTCAAGTGATCAAATCGTGGTTCAGCCACCCGAAAACTCTCAAGTCGTTTATTTTTTTATCGAGATTAAAATATTTAAAAAGGGTTAAAATTTATAAATTGTTTTAAAATAATTCTTATAATACCCTACATGTCCTAAACAATTTTAATTTGCCTTACTTCTATATATAGGAGTTCATATGTGTGGATTAGTATCAGATTAGCAAAAATCATTAGCAAGAAATCCTCTCAAACTCAAAATCCTATTTTGCCTATAATACTTCCAAATACTCTCATACCTTCATCCCTTTGATCCATCTTAGCATTGTGAGAGTTTCTTGTTTGTGCTATTGCTTAGTATAGATTGCTTAGTACTCCCATCACTCTTACTTGATTAATTGATTTATTTTAGGGAGTTAAGCAAAGTTTATCCCACAGATTTAGGTTTAATAAATCTTGTGTTGGGATAAACTCAGTAGCTTAAGTGTTGACCATATAGGTCACACCCAGTTTTGATAATGACAAATACTTGTTGTATTTGATGGTTTTCAAGTGTATAAGTAGGTTCATTTTAGCAGATCAAGTACTGGCGCATGAAAACAAAGCTTGAAGACCCCAAAGATTAGTTTTATCTTGTAACTCATTTAATGTAATATGGGTCTGTTATAGTAACTAGGGATATGATCTGTAATAATTACCTGCATATCATGTATATATGATATATGGTAAGCTTAGTAAGACCCTAGTATGACTCTAGGTCCCAACACTCATGCACATATATCATACAAAATTCATGAGTGTTAAAAAAGCACTTAATTGAATATTATTAGAGAATTTGAGAGAGCTCGGGCAACAGAACCCCAGGAGTTCAAAACTCCTCGAGCGCCTGAACTGTTGAGAAATCAACAGTTGACTTAAGCTCTTGGGCCATCGAACCATTTTGTGCATACCTTCCACGAGCGTCCGAACCACCTGAAAAGGACCTCTCACACACTCGGGCTACCGAGAAAGTTAGTTCAAATTAAAGCTCAGGCGGATGAATATCTAAGTTCGAGCTACCGAACTTATGGCTGGGCACCCGAAAATCCAAAGAAATGTTTTTGACTCTTGTTTAGGCCATCGAACTGGGACTCGAGCTACTGAACTGATTTAAAGGGCTTTTATAATTATGTCTATTCGGGCGATTGAACCACGGTTTAGCCACCCGAACCTTGTTGGGTTAAAAATATTTTAACTGAGGTAAATATGGGTTAATATGGGTTAATGGTGTTTAAAATTTTGGAACTTTTCTAAGAATTCCCAACAAGTCCCAAATGGTTATAATTTTTACCTTGCCTATAAATATAGGCTCATTTGTGAGGATTAGCAATTAATTAGCAAATTCATTAGCCAAGAATCCTCTCTTTTGCAAATACTCTTTTTGTCCAAATACTCTCAAATTTCCATTCCCTTGATACATTATGAGATTGTGAGAGCGTATATAGTGTGCTTGTGATTGCTAGATTGTGCTACAACTCCCATTTGCTTGTGTGATTATTGATATTTTTTTTGGGGAGTTTGACTTAGTTTTATCCCACTGATTTCATATTAAAAATCATTGTTGGGATAGACTAGCAAGCTTTGGGGTCTTTGCATAGTTGTTGCAAGACTTCCTTAACTTTGATTTTGTTGTGAAAAAATATTTTCTACAAGCTATAATATTTTTCAAACTACTCTTTAGCTCATGACATTGAAGGAAAATATTATGAGTTAGTTTGAATATTTGATTAAGCATCTTTGAAACCATGGTTTATTATTGAGATTTGATATTTAATGTTTCAAAGAAATAGCTTGATTAGAACACTCTTGAGCATATTAGTGATAGTACCTTGTTGAGTGTTGCTTGCACAAAATCACATCACTGAGCTTACATTTCCTATATTTTTGATGTGTGATTGATTGAGTATACTGTGCGTATTGGGATACATATTTGCTTTACTTGAGAATCATAATCACTGTACCAGTTATGCTGCGAAAAATACTGTTGTATTCTAGGCGTGGCCTGAAGGGGCAGTAATCCAACCTGTAAGGAATGTTAGGATCTTCTCCGCCCCGCAAGGAGAAGTTGTAAAGATTGAGGTCAGCCCTGTTCTAATTGGCCTGGTTGTAATCGGTGTCGCTCCACTTGTTAAGTGAGCTTTAGTGGAATCTTCGGGCTTGCGAGATAGAGGCGGGGACCTCGGTACGGTTGGACGAACCCCGATAACATTTCTTATGCGTGCTTTTAATTTTCGCATTTTAAATTCCAGCACATGAATATTTATATTTTACTATTGTGAATGATTGAGTTTATAATTGCCTAGACAGAACCTAGGTTGAGTAATATTGTTGTTAAACTGATTGACCTAGGCGATAATTTTTAGATATCCAATTCACCCCCCCCCCCTTTTGGAAATACACCAAAGCTAACATTATGGATCTTTGCATTGTCATTGTAAGATTCCTATAGTTATATTTTTGGTATGCAAATATTTTTTACAAACTATAATATTTTCAAACAACTATTGTGCCTTTTTCATTGAAGAAAATATTTTTTAGTTGATTTTGATATTTGATTGACATCTTTGAAACCATGAATTATTAGTAAGATTTGAATATCTTGTTTCAAAGAAATAGTTTGTTTATACACTCTTGAGCATACTCATGATCATACTTTACTGAGTGTTTGCTTGCACAAAATCACATCACTGAGCTTACATTACCTATACTGTTGATGTGTGGTTGATTGATTACATTTGGTACATATCTACTTGATTGAGAAGCATAATCATTGTACCCTGTTTGTATTGTGAAAATACTGCTATATTCCAGGCGTGGCCTGAGGGGGCGGTAATCCATCTCAGTAAGGATTGTATGTAAAGGTTGAGGTCAGCCATGTGCTAATTGACATATTTGTTTAGGTGCCACTCCACCCATTAAGTGAACTTATAGTTGTAATCCTTGTGCTTGTTAGCCAAGGCGAGGACGTAGGCAGTTTGCCAAACCTCGATAACATTTTTGGTGTCGTCTACTTTATTGCTTTATTGTGCATGCTTGGTTAATATATTTGTGCAATTTTATTTCCATTGTATATTTATATTGATTTACTTTATCTGCACTGGATTGACCTTAGGCTTATGTAATACTGCTATTAGGGGATAGACCTAGGGGATAAAATTTGACAATACCAATTCACCCCCCTCTTAGGATTATGGTAAAGCTAACAATTGGTATCAGAGCCATGTAGCATAGACTTTATAGTTAATTTGCCAAAGATCTAAGATGACTCATAGCATCATAACCCCTTTCCCCGAGGGACCCTCTTCCACACGACCTCCAGTTTTCAATGGCGTTAATTACACCTTTTGGAAATAGAGGATGCTCATCTACCTTCAAAATATTGATTGGAAGGTGTGGAGGGTTGTCTCTAAGGGAAATTATGTTCCTATGAAAATAGAGGGTGAGACTAGAGTTCCAAAAACTGAGGAAGAATATATTGATGATGACATGAAGGCCCTTAGTATTAATGCTACTGCTATAAGTAATATGTATTGTGATTTTGAGGTAAATGAGTTGAATAGAGTAATGACATGTTCTACTGTGAAAGAAATTTGGGATAAGTTAGAAGTCACATATGAAGGTACTAGGGATGTAAAGGATAGTACGATAGATATGCTGACTAGTAAATATGAGAATTTTAGGATGAATGCTGGTAAGTCTATTCAGAGTATGTACACTAGATTCACATACATTATAAACTCACTACATGCATAAGGAAAGACCTATACCACATATGAGTTGATTAGGAAAGTCCTTAGAGGTTTGCCTCCTATTTGGGAAGTAAAGGTTACGACCATTTTAGAGGGAAGAGACCTTAAGGCCATGACATTAGATGAATTGATAGGTTCACTGATCACCTATGAACTAGCTATAAATGAGACACTTAATGAACATAATAGGGTGAAAAGGTGACTGCATTGAAAACTTCCACTAATACATCTAGTGAATGTAGCGAACCTGATTCTGAGGATGATATGGCCATGTTAACTAGAAAATTCAGCAGATTTTTCAAGAAGAATAGAAAGTCATACAAAAGATATAGTGAGTTTGCATCTCATAAGGGAGAGTCGAGTAAAAGAAAGGAAAAGTCAAACGCTCCTACATGCTATAACTGTAATAAAGTTGGGCATATTAAGCCAGGTTATCCCCTTTTGAAAAAGGAAGCTAGGAAAAAGAAGAAAGCTATGAAGGCTAGAACTTCATGAGATAAACGAAACAACAGTGATTTGAATCCTGATGGCAGTGACTCTGAGATCGCTAACTTGTGCCTAATGGCACGGGACGATGAGGTATCATCTTCATGTTCTTTATCTTCATATTATTCGTCTGATGATGATTGTATTAGCATGCCTACATTGAGAGAATTACAATTTGAATATATTCGGGTGTCTAAACTTTTGAATAAAATGACCAAAGAAAATGATGCCTTGAAAAAGAAATACGAAAATTGGTCAAAATTGTTTGGAATTGCAAAAACCCTCTCATGCTTCGATTCTAAAAGAAAAAGATTTGAAAATTTCCGAGCTTGAGAGAAAATTGGAGGATAGCTCCAAATTTTTTTTTTTAAATTCACTGAGGGCCAACACAATTTTGAAAAACTACTTGGAGCCTAAAGAAATTATCTTAGTAAAAAAGGTCTAGGTTTTAATGGTGTTGAGAATATTAGATGGCCTAATCCTTACTTGGGAAATTTCACACGTGAATCAAAATCTCAAATCCCACCTAAAGAACCTAGGTGTAGATTGTAATGTTTTAAATGTAAGCAAATCGGTCATATTCAAATTGATTGCCCACTTAGAAATAAACATATAAAATTTAGAAAGATGTGGGTAGTTAAGTGTACCGACCTCCTTATAAGAATAAAAATCTTTTCTACTATTTTAAATTAAAACAATTTCCTACACAGCGGAAAGCATATAACATGAAACACAACCTTATATATATATATATATATATATATATATATATATATATACAATACCAGAGCGTCTAAATATTCCACAAATATTACATATTTCACTGTACTCTCAAGAGCTACTCTTACTACTACCAGGGCTAACAAAATTGTACCCCAAAAAAGGCAGACTAACAGCTCCTCTATCTGTGAGCCTGCTCCGCTCGCCCAACTAGCTCACCTGAAAAATAACTCAACACTGGGATAAGCCAAAGCTCAGTAAGACGAAACATACTATTACTAGTGTGTGGCTACTGAGATGTGGATCTGTAAAAATTAATCTGAGTTAAGAGTAGTACAAATAACTAAATCTGAAAATGCTGATACTACATAACATATTATAAAACCTTTAACTACATAATTTAACAAGTCAAATTGTATGAAATTACTTTTCATAAAAATATTACTATTTTGGAAAATCCGATAATACTATAATATCTAAGAATATTTCCCTGGATAGCTGTATGTCATGATTTAACCCCTCATGTTAGGGTTGTGCGGCTCGAAGGCTGGATCTATCCTGGCTAGCCGACGAGGGTAAATCACTATACTCCTCGGTCAGATCGACCCTCCTCAACCCATATATGATGGGGAGCCTGGCCACAATTAGGCACGATCGACCTCATACCACTGATTATCTGAGTTAAGTGGTTGCACTCTGAACTGAATATCTGTATATCTGTAGCTATGATACCATGCTTTACTGTCTGATCCATCAGGGTCTGATACTATATAATACGTTTCTATATACAACTAACTGTTTTACCATGATTCTGTAATAAATGTATAAACCATAACGCTGTAACAATCTCTAACTATATCAACTGTATTTTTCTGAGATAACTGTAAATCTACCTGTTATGGTGCTCTAAAACTGTAAAATCATGGTATTCTGAAAGATACTGTAAAAGCATTTCACTATCTGTATATTCTATAAAACCTATTCCTGAAAATACAGTAAAAGCATGTTTCTATACTATTTTCATACTCTCATGCCGCACAATAATTTAAAATATTTTAACATCAATAATAAATTGCATAAATTTATGCTCTGAATAATAATCTGGTAAAAACACAAACTTCATACTGAAATCATACTAGGTTTTCCTAGCATAACATGTTTCCCTTACCAAACCGTCGAAAAGCCCCTATTGTATACTGATCCTACACCTGCAGGGCTTCCTATTCCACACCTTGAAAACAACATTTTCTAGAATAGAATATAAATATTTCTTGGCCTATATCATTTCGTACAACTGCAATAAGGTCAAAAACTGAATAAAAGACCTTACCCTGATTTTGAAGAGAAATTCGACTTAATCCCACCGACGATCCGCCCCAGCAAACTTGAAGAGAACACTGCCAGGAGCATTGTGGTGGCCTCAGATCGTCGATCTGACAACTGACAGGGCCAAAACGAAGAAAATTGGAAGGAGAACCGTAGAAGAGAGAAAGAGGGAAACGCGGTGCTGAATTTCTATGTTTAACCGAGGTTTTGCACTATTTAACTGCGGGATTTGTCGACGAGCCACGTCACCTCATCGACGAGTCCTGTAGAAAGTTCATCGATGAACCTACCGCCTCTTCAACGAATTTCAGACTTCCTAATAATCCTATCTCGGTATCTTCTTGTCGACGAGACGGGACCTTGTCGCCAAGATCTTGAAGAACCCTTGTCGATGAAACCCCTGTGTTTGTCTACGAGTGCTTGGAAAATTTCTTAGGTTATTATATTCGAATGCAATGTCGCGTTTGTCGACAATGTCTGCTGCCTCCTTCTATTCCCGTTTCCATTTCCCTCCATCTTTATGATTTAAATAACATTATTCTTCGGGTCGTTACATTCTCCCCTCATAAAATTTCGTCCTCGAAATTTACTATTTATATATATATATATATATATATATATCTCATCATCCTTTAAAGGTAAAATGGTCTACTTAGTTTATTACCTGCCCTCACTTATGGTAAAGGAATACCATGGTTACATGGGTAGTTTTGGGAGATTACAACTATAAAAAGAAAATTCTCCCAAAACCAAACCACTACCTATCCTATATTCCATATTACAATCACATTATACAAAACAAAATAAAATTACTACAACCCTAATCTATACATCACCACTGGGTTCACTAAATAAGTGGGGAAATTTTTGTCTGATTTCATCTTCAAGCTCCCATGAGGCTTCCTTAATCGCATGGTTTCTCCATAGAACTTTTACTAATGGTATCTTCTTGCTGCGCAATTCTTGTTCTTTTCTATCTAAAATTTGTACTGGAGCTTCTTCATATGCTAAAGCCTCACTAACTTCTAGTTCTGCATGGTTGATGATATGTAAAGGATCTGAGATGTATTTTCTTAGCATAGAAACATGAAATACGTCATGAACTTGAAATAGAGCTGGCGGTAAAGCTAATCGATAGGCTACTGACCCAATCTTATCAAATATCTCAAATGGGCAATTAAACCTAGGGCTCAACTTACCATTCTTCCCAAATCTCAAGATCTCCTTCAGTAGAGTTATTCTCAGAAATACATGATCACCCACTTCAAATTTCAGTTCCTGCCAGTGAGTATCCGTGTAGCTTTTCTACTGACTCTGCACTGCACTGATCCTGTCTCGAATAAGTCAGACTTTATCACATGCTTGCTGAATTATCTTTGGACCCAAAACTCGCCTTTCACCTACTTCATCCCAGAAAAGAGGAGATCAGCATCTCCTACCATATAATGCCTCGTAGGGTGCCATGCCGATGCTAGTATGATAATTGTTATTATAAGCAAATTCAACTAGCGACAAAAACTGAATCCAGCTACCTCCAAAGTCTAACACATAGGCACGAAGCATATCTTATAATACTTGGATTGTTCTCTCAGTCAGACCATCGTTTTAAGGGTGGAAAGTAGTGCTGAATGCTAACTAAGCCCCCAAAACCTCCTGCAGACTCTTCCAAAATCGTGATGTAAAGTGAGGGTCACGGTCTGAGACTATAGATACCGGCACTCCATGGGGTCAAAAAATATCCTGTATATAAATCTCTACTAACTTGTTCATAGGGTAGTTGACTTTAATAGGCAAAAAGTGCGCTATCTTCGTCAACCTATCAACCACCACCCAAATGGCATTCTGACCATGCGACGTTGGTGGCAGCCTAGTAACAAAATCCATGGATACGTGATCCCACTTCCATTCGAGAATGAAAAGTGGTTGCAAATGACCAACTGGTCTCTGGTGCTTAGCCTCAACCTACTGGCACGTCAAACACTGCTGCACAAATTCTACTATTTCCCTCTTCACGCCACTCCACTAGACATAATCCCGTAGATCCCTATACATTTTCATACTGCCAATATGAATAGTGTATAGAGATCTATGTGCCTCTTCTAGAATCGTTCTTCTAATACTGACATACGAAGGCACACACAATCTGGTGCGAAATATGAGGGCCCTATCATCGGCAATACTAAATTCCTCTCCCTAACCATCCTGTATTTAGCAAGCACCTCCACTAACTCTGGATCATCTCTTTGAGCAGCTTTAATTCTCTCGTATAGTGCAGGCTGTATCACTAAACTGGAAATAAGCACTTAAGGATAATCTTTCACTAATTCCACATCGAGCCTTTCTAGGTCCATTTGAATCGGGTGCTTAATTGCTACTGCTAACTGTGTTGTATCCTCTGATTTATGGCTCAAAGCATCAGCCACCATATTTGCTTTACCTGGGTGGTAACTGATGGTACAGTTATAATCCTTGATGAGTTCTAACCATCTTCTCTACCGCATGTTCAACTCTTTTTGTGTGAAGAAATACTTTAGGTTCTTATGATCAGAGAATATCTCACACCACTCACCATAAAGGTAATGCCTCCAAATCTTCAGTGCATGTACAACTGCAACCAATTCTAAATCATGAGTAGGATAGTTATTTTCATACTCTTTCAACTACCTAGACGCATACACCACCACCCTACCATACTGCATCAGTACACAACCAAGCCCTTTCAAAGATGCGTCACTGTAAATCACATACCCATCACCTCTTGATGGAATCATCAGTATTGGTGCAGTGACGAGCCACTGCTTTAATTCCTGGAAGTTTTGCTCGCATTCTTCATCCCACACAAACCTGACATTCTTCCTGGTCAAATGCGTGAGAGATCCTGATAAAAATGAAAACCTCTCAACAAAATGACGGTAATAACCTGCCAGTCCTAAGAAACTCCTGACTTCTTATACATACGTCGGCCTGACCTAATTTACGACTGCATCAATCTTGCTGGGATCTACGAGAATACCGTCTCCTAAGATCACATGGCCTAAAAATGCAACCTTCTCAAGCCAGAACTCACACTTGCTAAACTTGGCATAGAATTTCTCTTCCTTAAGCATTTGTAGCACCTACCTCAAATGCACCTCATGATCCTCAAAACTTCTTGAGTACACCGGTATATCATCAATAAAAACTACTACAAACTGATCTAGATATTGGTGAAAAACTATATTCATCAAGTCCATGAACACGACTGGGGCATTCGTTAGACCAAATGGCATAACGAGGAACTCGTAGTGCCCATACCTAGTCCTGAAAGCTGTCTTCGCGATGTCCTCTGCTTTTACTCTCACTTGATGATACCTGGATCTGAGGTCGATCTTGGAATATACCCGTGTACCTTGGAGCTAATCAAACAAATCGTCTATACGAGGTAGAGGATATTTATTCTTAATAGTAACTTTGTTGATTTCTCTGTAATCGATACACATCCTCATAGACCCATCTTTTTTTTTTTACAAACAACACCGGAGATCCCCATGGCGATACACTGGATCATATAAACCCCTTATTCAGCAAGCTTTGCAACTGTTCCTTTAATTCTCCCAATTCAGTTGGAGTCATACGATAAGGAACCTTAGAAATCAGTGAGGTCCCTGGAGGTAAATCTATAGGAAAATCCACCTCGCGCACAGGAGGCAACCCAAATAACTCCTCTAGAAAAACATTTGGAAATTCTCGCACCACTAGAGTGCTGTCAATCTTCAATTCATTTTCAGATACTTCTTTCACAAATGCTATAAAACCCTGACCTCCATCTAGGAGTAATCTGCTTGCCTGCACGGCTAACACCAGCTGTGTTGGAGCATGTACCCGTGAACCAATGAATTTGAATTCTTGCGTACTAGGGGGTTTAGAAATTACCTCTTTTTGACGACAATCAATGCTGGCGTGTGATTGGCAGCCAACCAGTCCATACCCAGTATTATATCAAGCCCACACATATCAAATACAATCAAATCAGCTGGTAGCACTTTCCCCTAAATTTCTATCGGATAGCCCCTAAGTACCCTCTGACATCTGATCACTGACCTTGATGGTGTAGCTACTGAAAATGCTATATCTAATGACTAGGTCTCACTCTCATATAATTTAACATAAGATGCAGAGATGAAAGAATGAGTAGCACTCGAGTCAAAAAGAACAATAACTAGATATGATAAAATAGTAAATGTACCTGTTACCACATCCGTAGCAGCCTCAGCATCACCTAGTGTCAGAGCGCATACTCACGTTGGGGCCACATTCCTTTGCTGGCCACCACGAGGCACCTAATATCCTCCCCAATCTGGTTGATATCCTCCTGGATAGGGTCTAGAAGCTAGAACCTGGTCCTGCGGTCCTGGACATACACTTGCTATGTGGTCAGGTCTCCCACAATGATAACATATACCTCTCCCTGCCAAATACTCCCTCGAATGACGTCTCTTGCATGTCTGGAACACTAGGAAGGTCTGTATACCCTAGTACTCCCAAGGTCCTACCGTATACCTCTAATCTCCTCTATCACGGCCTCCTTTCCATGGACCCCTACTAGAACCAGCCTGGTAACCCTGAGGCACCGGCCTCTTCCTCTGACTCTACGCTACTAAAACCCTCTGAATACCACTCTTAATGATTACAGCTCTGTCTACAACCTCTGTAAAAGTCTGAGCCCTAAATCCAATCACCTGCTCAAATAGGTTCTACCTCAGTCCCTCTTCAAACTTCCTCACCTTTTTCTCTTCATCAGGTGCTAGATGTGGAGCAAAATGCAACAACTCAATAAACTAAGCCGCGTACTGAGATACGGTTATCTGCCCTTGTACCAGATGCATAAACTCTGTTGCCTTCGCACTTCGAATGATAGCAGGGAAATATCACCCAAAGAACAGCTCCTTGAATCGGTTCCACGTCATTAGCACTGGAATCGGCCTCTGCTCCTCTATCAGTCGTGCTGATCTCCACTAGTGCTTCGCTTCTCCTGTCAGTTTAAACGCCATAAATACCACTTTCTATTCATCTGTACAAGGAAGCACAACCAACGTCTCTTGAATATTCTGGACCCAATTTTCAGCTACAATCGGGTCATCCCCTCCAGCCAAAGATGAGGGCTTCATCTACCTAAACTGCTCAATCGAACAACTACGTTCTCTTGAGCTCCTGGCCATCTCAGCCATCACCTGCTGGGTGACGCTAGACAGAATGACATCCGTATTGGTACCTCCCATACTGGAAGGTCCTGGCCTGTCTCCCCCAGCATTCGTGCCGCTGCTTCCTGGATCCATCCTAAAAATAAGAAACACACTTAAGAACTTTATCTCCTACACAGATCTACCCTATACCCATTCAGAATTAGCTATCTTCCCTGATTTTAATTTGATATCCAGTTTTGTCACTTAGACACACGACCCGACAATAGTTTACTATGGTTTTCCTAAAATCATCACCCCAGGAAAAACACAGAAACCACGATGGTAAATTCTATACCCAGACACAAAACAAACCTCAAATCCTTTCCTATACTCTGGTATTGCTTCCGCTGCACTCTAAAGTCTATAGAACCTAGCAACCTAGGCTCTGATACCACATTGTAATGACCACCTTATAGGAATAAAAATATTTTCTACTATTTTAAATTAAAACAATTTCCAACACAGCGGAAAGCAAATAACATGAGACACAACCTTATATATATATATATATATATATATATATATACAATACTAGAGTGTCTAAATATTCCACAAATATTACATATTTCACTGTACTCCCAAGAACTACTCTTACTACTACCAGGGCTAACAAAATTGTACCCCAAAAGCACTCACCCTCAAAAAGGGCAGACTAACAGCTCCTCGAAAACTAAATAAAAGACCTTACCATGATTTTGGGGAGAAATTCGACTCAATCCCATTGACGATCTGCCCCAGTAGACTTGAAGAGAACTTCGATAGAAGCATCGTGGTGGCCTCAGATCATCGATCAGGCGACTTATAGGGCCAAGATCGAAGAAAGTTGGAAGGAGAACCATAGGAGATCAAAAGAGGGAAACGTGACACTAAATTTCTACGTTTAACCGAGGTTTTGCACTATTTATACTTCAGGATTCATTGACGAGCCATATCACCTCATCGACAAGTCCTGTAGAAAGTTCGTCGATGAACCTACCCCCTCATCGATGAATTTCAAACTTCCCAATAATCCTCTCTCGGTATCTTCTCATCGACGAGACGGGACCTTATCGACGAGATCCTGAAGAACCCTCATTGACGAAACCCCTATGTTCGTTGACGAGTGCTTGGAAAATTTCTAAGGTTTTTATATCCAAAATGCAATGTTGTCAATGAACGTGAAGTGTTCGTGGATGAAATCTACTGCCTCATTCTGTTCTCGTTTCCATTTTTCTCCCTCTTTATTAACATTATTCTTCGGGTCGTTACATTAAGGGTGATCCAGTCACTAACCCCCATGGACCCAACAAAATTTGGGGACCATCCTCAGTTACTTAGTCTTTCTTGCAGATGTGCTTGAGATCGCCCTCCTCAAAGGACAGGTGGTATCTAGATAGCGGGTGCTCACGACACATAATCAGCGATAAAGCGATGTTTTCATCCATCACTCCCAAGGATGGAGGGTATGTGATATTTGGTGACAATGCAAAGAGGCGCATTATCGATGTAGGTAAGGTCGGTATGGATCTTTCCCTGGTTATTGATAACGTTCTATTAGTTGATGGCTTGAAGCTTAATCTGTTGAGCATAAGTAAATTTTGTGATAAAGGCTATAAGGTTGCATTTGAAAATGATAAATACGTAGTTGAAAGTAAATCAGATCATAAAATTCTTTTCACTATAGGTTGCCATGAAAATATATATGCTACTACTTTTGATAGTTTAGCTTCACAACAAGTAACTTGTTTTTTTGTAATAAATGAAACTAGTTGGTTATGGCATAGACACTTAGGACATGCTAGCATGGATTTGTTGTCAAAACTAGTAAGAACATATTTAGTGAAAGGCTTGCCTAAAACACCATTTTTGAAAGATAAAATCTGTGATGCATGTCAAATGGGTAAGCAAACAAAATCTAGCTTTAAGAAAAAGAAACTTAAATCTACCACTAGACCACTTGAAATGCTTCACTTGGATTTATATTGTCCTAACTATGTGCAAAGTCTAGGTGGAAAATAATATGCTTTTGTTATTGTTGATGACTATTCTAGGTTCACATGGGTGCTACTTCTATCACATAAAAATGAATCCTGTGAACAATTTACTAAGTTATGCAGGAGAATTCAAAATGAATTAGGCTATAAGATAACTCACATAAGAAGTGATAGAGGCACTGAATTTAAAACTGATGGCATAGAAAATTATTGTGACCTAGAGGGCATATCACACAACTTTTCTGCACCTAGGACCCCTCAACAAAATGGTGTGGTAGAAAGAAAAAATAGGTCATTGCAGGAAATGGGTAGGACTATGCTGAATGAACATAAATTACCTAAATATTTATGGGCTGAGGTTATAAATACTGCATGTTATGTCATGAATAGAGTGTTAATTTAGACCTTCACTTAATAAAACCCCATACAAATTGTGGAACAACCATAGACCTAATATTTCCTATTTTCATGTTTTTGGTTGTAAATGCTTTGTGCTTATGGATAATGAGCGTCTAGGAAAATTTGATTCTAAATCTGATGAAGGCATTTTCCGAGGTTACTCTCTTAATAGTAAATCATAGAGAGTTTTCAACAAAAGAACTTTAACTGTCATTGAATCTATTCATGTTGTATTTGATGAATTTAATCCATTTTCTAAGAAAGATGATGAAGATGATATTGACATTAGAAAATGCTTAGACAAGCTATCTATTGAGAACAATGTAAATGAAAATTCAGAAATAAATGATAAATCATTTGAAGATAATTAAAATGAGAATGAAGTTCAGGAGCTGCCTAGGGATTGGAAATTCATTAGAAACCATCCTATAGATCAAATCATAGGTGAACCTTCCCGTGGTGTAGCCACAAGATCTTCCTTGAAAAACCTAGGAAGTCATTCTGCTTTCTTGTCCCAAGAAGAACCTAAAAATTTTATAAAAGTCATAGAGGATGATTCTTGGGTGATATCTATGCAAGAAGAACTTAATCAATTTGAAAAAAGAAAAATGTGGACCCTAGTTCCCAGGACTAATGATCATACAATTATTGGAACTAAATGGGTATAAAGAAACAAGAAAGATGAGAATGGGGTAGTAACTAGAAATAAGGCAAGACTAGTTGCCCAAGGTTATAATCAGGAGGAGGGGATAGATTTTGATGAAACATATGAACCTGTTGCTAGAATGGAAGCCATTCATATGCTACTTGCTTATGCTGCTTTTAAGAACTTTAAATTATGTCAAATGGATGTTAAAAGCACATTTCTTAATGGCTATATTAATAAAGAAGTGTATGTAGAACAACCACCCGATTTTGAAAATCATAAATGTCCAGATCATGTATACCAATTGTCTAAAGCCTTGTATGGATTGAAACAAGCTCTTAGAGCTTGGTATGAGAGGCTTAGTGGTTTTCTACTAGAAAATGAGTTTACCCATGGCAAAATTGACACTACACTTTTCATCAAATTCAAAAATAATGATATGCTTATTGTTCAAATTTAGGTTAATGATATCATTTTTGGAGCCACTAGTGATGAGTTGTGTAATGAGTTTTCCAAATGCATGCAAAGTGAATTTGAAATGAGCATGATGGGTGAACTTAGTTTCTTTTTAGAGATGCAAATTAAACAAGCTAAAAATGGAACATTCATATGCCAATCTAAATATATCAGGGACTTGCTAAAGAAATTTAATATGGAAGATAGTAAAATTCTTGGCACTCCTATGAGTTCTTCCATCGAACTTGATAAAGATGAGCTAGGGATCCTTGTTGATGTGAAATTGTATCTTGGCATGATTGGGAGTCTTCTATATCTTACAGCTAGTAGGTCTGATATTATGTTTAGTGTGTGCATGTGTGCTAGGTTTCAGGCTGCTCCTAAGGAATCTCATCTATTAGTAGTAAAACAAATCCTTAGGTATCTAGTTGGAACCATAGAGCTAGGATTATGGTATCCTAAACATACGACTTTTGAGATTGTTAGTTATACTGATGCCGATTTTACTGGTAGTACGGTTGATAGGAAGAGCATTAGCGATACTTGTCACTATTTAGGACAATATTTGGTTTCTTGGTTCTCCAAGAAACAAAACTCAATTGCCTTATCCATAGCCCAAGCAGAATATATTGCGGCTCGTAGTTGTTATGTTCAAACTTTGTATATGAGACAACAACTTGTGGATTTTCGGTTGCACTACGATATAGTATCGATTAAATGTGATAATACTAGTGCAAAAAATATTTCAAAGAATCCTATCTCATATTCATGAACTAAACATATTGAAATTATACATCATTTTCTTCGTGATCATATGCAGAAAGGGGATATGACACTTGAGTTTGGTGCACAAATGAACAATTGGCTGACATTTTCACTAAATCACTTCCAGAAGATAGGTTCATACAAATTAGATATGAACTAGGTCTCATGCATAGTAGAGATGCTTCCTAGATATTTGATACATTGTATAAACTTAGGGGGAGCTTTCTAACAAATCTTAAGTCTAACAATTAATATAACAATTGGTATCTTTCATTGGTTTAGATTTTATGAATTTTTTTGTGTGTTTTGCAATGCATAATTCTCATATTTACTGCATGATGATGATTGTATTTATGTTTTACATCTTGATCATACTTGAACTGTTTGGGTTAAGTAGTTGTGGATAAACTGTTGATCTTAAAACTCAAAACAGGTCATTTTATACAGGTATTTTTGGGAAAATGTCCTATTTTCAAACGGCATGCTGTTGAAATTTTAAAAATTTTCCCAAACTTATCTTGTGTGTTAATGTATCATACCCAATGCCTATGACTATTTATTTCATAGCCCTTTTTGCTGTTGCCAAAAGGGGGAGATGGAGATGAGAGGTAAAAATTGGGTAGTAAAAATTGTCTGCATTGACAAACTTTTAACATTATGCATACTATCGGGGGGAGCCTTTCATGGTTATACCCACTTTTTGTATGGTATATTTGTCATCATCAAAAAGGGGGAGAATGTTGACCTCATAGGTCACACCTGGTTTTGATAATGACAAATACTTAAGTATTTGATGACTATTCAGTTTGTGTGTAGGTTTATATTAGAAGATACATCAATGCATGTGAAGTAAAGCATGAAGTCCTTGAAGACTATTTTATGTTGTAATTTATATTATCATTCAATTCGGGTCTGTAATAGTAATTAGGGAAAAATGTCCTCAATAAATCTCTGCATATCATGCATATAGGTTAATTGTAAGCTCATAGACCGTAGAGAGACCTTATGTCCCTACACATATGCACAAATAGTCCCAATTATCACTTGCACTATCAGGGGATTGAATTGAAATGGATTGGATTAAAATAGGAAAATCTGTGAGAGGTCGTGCGATTGAACCCGTTGTGTTCATAACACATCAGGCGCCAAAACAACATGCTGATATGGATTCGAGCGACCAAACATAATTGACCGCACCGTCATCGGGCAACCGAACCGCCGAGGTGACCATTCTCACCAACTCATCCAATCGAACTTTTCGTTCAAAATGGCCCCAGAAGATTGAACACTTGAGTTTAGTCCACTGAATGATAGTGTAGGCGACTAAAACGTAAACAGAATGAAAATACCTTGGTTCAGCCAACTGAGCCCTGATTCGGGCATCCGAATGTTCAAACTTGCCTTTTTTAACTAAGTCTATTTGGGCCATCGAACCGTGGTTCAGCCACTCAAAAACTCTCGGGTTATTTATTTTTTTACCGAGGTTAAAATTTTTAAACAGGGTTAAAATTTTTAAATTGTTTTAAAACAATTCTAATAATATCTGACATGTCCTAAACGGTTATAATTTGCCCTACTTCTATATATAGGAGTTCATTTATGTGGATTAGTATCAGATTAGAAAAAATCATTAATAAGAAATCCTCTCAAACTCAAAATCCTATTTGTCTATAATACTTCCAAATACTCTCATACCTTCATTTCTTTGATCAAACTTAACATTGTGAGAGCTTCTTGTTTGTGCTATTACTTAGTATAGATTGCTTAATACTCGCATCACTCTTGCTTAATTGATTTATTTATTTTGGGGAGCTAAGCAAAGTTTACCCAATAGATTTAAGTTTAATAAATCTTGTGTTGGAATAAACTCAGTAACTTAAGGATCTTTGCATTGTCATTGCAAGATTCCTATAGCTATATTTTTGGTGTGCAAATATTTTTTACAAGCTATGATATTTTCAAACAACTCTTGTGCCTATTTCATTGAAGAAAATATTTTTGAGTTGATTTGGATATTTGATTGACATCTTTGAAACCCTGATTTATTATTGAGATTTGAATATCTTGTTTCAAAGAAATAGTTGGTTTATACACTATTGAGCATACTTGTGATCATACTTTGCTGAGTGTTTTCTTGCACAAAATCACATCACTGAGCTTACATTACCTATATAGTTGATTTGTGGTTGACTGATTACATTTGGTACATATATGCTTGATTGAGAAAATACTGTTGTATTGTGAACTCATACACTGTACCCTATTTGTATTGTGAAAATATTGTTGTATTCTAGGTGTGGCCTGAGGGGGCGGTAATCCAGCCCGGTAAGGATTGTATGTAAAGGTTGAGGTTAGCTCTGTGCTAATTGACCTAGATTTTTAGGTGTCGCTCTACCCATTAAGTGACCTTATAGTGGTAATCCTTGTGCTTGTTAGCCAAGGAGGGGATGTAGGCAGTTTGCCGAACCTCGATAACATTTTTGGTGTCGTCTCCTTTATTACTTTATTGTGCATGTTTGGTTTATTTATTTGTGCACTTTAATTTCCGCTGTATATTTATATTGATTTACTTTATTTGCACTAGATTGACTTTACGCTTGTGTAATACTGCTGTTAGGGGATTGACCTAGGGGATAAAATTTGAAATTTCCAATTCACCCCCCTTCTTGGGATTACGATAAAGCTAACAACGAAGAAGATTCAAATGAGGAAATAATGAGATTTACTCGATAAGAAAGCATATGAGCACAACAAATATGGGAAAAGAGGCAAACATTTAGGACAAGAACTGGTGGAAGTGGTAATTATTATGAACAGGGCGGTGGCTCTAGTAGTGGTAGTGCTGGGGTTTTGGTAGAGCTCAGTCACAAAGTGTTTGAGAAGCTGGAGGCAGTGGACGACAATGGATTAATCCTAATGCCCCTGAAGTTAGATTCAGAGCGATGGATCCTACTCTAGAAAGAAGTAGGAGTGCCAAGCAACCAAAAATAAATACCAAAATTTTGAAGGGTTTAAGGAGTAAATTAGGAAAAGAAGTAAGCAAATTCCTAATTTATAATTGAATTTTAGTGAACTTAGCTAACTCTCCTTTTTTGTAGCCAATGCTTGATATTGCTGATGAGGTTGGAAAGGGGGTGAAGGGCCCATTACCCTATGAGGTCTTTGAAATATATTTAGAGTAGGAGTATGGGGAATTAAAAACTTATATATCTTCTTTTGCTGGAATTTGAAAGGAGAGAGGTGTAACCATTATGTGTGATGGTTGGTCAAAGCCCACAAGAGAACATATAATAAACTTTTTAGTTTAATCCAATAGAGGCACTATTTTCCACAAGTCAGTTGATTCCTCCGATCTGCTGAACCAAACAACTGAATATTATTTCAAGTAATTTTCTAATTTTAATTTACTTGAGCCACTTGATGACTTGCATATTTTTAATTAAGTATTAGTAATTGTTAAATCTATAATTTCATTTTAGATTAATGGACGAGGTGATTGAAATTGGAGAAGAAAATGTTGTCCAATTAGTAACTGATAATGAAGCTGCAATGAAGGCAAGAGGGCAATATTTAATGCAAAAAGGACCTAACCTCTACTGAACAGCATATGCAGCTCATTGCATAGACCTTACTCTTGAAGACATTAGTAAGAAAAGTACTGTGAATAAGGTCTTATAAAATTCTAAAATAATAATTTCTTTTATTTACAACCACACGTGGACGGTGAATTTCATGAAAAAAATCACAAATAATAGAGAATTGCTTCGTCCTGCCATAACTCGATTTTCGACCAACTTTGTTGCCTTGGAGACCATTGTTAGGCATAAACAAGCATTATGGGAAATGTTCACATCCGATGCTTGGAAAAAATCAAGGTTTGGAATGGCCAAATTTGGCTTAGCATATAATGCAAAGAAGATTATCTTAGGAAAAGAGTTTTGGTAAAAGACCTCCGATATAATTAAAGTATAGGAACCCTTAGTGAAAATTCTTAAATTGGTTGATGGTGATAAAAAACTACCTATGGGTTTTATATATAAGGCAATTGATAGGGCAAAGTTGGCAATTCAGAAAGACTTCCAATTCTACAAAGATTATTAGAAAATTATTGATCATTGATGGAGTTTTCAATTGCATCAAGACTTACATGCAGTTAATAAGTTTAAATAAAATATAATTTCTCATTATTTCAACTTTTAAATCATGTGTAGTTGCATTAAAAGTTACAACACTAATACACTATTATTGAATATTGATTAATATATTTGTAAATTTAATTTTAGGATACTTTTTTAACCCCAAATTTCTGTATGGTGCCCTACCTTCTTCTGAAGTTGTTAGAGAGGTTATGGATGGAGTTAAAAAAGTGATAGCCAAGCTGGTGCCCGATATAGATACTCAAATTTGGGCTATTAATCAAGTAAGTATTGGTTCCGTTGAATAATGAATTATTTTAGCATTTTGTCATACATTCTATAACATATATCTAATTAATTAATTATACTTCACAATCTTCGCTTTTTTAATTGTTTCTATATCGGGATAGGCAAGGGACATTTGGAACTGAGAAGTAAGGTGTACTCCCAAGAGGGGGGTGAATTGGGTTTTAAAAAATTTCTTTATAAATCTTTTTATTAAGTCTTTCCCAACTCTTTTATATTTAGCAATTAGACAAGTATTATTGATTTGCAATGACCAACACTTAATCCAAGATCTAGTATTTATTGATGAATGACGATAAAGGTCAAAACTTCAATATTTAGAATTCATTTTTTCAATATATCAATCCAACCAATAAGGTAAGCTTGATTTCACATTAAAATAGAAATTTCAGCAAGCTTCCAAAATTCAAATTTTGATATCAAACAAGTTACTTGAGATTAAGTATGTTTTATCAACGTACTTCCTTTAATCAAGGTTTTCGCAATTCCCAATAACTATTTAATTTCCAGTAATTAAGTAAACGTACATGTAATTTATATATGCATAAAAATAAAGAAATTTAGGGAATAGAAAGACACCAAGATTTTACAAGGTTTGGCTATACCTGCCTACGTCCTCGCTTAAGGCAAACCACCCAAGGATTTCATTATACCACTCCCTTAACCGCGTGGAGCAAACCGTTTACACACTCCTTCAAGTAAGATGGAGCCCTCTTCTCCAAACGATACCCCATGCTTGGTAGTCCAACGATTCAACAATCCTGAACCATAAAAAACAAACAAGAGCCTTGTTGTACAAGTAATACTCTCAACAAGAGCATGTTAGTACAATTGAATATCACAATATACTTCAATGAAAATCAATATAGAAGAATGAAGCTCAAGAATTTATCACCGAGGTTCTTTCTTAGATTGAAAAACTCAGTAGAAATGCAAAGAATCATAAGCTTTAATAAGCAAATTCTCAGTAGAAACTTCAACAAGAGTTTTTTGCAAGATAGCTTTTGAAGCGTAGAAAATATTATGCTTGAATGTTGATTGTATGTATTGGGGTTTTAATCCTTTGATTTACCATGTATTTATAGATGGAAAAAGTTTAATTTTTGTATTTGCTAAGTTACTTGGAGTGTTTCCAAAGTTTTCATAAAGTTTGTTACATATTAATAACATGCTTCAAAGAGATAGGCAATAAGAGCAATAAGCATGAAAAAACAAAATAGTGCACGAAGCTGTTTTAGTACAAATTCAAAATGTTCAAAGAGCAAATAGATCTAAGTGTCTCCAGCATTTTCATTATCATCATCAGACTCGTAATCTTCTCCTTCTTCTTCATCTCCTTCTTCACTTCCATCAGACTTAGCTTCCACTAGAGCCTTTCCACGTAAAGAGGAAGTACTGGTCACATGCTATTCAATCCGGCCAAGTCTCTGGTCTAGAGAATTATAGTGTGCCTGAAGAGATCTATAGTTAACACACAATTTTGTATGAAAGTCCAAGAACTACTGATGATAAGACATAAACCATGATGGTGCATCAAGCTGAGATGCTGGTTGCTGAACATAAGGTGGAGCTGGTTCAACAACTTGTCTTGGTTGTCTTCCGCCTTTTTAAAACCAACCTTGCTCGTGTTTCTCACACCCCATTTTTTTGAGTGTTGTGGAGGAGAAAAGATCATATCAAGTACATTTGATAAACAACTCATTGGGAGAGGTTACATCGAGACGAACAAAGATGAGGTTAAGAATTCCACCATAAGGCAAAGTTGCACGACGAGCTTCTAATCTTAAGAGCATCCACTTAAGAATTAAACTTGATAAATCAAGCTTATTTTTATTTCAACAAGCACCACATAACAAAGAAATCCAAATATGACATATAGTTATGAGAACTAGTGTGAGGCAAAATATTATACGTGATAATCTTTTGAAGAATCTATGCCTGGAGGTTCATGCTTGTATAAAGGAGGATTTCCAAAGTAAATTGGAGCTTTAGTCATGATAAGTGGAAACAATTCTTCAGTGGTAAAGTCTTGTTCCATAATCCACAATTGCCCGAAGTTAGGACAATCTAATTCTCCTTGGCGAATATGGAAAATAAGGGCCAAGGATTTAGAAGTAAGGGCAATGGATTTCCCCATAACTTTGGTAGAAATTACCAACTCGCCTTGAACTAAATTTGCGTAAAATATTTTAACCAAGTTTGGATAAAGTCCTTTAGCTTGATATGTAATGACCTGCTAATAAAATAAAATATTTTCCCCCATTTTAATATCAAATCATTAACCCTAACAGCAAAAAGCCAATCATATAAAATAAATCCACACATAATACAATACCAGAGTGTCAAATCAACCCACAATATACAAGCATTTTTGTTCTCTTGAAACTACCCTTACTGGTACCAAGGGTTTACAAAAACATGCCACCCAAAAATATTCACTCTCAAAAAGGGCAGTACAACAACCCCTCTACCTGCTAGCCTGCTCCGCTCGCCTACCTGGTGCACTTTAAAAACAATTCAACACTGGGATGGGCCAACGCTCAGTAAGACGAAACATGCTATTACTAGTATGTGCCCACTGAGCTATAGTTTGGTAAAAATAATATGATTTAATAATAGTATGAATAATTGAATCTAAAAAAATTGATATTACATAATATATAATAAAAACCATTAACTACATAACTTAACATGCCAATTTGTATGAAATTACTTTTCATATTAATACTACTATTCCTGAAAGTCTGATAGTACTCATATTATCTGAGAAATTTCCTTGGATGGTTGTATGTCATGATTTAACCCCTCATGATAGGGTTGTGCGGCCAGAAGGTGGGACCTATCCTGGTTAGCCGACCATGGTAAGTCAATTGAACTTTGATAGTCTGATCGGCCCCCTCAATCCATATCTAATAGAGAGCCTATCCCGACGTGGGCACGATCGACCTCATACCACTTACTGTCCGAGTAAAGTGGTTGCACTCTGAACTGAATAAATGTAGCTACGGTGCTGTGCTCTACTGTCTGATCTATCAGGGTCTGATACTATATAGGTAACTGATATGTGTAATATACTGTTTTTACTGTGGTTTCTAAAATAACCATAACCTCATAGAATTTATCTGAAATTCTAAATAAACTGACTAAAAATCTGATTTTTGTATAACTAAACCGCTGTTTGAATATCTGTATAGTGTGGCGTTATGGTACTGATAAACATGTTATTCTAAAATTACTGAAAATGCATATTTTGGAGTATATTGTACACTAAAAAATTCGTCATTCTATAAACATGCAAATATCATGGTATTTCTATTAATAACTATGAGCATGGTATTCACAAATTCTATAAATATAGTATTGTTTTGTTATCAACTCAAGCTATACAAATAAATATGAATATTATTAGGTTTTGGAAAATGTAAATATATATATAATCTGAATAATAATTTGATAAAAACATATAGCTCGTACTGAAATCGTAAAAGGGTTTCCTAGTATAGCATATTTCCCTTACCTAACTACTGGAAAGCCCCTATTGAATATCTATCCTACACCCGCAGGGTTTCCCACTCAACTCCCTAAAAAAAAAAATTCACCAAAACAAAACATCATTATTTCTCTGTCTACTTCATTTCCTACAACTTCTGGAAAGCCTAATTTCAAATAAAAGACCTTACCTTGAACCTGGGAAGAAATTCAACTCGATCCCACTGACGATCCGCCCCAGTAAACTTGGAGAGAACTTCGTAAGGAGCATCGTGGTGGCCTTAGATCATCAATCCGGCGATTGATAGGGCTGAAATTGAAGAGAGATGGAGGAGAGACCGTAGGAGAGAGAGAGAGAGGGGAAGGTTTGTGTTAAATTTCTACAATTAAATCAAGTTTGGGGCTATTTATACTGTGACCTTCGTTGACGAGCCACATCATCTTATCGACGAGTCTAAAAAGCAATTCGTGGATGAACTCTCCCCTTCGTCGACGAAATTTAGAATCTCCCAAAACAACCTCTCGGTTTCTTCTCATCGACGAAACATGCCCTCATCGACGAGACCCTCTTGTACCCTCGTCGACGAGGCCATAAGAAAATTCCTTGGGTTATTACATCCGAAGTGCAACGTCGTCGATGAAGTCTACTGCCACCTTTTGTTTCTGTTTCCATTTCCCTCATTCTTTATTATTTAAATACCATTATTCTTTGGGTTGTTACATGATACGTGACAAAATTTTTCCATCTTATGTTCTTAAACATGAGTAGGATATTCTAAAATTTTGTTTCAAAGAACGTGGTATCTAGAACCTTACCAAGGATAGGCTTCGTAGTTCGAAGGTGATTGTGATACCGTTGCTTGGCATGAGGAACAACAAGCCACTTCTCAATACTGTCGTCATCCTTTCCTGAAGTAAAACCACAATTTTCCTTGTTTTTCGTTCTAGGCATTTTGATTTCAGAAGAAAATAAACAGTGAAAACCCAAGAAATCATGAGGGAAGAATGTGGGAAGATGAAATTTATGATTTAATCGGTGAATTTTAAGTGTAGAATCACTTGAGATTGGATAAGAATAAGTTCGGGAGAGTGAAGAAACAGAGTTAGTTGACTGGAGATCTGAAGAGTTAGGGTTTCACGCACTGTTCATATTTAAAATCCCGTCAATTAGTCACCTAACATTTAGCGCCTTTTAATATTTTTCTCAGACAGTAGCATGTCAGTTGATTGAGGGCCAGAGGGTTAGTTCCCTGACCTTACTGATCTTGAAAAATTGAGAGAGTTAGAACGAGTTCAGTTGACTGGGGCTTAAGGCTCAATCGCCTGATCTCACCTGTCTTTCAAGTCTTCTCTTAGCACTCATCATGTATCCTTCTAAGAAACTTCCCCACTGTGTAATAAGCCAATATTACTTCAGATTTTCACTCTTTTGATTTCAGTTTATTATTTTGCATATGAATACCCAAAATTCATATGGCTTTCCAAATCTCAATACTTTCTAAGTTAAGCCTTGTACAATCCAAGCTTTCTTGATTTGTGGCCAACAATACCATTTTTGTATTCATTTTTTACAATATTATAGCCATTGATAAGCTTAGAAACTCTTCTTCAAGTTTATTACACCTCATATCAATCTTTGTCAATAATCTTGTATTAATTGACTTTGTGAACTTTCTGAATTTTTAGTAGCTACGTTAGATATGATCATTGAGTTGAAGCTATTAGGATATTACTAATTTATATAATCTTTGAAAGACTACTTAGGTGTATTTTTATTCGTGACTCAACCATATGCTATGAATATTTCAAGAATAATTTTATTGTACCTGCACTAACAAAGAGTAACATGTAGATTTGTTTAATACTTAACCAGCTGAATTTTAGATTCTTACTTTGAACTTATTTCAGTGATTGATTAATCAATTAGGTCTCTTTTAATTTGATAATCTAAATCTCAAGTATGTGCAAATAGCAATATATGTCATCCTAAGTTTAACCTTAAGTATTTATGAACCTTAAGTATTTATAACCTTTCCTTAACACTTCAACTAAGGTTATGCTATTTCATCTCTTTAGCTCTAGCTAGTATAATGAATTATTTACCATGATATGCACAGTCAATATAGACTTTCAGTTTATGCATTAGATCTTCAATGTTTATAATATAGTAGACATATGTATTAATATTTTATGGGTTAAACACTGTCTATTATCATAGCACACTTATAGTTATCACTAAATCTCTTTGAATTGACCACCTTAAATCCTGTAGGCTATGAAGGCATCTCTTTTCATTTTAGTATAGATTTAGCTTTCTTAATTCCTAAAAAGGGAGTGACTATTCTAATATCTTTGGCGTCCTTAGTTTGTGAACTAGGCTTTTTATCTAGGTACCCATACCTTCTTGGGTCTTAATGATTTAACAAGAGATGTTTCTTTTACTTTCCAAACCTATTTAGTTTTCACACCCTTTATTTTTAATGGACATTCAAACTTTATGTGTCCTTTCTTCTTACATAGGAAGCATGTGGTGTGAGTGTAAGCATTTGAGGAGGTGCTAGTATGGTCTTTAGAGGCTTTTACAAAGTACCTCATGTAGAGGTTTTTTTCCTTGTGTTCTCGACTCCATTGAATCCTATGCCTTTTTTATCCAAAGACATTCTTTGTGATCCAACCATTTTATCAAGATTTTCTTTTCCTTTAGTAAAATTGTAGGTGATTTTGGTTTGATCCTCAATTTTACTCTTAAGATCATAGATTTTTGAGTCTTGCATATTTTTACTCTTTATTTGCAGTGTCACTGGATCTTAAGAAACTTTGTTGATTTTATTTTCTAGTTCAGATGTATATATATATATATATATATATATATATATATATCTTTCTCATTTTCCATAGAAGATTGGGATCTTAGATCTTACAATTCTTTCATCACCTTTTCATTCTTGCTTTCTAGTCTTATGATTTTTAAATCCTTTTCTCTTTTAGAAATACTTTTAGATTCTAATTCTTTCATTACAGCTTCATTTTTTTTTTTAAATGAAGTGTATCATTTAGTCACATTAACTAGAATCTTATGAACCTTAAATAGTTCACTTTGAAGTTCTTCATAAGATGGCATACTCTCATCATTGGATTCATTAGATGAACCAGATTCATTGTATGAATTATCACAAGATTTGGATGAAGTGCTTTGTTCTTCATGATCATCCTATGCCATAAGACAAACATTAGCAACCTCTTGGTCATTTGATTCACTTTCTGAGCTACTGGAACTTATATTGTCCTATGTAGTGGCCTTCATTGCCTTTTTCTTTTTCTCCTTAGAATCCTTCTTAAGCTGTGGACAGTCCAATTTTGTGTGTTATACTTTTTTACAATTATAGCATGTAGGAGGTTCATTATTTGTTTCTTCTTTATTTGATTTAGAGTCCCATAATTTTCTTTTATTCTTCTTTCTAAGGATTTTTGTAAGTCTCTTGGTTATAAGGGCTACATCATTTACATCTGTTGTTTCTTTATCTTCATCACTAGAACTTTCATTTGAGATTTTAAAAGCAAACGATTCCTTGATTTTATACTTTCCTCTAGTTCTTTCATTTATTGCCATCTCATAAGTGAGGAGCGATCCTATCAATTCATCTAGGGAAGTATTTTTCAAGTTTATTCCTTTTGTTATTGTAGTTGCCTTAGGATCCCAAATTAGTGGAAGTCCTTTAAGGATTTTACGGATCATTTCATAAGTTGAGAGTAACTCTTTCCTAAGTATTTAGGGAGTTTATTATATGGGTGAACCTAGTGTACATACTAGTAATGGTTTCATCAGGATTCATCCTAAAAGCTTCATACTTGCTAGTAAGGATATCAATTCTATTATCTCTTACATTAATAGTACCTTCATAGGTTACTTCAAGTTTATCCCATATTTCTTTAGTTGATTTACATACCATAATCCTGTTGAATTCATTTACATCAAGAGCACAATATAATGCATTCATAGCACTAGAATTTACTTGCAACATCTTATGGTCATTGTTAGTTATCTCTTTTTCTTGTTTAGGTATTTCTTTATGATCCACAATTTTAGTGGGGATAAGATCACCGTGTGTGACAACTTTCCAAGATTTCCAATGCATAGTTTGTAAATAAATTCTCATTCTTTGTTTCCAAAAGGTATAGTTTACACTGACGAAAATAGGTGGTCTAGATAAGGATTGACCCTCAGCAAAGGGAGATACTCCTAGGTGTGCCATAGGGATCTTTATGTAGCTTCTAACTTAAGATTTACTACAACTTGGCCCTGATACCAATTAAGAAGTAAGGTGTACTCCCAAAGGGGGGTGAATTGGATTTTTAAAAATTTCTTTATAAATCTTTTTTTAAGTCTTTCCTTGCTCTTTTATATTCAGCAATCACATAACTATAATTGATTTTTTTGACCTTATTGGTCACGCCCGGTTTTGATTATGAAAAATTCTCATTGTATCTAATGGGTGTTTGAGGTTTTGTGTAGGAACTAAGATTGTTGAGATCAAGATGGGCACAAAGCTTAAAGCTTGAAGACCACTACACGTTTTTCAGTTATAATATATATATTCAGTAGGGAAATTGGTCTGTAATATTAAATAGATCTTTTGGTTTGTAATAAGCTCACACATATCACATGTATGATAATACGTAAGCTCAAACAAACGTGAATGAGAAATGACCTTAGAAAGACCTTAGGGTTTTCGGTCGACTGACACCGGACTTTTTCGGTGTCTTCAAATTGGACCTCAAGTGACCCTAGGACACACACATTTACATATATGTTTGTTAGGCACTTAAATAGGGCTTGTATGTTTCGAAACGGGACCAAAATGCACACATGGTGCACTTTCGGTCGACCAGCCAAGGTAGTTTATTCTGTCCTAGTCGACTGAACCAGGCCTGGGTCAACAGTTGACCAAGAAGGCCTTGGTCGACCGAACCACGTAGTTCAAAAACTTCTGGTTGACCGAACCCTCCCTGGTCAACATTTTGACCATCTAGTCGACCGAGCACTTTTGTTCTCCAACTACCTGGTCGACCGGAGGGTCCTCGGGGAAAATCCCAGCAGTTTGGTTGATCGAACCAGCCAGTTCAAAATGGTCTGATCGACCAAACCTTAGAAAATTGGAAAATCACCCTCTTTTGGTCGACCGAGCCCTAAGTTCAAAAGTCCCCTGGTCGACCGAACCATATAAGACTTGGTCGACCGAAACTGTTCTGGTCGACCGGACCTCTCCGGTTGCCTTGATTTTTACCGCAAATAAATATTTTTTAAATAGGGTTAAAATGCTTTAAACATCATTAAACTTCCCTAATAATACCCAATAGGTCCCCAACGGTCATATTTTCTCCTATGCCTATATATATGAGATCATTTGATAAAATTAGGATGGATTAACCACTTTGATTAGGAGAAATTCTCTGAAATTTCCAAAGCTTATAATACTCATATTTGAGCCTCCTACACTCATACTTACCTTCTCATACTGATTAAACCCTTTGTAAGTTGATTGAGTGCTAGTCTAAATCGGTTTGCTCTCCCACTCTTGATTGATTGACACGATTTTATTTGAGAGCAAAACCTAAGGATTCTTAGGGGACTTCGTTGATAAGTCTATCCTAAGAAAACTTTAATAGATCTTCTAAGCTTGCATCTTCATTGCAAGATCTTGAGAAGATTGTATTTGTTTTTGGTTGCAAAAACTTTTCAAACACTTCCAAATATCTATTGCACTTTTATCATGTAAAATATTTGAAGAGATATTTGTTTGTGTGATAGTGATCCTTGTTGCAATATTCTTTCACTCACATATTATTTGTTGACTAGAAAGATTACACATCTTTTGCAAACCAAGCATATACATCATTTAATACTTACATGCTTGAGATATCTTGCTAATTGAAACACTTGAGACTTGACATCTTTGTGTGAACTTATTTGCTGAATATCTTGTGATACAAAGATTGCTTGTTTGTCACTCTCATGTACGCATTACACATATAGAAAATACTTTTGAGAGTTGAACCATCTAGACCACATTGAGCTTACATATTGAATCATGTTGTGGTGTATGTTATTGCGCGCATCTGGGTACATATCTGCTTTACACGAAAGCACAATCATTGTACCATATGATTATATACACATTTGTTGTATATCCAGGCATGGGCCTGAAAAGGGAGACTAGCCCTAGAATAGTCCCGGATTGGCTTAGACCCGGTTAGGAAAGCTAGGTGCGTCGTCCTATTAAAGCGTGTAGGTTGAGGTCAGCTCCGCTAATTAACCTGGTTAAGGTTGAGATCAGCCCTGTGTTAATTTGACCTAGTTGTAAATGGTGTCGCTCCACCCTTAAGTAAGCTATTAGTGGAATCCTCTGACTTGCGAGCTAGAGGCGGGGATGTAGGCACAGTTGGCTGAACCCCGATAACATATCGTGTGTCTATTTACATTTCAGCACTTTATATTTACCGCACGTATATGTTATAGTATGAATGATGTGCATGATTTAAATTCCACATACTTTATTTATCAGCACATTTGGAACTGTGTAGAAAAACCCTAAATTACCAAAACATATTGACTTCTAACTTAACCTAGGAGAAAATTTTAAAATTTCCAATTCACCCCCCTCTTGGGAATACACCTTTTCTAACAGATTTGTAATGACCAACACTCAAAACTTCAATATTTAGAATTTAGCTTTTGAATACATCAATCCAATCAATAAGGTAAGCTTGATTTCACAATAAAATAGAAATTTTAGCAAGCTTCCAAAATTCAGATTTTGATATCAAACAAGTTACTTGAGTTTAAGTATGTTTTATCAACGTACTTCCTTTTATCAAGGTTTCTACAATTCCCAATAACTATTTAATTTCTAGTAATTAAATAAACATCCATGCAATTTATATATACAGAAAATTAAAGAGATTCAGGGAAGAAAAAGACACCGAGATTTTATGAGGTTAGGCTATACCCACCTACGTACCACCAAAAGATTTAACTATACCGCTCCCTTAACAGGGTAGAGCAAACCGTTTACATACTCCTTCAAGTAGGATGGAGCTCTCCTTTCTAAGCGATACCCCACGTTCGGTAGTTCAACGATTCAACAATCCTTAGCCGTAAAAAATAGCAAGAGAAACAAAAGCCTTGTTGTACAAGTAATACTCTCAACATTAGCAGATTAGTACAATTGAATATCATAATATACTTCTGTAACGCCCCGAACCCTTAAACCCGGGTCTGACGCATTATACCTGATAAAATCCTGATAATCCATAATTCATGATATACGCAGCGGAGAACATAAATATAATCTCCATATAACATAATACCAGAGTTTACTAATTCTAACTAAAGTCCATAATAAATCATCCGCCACCTGCATTTCCTTAAATCTACATAAAACATTTCAGTATTTTCATAATCATTCCTTACTCAACAACCTTAAAACATAAAGACATAAAACATAAGATATCTACATCCCAAAATACTATCAAAATTATACCCTTTTTTCCTCCAAAAGTACTATAAAATCTCGAGCTCTCTAAGATCGATCTCAAGGAGGTCCTGAAAAAAAAAGATACATTTATATTCAGGTGAGACACATCTCAGTAAGGGAAGAAACAATATATTAAAACAGTGTGTGGCCAACATGAGTTTATAATCAACATAATATTTAACATTTGAAAATCTTTAACATAATTTCCGAAATCATTTTCTGGACCTAATTAATGACATGCAAAAGATTTAACCCACGAGATTACCCAAGGATAGGGGTGATTACCCGCCCATACAAGTAGCACCCCTCTGCTCTGATACTTAGGCAACCCTGAGGTCACAACTAAATCATACCAGGGCACTCACCTTACTCAGTAAGCCCTCAAGTGTTAGATTGATCTCGTACTCACACCGTTCAACAATAGCTTACTGGCAAAGGCCCTAAGGATAGGGAAATCTAACCGCCCATACAAGTAGGTTCCCTCTACCCTAGTACGTTATGCAGCTATTGCCACATTTGAAGCTACTAGTGCACTCGCCTTACTTAGCAAGCCCTCAGGCGAAGAGTGCGCCCCGCCCAAACGTAACATGTTCTACATACATAAATACTTCTAATATCATAATACATTATTATTTTTTGTCATTATTCAATCATGCACATCCATTCATGTTCATAGCTTAAACATTGCATTTCATTTCACTTTAAGTGACTCTTTCCCATTTTACATTGTTCACATTTCACATTTCATTTCCATTCCATTCATTTCCCTTTTCATTTCATTTCATTTCATACCCATCATCTTTCAGCTATTTTACCCAGCATCTTTCAGCTGTTTTACCCAGCATTTTTCAGCTGTCATACATTTACCCAGCATCTTTTAGTTGTTTTACCCAACATTTTTCAGTTGTTACACATTTACCCGACATCTTTCAGCTGTTTTACCCAACATCTTTCACCTGTTTTACCCAGCATTTTTCAGCTATTTACCCAGCATTTTTTAGTTGTTTACATGGTTGCATTAATACACACAAGCAACATAGTCTATATCATGTTTTATTCACAATGCATTACTTACTTAACCTGCATCTCATACATTTAACATATATTTGCATAGAATCTCATGCCACACAGTTTAGCAATATAATTCATACATTGCCTATAAAATAAATCAACCAATATGTAACGTTTATTTACTGAAAATACCTTTCATTTCTTACATAATGATCCTGAAAATATTTTTCCACTTTCATCAGTTCATTTTTTCATATACATATCTAATAAACAACCCTAAACTCAAAAAAATATAATTTAAACAGTTGGCATTTTACCCATACCGAAACATATACACGTATATATAACACAATTTATTTTTCTATTAAATTCATAAAAATTTTGGTTTAATATATATTTTTCCCCTTATCTGATTTCTTGCACTACGCCAACAGGGGCCCCAAAAAGATGCTTGCGGCGCTCGCCCGGACCCTAAAATTAAATTCCTAGTTCCATTAAATTAACCCTAAATAAAATACTATTTAAATATTTCTTAGGGCCATAATTTCTAAATAAATAGTAATACCCGCAAATATACCCAATTTGCCAAATTTTCTAAATCTCACTCTCGCTTTGGAATGAGGCCTAGAAAACCCCAATCCAAAATTTACCTACGTGAAAATGACGACAATCGTGACTAGGACCACGTGGTGGTGCCTGATCGTCGATTTAGTGGAAGATTTAAAGTGAAATTGGGGAAAAGTTATCTTTGCCCAGGAGCAATGCCTAAGTCGTTCCCGCGACAAATCTGCTCCAGTAGAAATGTCGGTGGCATTACTAGGAATCCAACGACACCTTCCATTTCCCAATCCGCCACAAATCCGTCGAGAAATTGAGAAGAGAGAGACGGAGATGGAGATGGCTCGCAAGGGGGGCCGTGAACCTTCTCTATTTTGCTGAACAGAATTCTTCCTGAAGCTTTTGCTTCAGGAAGGAAGTTTATTTTATATATATATACATATATATTTATTAAACATTAACTTATACATATATATATATATAATAACTTACCTATATATATATATATATATATATCTTATTTTAATTAGTTTTTTTTTATAAAATCCAATGCAATAATGTTTAATTTAACAACTCATTATTTAATTATTTAATTTATCTTAATTTAATTTAAATTTTTTTAATTTTTTTTTCTTTTTCCCACGTCATTCCTTTTATTTATTTATTTATTTTATATTTTTTTATTTCAATCATTTTAATTTTTCAGGTCTTTTCATTCTCTCCTCCTTAAGAAATTTCGTCCTCAAAATTTAATCCTAATCTTTCATTTTTATAATTTTACAACTTACTATATCTCATACCATAATCCCAACAACACAATTATATACTTTAAATCCAATACACATCCAAATTCTCCATATAAGGACCAGTCCCACGGCTAAGAAACATCACCATCGATGGGTTTGCCATGGTTTTCTGAGATCGTCGACTGAATCAGAAAATCACAAAAGTCCACTAAGGGATTTCTGCCTCCAAGCTATAGGACAAAATCCTATACTTTCCTACACCAAACTTACTCCTCAACACCTAACTCAATCTATCCATCTAGCATCCTTATGCTAACTGTTTCCTATACTCCGGTATAAATTATTTCTAACCTAATACTTTAACATTTCCATATCTAGATGATGTGAAATTAATCACACTTCCTACTGGACATTGCTCTGATACCATAATGTAACGCCCCAAACCCTTAAACTCGGGTCCGGCACATTATACCTGATAAAATCCCGATAATCCATAATTCATGATATACACAGTGGAGAACATAAATATAATGTCCATATAACATAATACTAGAGTTTACTAATTCTAACTAAAATCCATAATAAATCATTCATCACCTGCATTTCCTTAAATCTACATAACTCCCAAAACATTTCAGTATTTTCACAATCATTTCTTACTCAACAACCTTAAAACATAAAGACATAAAACATAAGATATCTACATCCCAAAATATTATCAAGATTATACCCTTTTTCCTCCAAAATTACTATAAAATCTTGAGTTCTCTAAGCTCGATCTCGAGGAGGTCCTTAAAAAAAAAGATACATTTATATTCGGGTGAGACACATCTTAGTAAGGGAAGAAACAATATATTAAAACAGTGTGTGGGCAACATGAGTTTATAATCAACATAATATTTAACATTTGCAAATCTTTAACATAATTTCTGAAATCATTTTCTGAACCTAATCAATCACATGCAAAATATTTAACAGACGATATTACCCAAGGATAGGGGTGATTACTCGCCCATACAAGTAGCACCCCTCTGCTCTGATACTTAGGTAACTCTGAGGTTACAACTAAAGCATACCAGGGCACTCACCTTACTCGGTAAGCCCTCAAGTATTAGATTGATCTCGTACTCACACCATTCAACAATAGCTTACTCGCAAAGACCTTAAGGATAGGGAAATCTACCTGCCCATACAAGTAGGTTCCCTCTGCCCTAATACGTTATGCAGTTATTACCACATCTGAAGCTACTAGTGCACTCGCCTTACTCAGCAAACCCTCAGGCGAAGAGTGCGCCCCGCCCAAACGTAACATGTTCTACATATAAATACTTCTAATATCATAATACATTATTCTTTTCTGTCATTATTCAATCATACACATCCGTTCATGTTCATAGCTTAAACAATGCATTTCATTTCACTTTAAGTGACTCTTTCCCATTTTACATTGTTCACATTTCACATTTCATTTCCATTCCATTCATTTCCCTTTTCATTTCATTTCATTTCATACCCATCATCTTTAAGCTATTTTACCCAGCATCTTTCAGCTGTTTTACCCAGCAATTTTCAGCTGTTATACATTTACCCAGCATCTTTTAGCTGTTTTACCCAGCATTTTTCAGCTATTACACATTTACCCGACATCTTTCAGCTGTTTTACCAAACATCTTTCAGCTATTTTACCCAACATTTTTTAGCTGTTTACCCAGCATTTTTCAGCTGTTTACATGGTTGCATTAACACACACAAGCAGCATAGTCCATATCATGTTTTATTCACAATGCATTACTTACTTAACCTGCATCTCATACATTTAACATATATTTGCACAGAATCTCATTCCACACAGTTTAGCAATATAATTCATACATTGCCTGTAAATAAGCCAACCAACATTTAACGTTTATTTACTGAAAATACCTTTCATTTCTTACATAATGATCCTGAAAATATTTTTCCACTTTCATCAGTTCGTTTTTACATATACATATCTAATAAACAACCCTAAACTCAAAAAAATATAATTTAAACAGTTGGCATTTTACCCATACCGAAACATAAACACGTATATATAACACAATTTATTTTTTTTATTAAATTCATAAAAATTCTGGTTTAATATATATTTTTTCCCTTACCTGATTTCTTACACTACACCAATAGGGACCCCAAAAAGAAGCCTGCGGCGCTCGCCTGGACCCTGAAATTAAATTCCTAGTTCCATTAAATTAACCCGAAATAAAATACTATTTAAATATTTCTTAGGGCCATAATTTCCAAATAAATAGTAATACCCGCAAATATACCCAATTTGCCAAATTTTCTAAATCTCACTCTCGCTTTAGAGTGGGGCCTAGAAAAACCCAATCAAAAGTTTACCTACGTCAAAATGACGACAATCGCGAGTAGGACCACGTGGTGGTGCCCGATCGTCGATTTAGCGGCAGATTTAAAGCGAAATTGAGGAAATGGAGAAAAGTTATCTTTCCCTAGGAGCAGTGCCTAAGTCGTTCGCATGACAAATTTGCTCCAGTAGAAATGTTGGCGGCGTTACTAGGAATCCAACGGCACCTTCCATTTCCTGATCCGCCGCAAATCGGTCGAGAAATTGAGAAGAGAGAGATGGAGATGGAGATGGCTCGTAGGGGGGCTGTGAACCTTCTCTATTCTGCTGAATAGAATTCTTCCTGAAGCTTTTGCTTCAGGAAGGAAGTTTACTTTATAAACATTAACTTATACATATATATATATATATATATTATATAATAACTTACCTATATATATATATATATATATTTTATTTTAATTATTTTTTTTAAAATCCAATGCAATAATGTTTATTTTAACAACTAATTATTTAATTATTTAATTTATCTTAATTTAATTTAAATTTTTTTAATTTTCTTTTATTTTTTTTCTTTTTCCCACACCATTCCTTTTATTTATTTATTTGTTATTTTATTTTTTTTATATTTTTATTTCAATCATTTTAATTTTTCGGGTCTTTTCAACTTCAATGAAAATAAATATAGAAGAATGAAGCTCAAGAATTTGTCACCGGGGTTCTTTCTTAGATTGAAAAATTCAGTAGAAACGCAAAGAACCATAAACTTTAATCAACAAATTCTCAGTAGAAACTTCAGCAAGAGTTTTTAGCAAGATAGCTTTTGAAGCGTAGAAATTATTATGCTTGAATGCTGATTGTATGTATTGGTTTCTTTAATCCTTTGATTTACCATGTATTTATAAATAGAAAAAGTTTTCTTGGAGTGTTTCCAAGTTTTCATAAAGTTTAGGGGCTAAACAATCTAATCTGGAAACTTTTCTTTGCAATTTAAATTTGACCGTTACGAAATTCAGTCAACTGGACTATCAGAGTCAGTCACCTTATCTTTTAAAATCCAGCGATTGTTCAAAGTCAGTTGGTCAAATGAAAGCTTAAAGTATATTTAAAGCTTGTTAGGACTTGATCTTGAATTCATATACTTAATTCCTAAAATATTATCTTTTAACCAAAACATATTATGTTCCCTTGATTTGTTATCATCAAAATAAGATTCGTAAGCCATGTTAGGCCAATAGAAACTCCACAACCTCAAAGGGCAGTGAAAAAAAAAAATCTTGGTAAATGTGGCTAAATAATGGATGAATAGATCTATTTAATTTGTCATTTTTATGTCTAAATTTGGCTTTTCAAACATACACTATATTGACATGTGTTTTTCTTCAATTATTTATGCAGTCGAATGGTTGATTCATTATGGCATGTGTGCTCCTGAGCTACAAGAAATGGCAATCAAAGTTCTTAGTCAAACCACATCACCTTCAAATTGTGAGCGTAATATATATATATATATATATATATATATATATATATATATATTATTGAAGGATATTTTCTGAAAATCTTATATTAAGTTTTTGATCTCTGGTAATCACATCATATATATATATACTAAGTTGCATATTACAAAGATCATATTGTGGTTGAAAACTTGACAAAAATATTGCTGTGATAAAGTGTGTTTCAAATCTTTGCAATCTTCAAAGTCATTTTTATGTTCAAAGAATTAACCTAAGTTCTCCAAAGCTTTGATTCATATAAATATTTTTGGGAGATTTGATAAAAAGGGATTTATGTATTGAAGCATATTCATTTATAAACGATTGTATCATTTCATACATTCTGAGCTTCAAGTTTTATCATATGATTATGTATTAGGAATTTGAATTGTACTCACTAGCTTTTGTTGGAAGCAAATTTGAGTGTTTTACAGATGTCATTGTATTCACGGTTTGGGTTGTGAACTGAATTTGAGGAGGGAGCTGTATCTTTTGTAAGTAGCGGATTAGGTGGGAGCTGTACCTCTTGTAAGTAGCAGATTGTAAGGGAAGTTTCGTCCCAATTTAAGGAGTAGGGATTATAGTGGAATCCTTGATGGGTTGCTCAAGGCGAGGACGTAGACCGGGTTGGCTGAACCTCGTAAAAACTGTGTTTGCATTCTCTCTTCCCTTATCTTTTAATTTCCGCAACACACTTCATTATTTACATTGAATGTATGTACGTTGAATAATCTCACACAAACTTGATAAGAAATTTGTTAAATATAGAAAGAGGGATTAATTGGTAAATAAGTTTCAAAGAATTTTGTAAAATACCCAATTCACCTCCCTCTTGGGATTACACCTAAATCAACATTTGGTATCAGAGCAGATTTACATAGATTTAATAGCTTATTTGTAAAAAGATCACATGACACATATCGGTGTAACTCCATTCGGTGAGGGACACTCATCCACTAGACCACCAATTTTCTGTGGTGTGAATTATACCTATTGGAAATGTAGGATGAGCATATACCTATTAAACGTAGATTAGAAGGTATGTAAAATAGTCACTAAGGGAAATCATGTTTCCATAAAAGTAATTGATAAGGTAAATACACCTAAAACTGAAGATGAGTATATAGAGGAAGACTGGAAATCAGTACAAATCAATGCTACTACCATGAACTTGCTCTTATATGCATTAGATGTAAATGAATTTAATAGGGTAATGATATGTAACTCTACTAAAGAAATTTAGGAAAAATTAGAAGTTACATATGAAGGCACTAAGGAATTCAATGAAAGTAAGATAGACATGCTCACTAGTGAATATGAAGCATTTAAAATGATAGCTGATGAATCTATACAATCCATGTACACTAGATTCACACACATCATAAATTCTTTAACTGCACTTGGAAAAACTTACCTTACTTATGAGTTGATCAGGAAAATACTCAGGGGATTACCTATAGTGTGTGAAGCGAAAGCTACGACAATAGCAGAAGGGAGAAATCTCAAGGAGATGTCGGTGGATGAACTCATTGGATCACACATCACCTATGAATTGGCACTAAATGAGAGAAAGAATGAGCAAAGCAAAGCAAAGAAAGGCACAACACTTAAGGTATCGTCAACCAACTCCAGTCAGGAAAGTGATTCAGAATTAGATGACGACATGGCCTTGCTAACAAAGAAGTTTGGGAAGTTCTTAAAAAAGAATAAGAAGTTCAACAGAAAATTTCGTAACTCAAAATTAGAAAGAGGAGAGTCAAGCATGAAGAAAAAGAAGGAAGATCCTCCAACATGCTACAATTGCTAAGAGGTTGGACACATCAAGCTTAAGAGTCCCAAACTAGTGAAAGCCTCAAAGAAAAAGAAGAAGGCGCTGAAAGTCGGTTGGCATACACATAGCACAAGCTGTTCAAAATCTAAATCCAGCGACGTCGAGATTGCCAATCTGTGTCTAATGGCACATGATGACCTTGAAGTACAATCATCATTTTCATCATCTTCGTATTATTCTAGTGACTTTGAAAATGAAAATGACATGATTTCATATGATGAACTAAAACAAGAATATTTGTACACTGTTAAAATGCTTGAGAAGAAAACAAAGAAATTTTTTTATTTGAAAAGTGAAGTCAAAGAACTTTTTAGCTTAGTTGAAAGCTAAAATGAATCTCATGCATCTCTTATGAAAAACAAAGAATTGAAAATTGAGGTGTTAGAAAATGATTTGAGAGATAAATCTGAAATCATTTGTAAATTTACTGAAGGACAAAAGAATTTTGAAAAACTCCTAGGAGCTCAAAGAAGTTCTCTAGAAAAGGAAGGTTTTGGTTTTAATGGGAAAGAAAATCTAAAACAAAGACATCTTCACATGAGATATTTTGTAAGAGAGTCAAAATCTTATGTTCCAACTAAGGATTATCACACACAGATTACATGGTTTAAATATAAAAGGTTGAGTCACATAAATTTGATTGTCCTTTCAAAAATAATGATCTTAAAATTAAGAAAGTATGGAAGGTAAAAGGAGAATCTAGCACTAACCTCCTTGGACCCAAGAAAATTTAGGTACCAAAGCTAGTTGTCTGATTGTGTATTGCAGATATGCTTAAGATCATCATCCTCAAAAGACAGATGGTATATGGATAGCGGATGTTCAAGTCACATGACCAGGGATAAAGCGAAGTTCACATCCATCACACCCAAAGATGAAGGATTTGTCACTTTTGGAGATAATGCAAAGGGAAGGATCACAGGTGTAGGTAAAGTTGGTAATGATTCTTCATTAATTATCGATGATGTTTTACTGGTTGATGGTTTAAAGCACAACTTATTGAGTATAAGCCAACTGTGTGATAAAGGTTACAAAGTGTCTTTTGAATATGACAAGTGCATTGTGGAACACAAAACTGATAATAAGATATTGTTCACTACTAAGCGTCATGAAGACGTATATACAACCAGTTTTGATAACTTAACCTCGCAGAGTGTGACATGCTTCTCTGCTATGAATGAAATTAGTTGGATTTGGCATAAGAGACTAGGACACGCAAACATGGATTTAATCTCAAAACTTGTTAAGAAATAATTAGTTAAGGGACTGTCTAAGACTACATTCGTGAAAGATAAAATTTGTGATGCATGTCAACTAGGAAAACAAGCAAGAACAAGCTTTAAGAAGAAGAAATAAATCTCCACTACTAGGCCACTTCAAATGCTACACTTAGACTTATTTGGTCCAAACCCAATTCAGAGTTTAGAAGGAAAATCATACGCATTTGTCAGAGTTGATGATTTTTCAAGATTTACATGGGTATAATTCTTAGGTCACAAAGATGAAGCATGTGAACAATTCATAAACCTATGCAAGAAAATCCAAAATGAAAAGGGATATACCATCACTAAAATTCGGAGTGATAGGGGTAGAGAATTTAAAAATCAAGCCATGAAAGACTATTGTAATTCATTAGAAATTTCCAATAACTTTTTAGCCCTTAGAACACCACAATAGAATGGTGTAGTTGAGAGGAAGAATAGGTCTATACAAGAAATGGCCAAAACTATGCTTAATGAACATAAATTACCTAAGTATTTTTGGGCTAAGGCAGTGAATATCGTCTGCTACGTTCTAAACAGAGTACTGATTAGACCATCTCTTAATAAGACCCCGTACAAGTTATGCAATGGCCATAGACCAAACATATCATATTTTCATGTTTTTGGCTATAAATTTTTTGTGTTTAGAGACAATGAGCATCTAGGAAAGTTTGATGTAAAATCATATGAAGGTATCTTCCTAGTGTATGCCTTAGATAGTAAATCCTATAGAGTTTATAACAAACGAACATTAATGGTTATAGAATCTATTCATGTTGTGTTCAATAAGTCAAATCCCTTCTCCAAAAGAACTGATGAAGATGAAATTGAGATAAATAAGGAACTTGAACACTATCCATTAAAGATGATTCAGGAAAGAAAAGTGAAACTAAGGAACCATCCACTGAAATTGATCAAATTGAAAATGAGGTTAATGAACCACCTAGAGAATGGAACTATGTTAAGAATCATCCCATTGATAAAATAATAGGTGAACCATTACATGGAGTAGCCACTCGATCCTCTTTTAGGAATATGATTAGTCATTTTGCTTTTCTATCTCAAGAAGAACCTAAGAATGTGAGTGAAGCTATAGAGAATGAATCATGGGTGTATTCCATGCAAGAAGAGTTAAATCAATTTGAGAGAAACAAAGTATGGACACTAGTTCCTAGACCTAAGGATAAGTCAATCATTGGAACAAAATGGATATATAAGAATAAAAAGGATGAACATGGGATAGTTGTTAGAAATAAGGCTAAACTTGTAGCACAGGGATATAACCAGGAAAAAGGAATAGATTTTGAAGAAAACTTTGCACCTGTAGCTAAAATGGAAGCTATTTGAATTCTTTTAGCATATGCAGCTTTTAAGGATTTCAAGCTATATCAAATGGGCATCAAGAGCTCATTTTTAAATGGCTACATAAGTAAAGAAGTGTATGTAGAACAACCCCTAAGTTTTGAAAACCACAAGAATCCAGATCACGTTTATAGACTGACAAAAGCCTTGTACGGTTTAAAGCAATCTCCTAGAGCTTGGTATGAAAGGCTAAGCTATTTTTTTATTAGAGAATGGATTTATTAGAGGAAAGATAGATACAACTCTGTTCATAAAGTCTAAGAAAGATTACATTCTCCTAGTTCAAGTATATGTAGATGACATCATATTTGGAGCTATAAATAAAGAATTGTGTAATGAATTTACTAATACTATGCAAAATGAATTTGAGATGAGCATGATGGGTGAACTAAATTTCTTCCTAGGATTTCAGATTAAACAAGCGAAACATGAAATATTTATAAATCAATCGAAGTATATTAGAGATCTACTCAAAAAGTTTAATATGGAAGATGGAAAAATACTAGGTACACCTATGAGCGCTTCATTGAAATTAGACAAAGATGAACAAGGTATACCAGTAGATGTCAAGCTTTATCGTGGAATGATTGGTAGCTTATTATATTTGACTGCCAGTAGACCTGATATAATGTTTAGCGTATGTTTGCGCATAAGATTTCAGTCTACACCAAAAGAGTCACATTTGCTAGCTGTTAAATGAATACTTAGATACCTAATAGGAACCGTGGAAATTATTGGATTATGGTATCCTAAGTACATATCTTTTGAGATTATCAGCTATTCAGATGCTGATTTTGCGGGTAGCAAAGTGGATAGGAAGAGCATTAGTGGTACTTGTCATTTCTTAGGACATTCATTAGTTTCTTGGTTCTCCAAGAAGCAGAATTCAGTTGCTCTTTCCACAGCTGAGGTATAATACATAGCGGCAAGTAGTTGTTGTGCTCAAATGCTATACATGAAGCAACAATTGAAAGATTTTGAATTAAGCTATGAAATAATTCCTATAAGACGCGACAATACGAGTGCAATAAATATCTCAAAGAATCCTATATTACACTCACGAACTAAACATATAGAGATAAGACAACACTTTCTTCATGATCATGTATAAAAAAGAGATGTGACACTTGAGTTTGTATGTACAGATGAACAATGGGCAGATATATTCACCAAACCAGTTGTGAAGGATAGGTTTATCCAAATTAGGCGAGAATTAGGCTTGATGCATAGTCGAGAGGTTGCCCAGAATTATAGTAAAAGACATAATTCAGGGGGAGCAGCGTTACTTAATAGTCACAATTTGTCAAAAGTTTCATATTTAGATCACATGTTCTCATTTGATATCACATTAATCAACATTCGACATCGCATTTTTAAGATATAAACATTTTGGTATCACATTAATCAACATTGGTATCCTCACAAAGTGTTTGAAATTTGGCACATTGTGTATGTTAACAATGTAATTTACATTCCACAACACAAATTTATGCATTAGTGAGGGGATGGTTGATGTCAAAAAAGGGAGAAGTAAATTTTTTTTGGTCAAATCTGATGGTTGAACAAGTTTAAAACTTTAAGATTTCAAATGGGAGAAGAACATAAGGTCATGTCCACTCATGTATGATTGCTATCTACCTTTTTGTTAATGTCAAAAGGGGGAGAAATATCAGGAGCAAAAACTGTTAGCAAAACTAATTGTGCCAAAGGGGGAGAAGGATAATAGCAAAAATTGTTTAAAAAATCAAGAGCAAAATTTGTTGGCAAATTTAATTATGTAAAGGGGATAAAATTTAGAATATATAAGAAGAACTAGGCTAAACAACATGTGTATGAACATGAGAATATTTTATTTGGAATTAGGCTAAACAATATGTGTATGAACATAAACATATTGTATTTGGCATGACCATATTTTACACTGAATATTTGATGCATTAATTGAGGGGGGGGGGGCCTTGTTGGGTGTAACCCATTTTATTCTATATTTTTGCTCGTGTATTTGTCATCATCGAAAAGGGAAACATTGTTGACTCTATGAGTCCAATCCGGTTTTGATAATAACAAATCACTTGGTATTTGATCTGTGCATTGAGATTGTGAACAAGAACTATATTAAGCATGCATGAAAGGATAACAAGTCATGGAAGCTATAAAGAATAACACATACACATCTTGGTAAGATCCATGGAACTCAAAGAGTACAAGAATGAAGATGCAAGCAACAAGTTCAAGAGCATCATGGGAATGGGTACTTAGAACTCATGTACTTACATTTTCATATGATTTAATTTGAGGCTCAACATATACCCTAGAATGACTTTATGATTCATGCATTTCATGAACATCATTTGGGGACATTCATGGGCTTAGATATATTTTCAAAATCCAAAAAAAATGTTTTATAAAAGAGCCAAGAAAGGGAGCAAAGCTTATTTTCAAATTAAGAAGAAAAAATCCAAGAATTTGTAAGTTTAGAAGACTGAACTCCACTTTTAGTCATCTGAAGATTGCACTTCAGAAAACCAAACTCAGCGTTCAGTTGTCTGAGGATTGCACTTTAGAAGATCGAAGTTAACCTCAGTCGTCTGAAGAATTTTTTAGAAAACCAAAGACTAAGTTCAGTCGTCTGAAGAATTTATGATGAAACATAGAACCTAGCAAAAGCACTTTAGAAGACTGAACTCACACTTTAGTCGTCTAAACCCGACACTTCAATCGTCTGGGCCTTTAACCTTAGTCGTCTGACCCTGTGTCCAGGTTGATTTTTCGAAGCTTTAAGGAACTTCAGTCATCTGGGTGTTTATCCTCAATCGTATGAACTTGCGGAAAAACTTAAAAATTTATTTTTTAATAAAAGAACTCGGTAGATATTTTTTGATCCAACGATTGAGATTGATATAAGCATAAGACACCTATATATTGAAAATCTATACCTTAGTACGTCAGCTAAGATCAAAGAGAAGATAAGAGAAGAGAACATTGCTTTTGAAAGAAATTGAGAAACTTGAGCATATAGCTATACGATTGCCTGCACTCTAGTTCATACTCATCAAGTTTGGGCAAATCAACTTAAAAAATCAAAGGGGATTCATTTACTCATCTTGATTTCAACGTGGTAATGAGGTTTGGTTAATCCATTTAGTGTTTTTACAAGTATCTCATATCATCATCTGTTATTGGATATCATTAGAGAAGATTGTTGGCCTTACAAGGTTTAATACTCCATTTTGATGCTAACAAATAAGGAGGACTTAACATGATTCTGTTGAGTGTTGTGTTTTCTCAGGAATTCATATTGAAAGTACTCAAGTAGCATGGATCAAAGTTTGAAGACCATAAGAGCATGATGATTAAAAAAGATCAACATGAAAGCTCAAAGTTTGAGTTAATGAAGAAATATCAAGAGGATTTAAAAGAGATGAAAGATCATATTATTCGGAGAGATCAGAGACCAACAACAAAGAAATTTTAGAGCAAAGAAGAATTTTTGAGCACTTAGGACAAGTCTTTGTAACTACTTTAAGTTTATTCAAGTATAAAGTTTTCATTTTGAAGCTCATTAGGCAAATAGACTTAGAGACCTTAAGATAATAACTTGGAACATGTTTTCAAAGTTAAAACAAATTTATATTCCAAGTAACAATGAGAGAGAAATCAAAAAGTGAATAGAAAAGAAAATCATTTAGTTGACAGACGACTGGCTAAATTAAAAGGCTTAAAATTGAAACACAGAAGCCTGACAGATGACTGTCAGTGAAAAGTAAGAAGACTGTGTAGGTTTCACCAAACGACTATCCACCCTCTCTGTTATTAGCAGGTTTAAAATTACACATGGACAGATGACTGCCATCATATGGACAGACGACTGTCACCTTATATTCTGATGACAGACGACTGCCACTCAAGGGCAGACGACTGTCACCTTTCTGCCTATGATTTTCTCAATTATATTAAATGGACAGATGACTGTCAGGACTTCACAGTCGTCTGCCTCACAACATTTTTCTATTTTCTAACGCATATAATTTTTGAAATTCAAATATTTGGAAACTCAAATAAGTTTAATATATGGAAACAAGTTTGAGTTTCCTTTGGGGAACAAGAAAGAAGGTTTTATACATCTATAAACACCCCTAAAGACACATTGATTTAATCACCAAGATCATTAAGAACTCACAATCTGCTGTCATATCTTATTCTGAATTTTTGAAAGTGCTTCATATTGCTCTCATCCTTGCTCGAAATTAAGAGAAGTTCTTGCTGAATCTCACTGTGTTTGATGATTGAGTTGCTGATTCTTTCATTGAAAGATACCCAGGGTGATAAGTTTCTAAGAGCTTCATTCTAAAATTCATATTCTGAATTTACTGAAGTGCATAAATGTTTTAAATTTGTACTAATCAGCTCTTTGAGAAGCAAGTTCTTGTACGTATTGTTTTTCTATCTTTGTAACAGGGCTTGTTGACGATTTGAGTAATTGAATCGTTGGACCAAACAAGGGGAGATTGTTTGGAGAAGGCGGGCTCTAGCCTTACCTAAGGAGTGCTTGTAATTGGTTTTGTTCCAGTTGATAAAGGAACAGTAATAATGAATCCTTTGGCGGTTTGACCAAGGGCGAGGACATAGGCTGTGTTGAAGTCGAACCTCATAAAAATCCTTGTGTTCTTCTTTCTCTACTCTACTTTTTATTTTTCAAGGATATAATTTGCGTGGTTGCTTTAAAATTTAATTTTGATTGTTTGGTTGTTAAATAGACTGGAAGGTAATTCATTTTGGATAAATAAGCATTGATTGCGGAAACCGAAAGGGACTACATTGGTTGATTATCCTTGACCTATTAGTCTGAAAGTTTATTAAAAAACTGATCATTGGGAAGAAGAATAATTGTGATACAAGGCTTATACTGAGTGCAGCAAATTTTCACATATATTGTTACATAAATTGAGTGTTTGATCTTGCTGTGATTGATTGTGATTGTTTCTAAGATTTACAACTTTAAAGAACTAATTCTAAAGGAACAATTTTTTAAAAACCAATTCACCCCCCCCCCTCTTGGGAAGCTATTCCTAATTTCAATTGATATCAGAGCCTAGTTATAGTAATTCCTAACAAGAAAGTATAAAAAGATCAAATGGAAAATATAAGAGTAGCACCCTTCGATGAAGGCCAATCCTCAACTCATCCACCAATTTTTTGTGGACATAATTATACGTTTTGGAAAAAGAGAATGCAAATCTATCTCCAACACATGGATTGGAAAGCATGGGAAGTAGTCATGGATGGAGACCTTATTCCCATTGAAATAGTTGATGGAAAATAGATTCCAAAATAAAAAAGGGATATGATCGATTCAGACTATAAAATGCTTCAAATCAATTCAAGCGCTATAAATGCTTTATACTATGCCTTAGATGCTAACGAATTTAATAGGGTCATGGCATGCAAGATGGCTAAATAAAAATGGGACAAATTAGAAGTGACATATGAAGGAACTATTTTTTTAGAGACAATAGGATAGACATGTTAACAAACGAATATGAAGCATTCAAGATGAATTCTGATGAAACAATATCAAGTACGTGCACTATATTTACCCACATAATAAATTCCTTAAGTGCCTTAGGGAAAACTTATACTACCTATGAAATGATCAGAAAAATCCTAAGAGGCCTTCCCTCAATATAGGAACCAAAGGCTACAGCTATCACTAAAGGTAGAAACCTTAAGACTACCTCTTTAGATGAAATCATAGGTTCACTTCTTACCTATGAAATGACCTTAAAAGAAAGGAATCCTGAACCAAAGCATAAAAGATCTATTGCACTAAAAGTGTCTAGACACAGCTCTAATGAAGAGGAAAGTGAGACAAGCGACTTAGATCAAGATGAATTAGCATTCATCACTAAGAGACTAGGCAAGTTCTATAGAAGAAATAAGAGATTTCCTAGGAAGTTCAATAAAAAGAAACCTGAAAAAGGAGAGACAAGTAGGAAGAAAAATAAAAGTAAGAATGAACCTCCAATATGTTATCATTGCAAGAAACCAGGGCATATCAAACCAGACTGTCCATTGTTCAAGAAAGACAAGAAGAAAAAGAAGGAAACTATGAAAGCTACGTGGGATGATTCAAGCTCTAGTGAGACAAAAAATGAACAAAGCGGACAAGAGATGAAAAAAATATGTTTCATGGCGAATGATGAAGAGGTAAACTCCTATTCCTCTACAGAATCTTACAATGAGTTGTGTGATGAGTCATGTGACAGCATACATTCCTATAAGGAATTGCAAGCTGAGTTGTTTTCTTTACATAAGAGATTCATAAAAATTTCTAAGAGAAATATAACTTTGAAAGATCAAAATAAAGAACTATTAAAGCAACATGAATCATTCAAAATCATTGAAAAAGAAAAAGACACTTGTATTGAGAAGTTAGAAGAAGAAGTAAATAAAGTAACTCAAGAATTGAGCAAAACTCATAAAGATAGTTTGAATAAAAAAAAATTAGAAGTAAATGAACTTAAGATATTAGTAGAGGATAAAGAGAAAATAATATATAACTTAACCAAAGGTAAAGATAATTTTGAAAAAATGATTGGACAACAACGGCTACATGGAAATAAAGAAGGAATAGGTTATAATGGTAAGACAAATAAAAAGAATAAGAAATTATACATGGGATTCTTTGTCAAGGAGGCCACGCACTATGCTAGCACTTCATCAAACAACAAGCATGAACACACCACTTGTTATATGTGCAAGACTAAAGGTCACGTAATGTTCGACTGCCCACTAAAAAGAAAGTATGTTAAAGTGCAAGAGGAATGGAAAATCAATAATGGAACTAACAACAAAACTAATAAAATTAAAAGAATTTGGGTTCCAAAAACTAACACAAAAAATCCTCAATTGTAGGTATGCTTTAGGACAACACCGTCAACGGATAAATGGTACTTGGACAGCGGGTGCTCAAGGCACATGACTGGTGACAAAACCAAGTTCACTACATTAAAACAAAAGGATGGAGGATATGTCACCTTCGACGATAATGCCAAAGGTAAAATCATTGGCATTGGTAAAATTGGTAAAGAACCTTCACTCACTATAGATAATGTGCTATTTGTAGAAGGATTAAAACATAACCTTTTAAGTATTAGTCAATTAAGTGACAAAGGGTTCAAAATAATCTTTAAGAAAGAAAAATGTGTTATTCAAAATCCTAAAAACAATGAAACCTTGTTTATAGCTCGTAGGATAAACAATGTCTATTGTATAAATTTTGAGAACTTAGAAAATCAGAATGTAACTTGTTTAGCAGCAATGAATGAAATAAGTTGGCTATGGCATAGGAAACTAGGACATGCTAGCATGGACCTATTATCCAAATTATCAAAAAAAAAATCTTGTCAAAGGACTACCTAATACAAAATTCATAAAAGACAAGATATGTGATGCTTGCCAAAAGGGAAAGCAAGTTAAAACAAGTTTCGAAAAGAAAAAAATACATATCTACAAAAAGACCCCTAGAATTGTTGCACCTAGACCTATTTGGTCCAACTAGAACCTTAAGCCTAGGAGGTAAACAATGTGCTTTTGTAATTGTGGATGATTATTCAAGATTCACTTGGGTATTATTCCTAGCAAAAAAAGATGAAGCCTATGACATGCTTATTACATTATGTAAGAAATTACAAAAGGAAAAGGGCTATAAAATAACAAGCTTTAGGAGTGATCAAGGTAGGGAATTTAAAAACAAAAATGTTGAAAAATTCTGTAATGAATATGGAATAAACCATAATTTTTCCGCACCTAGGACTCCACAACAAAATGGAGTTGTAGAAAGAAAAAATAGAACTCTACAAGAAATGACAAGAACAATGTTGAATGAAAATAATCTACCTAAATACTTTTGGGAAGAAGTTGTAAATACAACATGCTACATTATAAATAGGGTATCAATAAGATCAAAAATGGACAAAACACCATATGAACTTTGGAAAGGAAGAAAACCTAATATTTCCTACTTTCATGTATTTGGATGCAAATTTTTTATTCTTAATACTAAAGATGATCTAGGAAAATTTGATGCAAAATCTGATGAAGGTATCTTCCTAGGGCATTCTATAAATAGTAAAGCATATAGGGTTTATAATAAAAGAACCTTTACTATTATGGAATCAATACACATAACATTTGATGAATCAAACAATCATGACAATAAAAATGAGAATGATGAAAAAGAAGATACTCCACAAAAAGAAGAAGATCTTGCAATAAAAGAAGAAATCAATAATGATGCTCCAAATAAAAACCTTATAGAAAATCTGAAGCTTCCTAAAGAATGGAGATATGATAAAAATCACCCAAAAGAACAAATTCTTGGTGAAACATTAAAAGGAATAACCACTAGAGCCTCATTAAAGAATATTTGCAACCATTATGCCTTTTTATCTCAAGATGAACCCAAAAATATTGAAGAAGCCTTAAATGATGATTCTTGGATCATAGCTATGCAAGAGGAACTAAATCAATTTGAAAGAAGTCAAGTATGGAAACTTATACCTAAACCCAGAGACAAGTCAATCATAGGAACTAAATGGGTGTTTAGAAATAAAAAGGATGAAACTGGAGTAGTTGTAAGAAATAAAGCTAGGCTTGTAGCACAAGGTTACAATCAAGAAGAAGACATTGATTATGAAAAAACCTTTGCCCCTATAGCAAGAATGGAAGCAATAAGGATGCTTCTTGCCTATGCAGCCTATAAAGACTTCAAATTATACCAAATGGATGTAAAAAGTGCATTTCTAAATGGCTATATTAATGAAGAAGTTTATGTTAAACAATCTCCAGGTTTTGAAGACTCTAAAAATCCAAATCATGTATTTAAGTTAACTAAGGCCCTATATGGATTGAAACAAGCTCCTAGAGCTTGGTATGATAGGCTGAGTAAATTTCTACTCCAAAATATTTTTTCAAGAGGAAAGATACACAACACTTTATTTATAAAAACCAAAGATAATAATATGCTTATAGTTCAAATTTATGTTGATGATATTATATTTGGAGCTACTCAAGAAGACTTGTGTAATGAATTTACTAAAACTATGTAGAGAGAGTTTGAAATGAGCATGGTGGGAGAATTAAATTACTTCCTAGGTTTGCAAATCAAACAAGTTAAAAATGGAACTTTCATAAATCAAACTAAGTATATTAAAGACATGTTAAAGAAGTTTGATATAGAAGAAAGTAAACCTATAGGAACTCCCATGAGTACTTCAACTAGTCTAGATAAGGATGAAAAAGGGAAACAAGTTGATACCAAGCATTATCAAGGTATGATAGGAAGTTTACTTTACTTAACAGCAAGTAGACCAGATATAATGTTCAGTGTGTGTATGTGTGCTAGGCTCCAATCGACTCCTAAGGAATCACATAAAACAATAGTAAAATGGATTCTTAGATATTTTCTAGGCACACTAGATTTAGGGTTATGGTATCCAAAAGGAACTGATTTTGAAATGATGAGTTATTTAGATGTAGATTATGCAGGATGCAAAATAGATAGAAAAAGCACTTGTGGGACTTGCCACCTTTTAGGACACTCATTAGTTTCATGGTTTTCAAAGAAACAAAATTTTGTAACATTATCTACAGCTGAAGCATAATACATAGTAGCTGGGAGCTGTTGTGCTCAAATTTTATACATGAAACAACAATTAAGGGACTTCAAAATTCAATACCAAACAATCCCCATAAAATGCGATAATACAAGCACGATAAATATTTCAAAGAATTCAGTATCACATTCCATAACTAAACATATTGATATACGTCATCACTTTTTAAGAGATAATATAGACAAGAAAGAAATAGATCTTGAATTTGTCAATACTTATGCTCAATTAGATGATATATTTACCAAACCATTAGTTGAGGATCAATTTATATTTATTCGAGGAGAATTAGGCATGTTACATATAAGAGAAGTTAACTAAAAAAAGGAAGAAGTTCAGTTTGGTTAGGACAGACGACTGTCAGAGAGCCGGTAGACGATTGGCATGCTACTATCTGTATAAAAGACAGTAGATAGACGACTGCCAATAAGCTAGCATACAACTAGCAGGCTACTGTCTGTGGATAGAAAATTGTCCAATTAGAGATAGATGACTGTCTTGCGGCATCTGATGTTCTTCTCACTTAAAAACATGATTTCTAAACCCTACAGACGTCTGTCCATTCGTCTTCCTTTCTCTAAAACATCTTCTCTTCTCTTTTCTTTTAGTTCTTTCTCTCCTAAGCTTCACACAATGATTATCAATCATACCTTACTCCATACATATCTAGGGTTTCTGCTTATCAAGATGGTTCGTACCAAAATTGTGGGAAAGAAGGACAAAGCTTCTTCGTCTTCTTCAAAGCCTACAAGCAATGATGACATAGAAAAATGGCTGGTCTCTTCACACGCGAAATCATTGTATCAGAATCACTTATCTGCAATTGAACCAATGTTCTGTAAGATTTTAGATGTTACTTTCTTTGAAGAAAATTTTCCTGAAATTTTAGAAATGTTCAAAGCTATAGGATGGGACAAGTTCATCCTTCATCAAGTAAAAGGGTATTACCCATATCAGATTAAGATTTTTTATTCTAACTTGGTTAAGGAAGATGGGATTACTTATGAGATTTATGGTCAAAAGATTACACTTACCCCACACTCATTACGGAAAATTCTTCATATTAACCATGGAAAATTTGAGTGTACACTAGTTGAGAAGCATTGGACCATGGAATAAGAATTTTCACCACAAGAATTTTTTCCTCTTGTAATGAATGATGCACCTGTATATTTTAGACATCCTCCACCATACAAGCAGCTTAATCTGCAGGCACAAATTCTACATAAGATCATTACATACAATATAATTTCGAGGTCTGGATCCTTTGATCATGTGTCATATTTTGATTGTTTTGTTATGTGGTGCTTACTAAAAGGGAAGAAATTAGACTTATCCAGTATTATAGTGAAGTGGATGGTGATGGAGCTTGAATCTCCTAGAATTGGGCTTCCATATGACGGTATTCTTTCTTTAATCTTTACCCATTTTCAAGTCCTCTCTCCAGCTTCAAAAATAGTTAAAATAACCCAATTACCATGTTTTCTCATCTACTACGTTGAAACGAATAGGTTACAAAAAGTATACCAAGGGTTGGATGTTATGAGGCAATAGACCGGCAAGACCTGCACCTGCAGAAAGGAGTCCAGCTCCTGAAGAAGCTGAAATGCCACCTTGGTTTGTTCCATTTTATCATAATTATACTAGCTTTAGTTCCAAAATGCGAGAAAACTTTACTTCCCTTCAAGATAAACTCTCAACCATTGATGACAAGTATACCTCATTAGACAATCATATTGCTAAAATAGAGCATCATGTCACTAAACATGACACTGATTCAGATAATGAGGATAGTAAAAATTCTGATAAGGAAGAAGCTGAAAATGAAGAAGGTGAAGTTCACAGCAAGCCAAAGGAAAAGGAATTGCTGAAGACAATGACACTAACTCTGACATATAGACTTTTTTTGGTGTTTTTGCTATTCTGTATGCTACACGTGCTTCAATTCTAAATGTATTTTGTTTTTTGTTGTAAAAAGGGGGAGTATGTGTAAGCAAAGACTATAAGTCTTTATATGTATTCATTTCTAGTTTTGAAACTCTGAACTTTTGCACTGCTTTGTTATCAGTTTGATGTATTATAAGTTCTAATGTTAATGATAACTTTGAAAACTTTGCAAGTTCTAATTTGAGTATGCTCATTGATAGGGGGAGTATTATGAGTTATCACTTCAGAATAATCCTTAATCAATTGATGTTAAAACATTAACACTGGTATCACATATACTCAAATTGATATTTGCCCTTGATCATTATATACTCAAATTATATCTTTTCATTGATGTCAAAGGTGGGGAAGAAGTGTTTAGCAAAAATTAAGCTTGAACTTAAGCTTGCTTGAACTTGATATTGATGAAGCATGAATGATATTGATGAAATTATTATTGATTCTAATCAAATTTTTTTTATTAAGATAAAGCTTATTGAAAGGGGGAGTCTTTTTAAGGCTCACTCAAAATTTTTGCTTTTTGTTTGTCATCATCGAAAAGGGGGAGATTGTTGGCCTTACAAGGTTTAATACTCCATTTTGATGCTAACAAAAAAGTAGGACTTAACATGCTTCGATTGAGTGTTGTGTTTTCTTAGGAATCCATATTGAAAGTACTCAAGTAGCATGGATCAAAGTCTGAAGACCATAAGAGCATGATGATTAAAGAAGATCAACATGAGAGCTCAAAGTTTGAGTTAATGGAGAAATATAAAGAGGATTTAAAAGAGATGAAAGATCAGATTATTCTGAGTTATCAGAGACCAACAACAAAGAAAGTTCAGAGTAAAGAAGAATTTTTGAGCACTTAGGACAAGTCTTTTTAAGTACTTTAAGTTTATTCAAGTATGAAGTTTTCATTTTGAAGCTCATTAGGAAAATAGACTTAGAGACCTTAAGATAATAACTTGGAACATGTTTTCAAAGTTAAAACAAATTTATATTCCAAATAACAATGAGAGAGAAATCAAAAAGTGACTACAAAAGAAAATTATTCAGTTGACAGACGACTATCTGTTAATAGATAGACGATTGGCTAAATTAAAAGGCTTAAAATTGAAACACAGAAGCCTGACAGACGACTGACAAGGCTCTGACAGATGACTGTCAGTGAAAAGTGAGAAGACTATGTAGGTTTCACCAAATGACTGTCCACCCTCTATGTTATTAATAGGTTTAAAATTACACATGGACAGATGACTGTCAACTTATATTCTGATAACAAATGACTACCACTCAAGGGACAGACGACTGTCACCTTTCTGCCTATGATTTTCACAGTTATATTAAATGAACAGATGACTATCAGGACTTCACAGTCATCTGCCTTGCAGCATTTTTCTGTTTTCCAATGGATATAATTTTTGAAATTCAAATATTTGGAAACTCAAATAAGTTTAATATATGGAAACAAGTCTGAGTATCCTTTGGGGAACAAGCAAGAAGGTTTTATACATCTATAAGTACCCTTAAAGACACATTGATTTAATCACCAAGATCATTAAGAACTCACAATCTGCTTTCATACTCTCTCTCATTCTGAATTTCTGAAAGTGCTTCATATTATTCTCATCCTTGCTCAAAATTAAGGGAAGTTCTTGCTGAATCTCACTGTGTTTGATCATTGAGTTGCTGATCTTTCATTGAAAGATACCCACGGTGATAGGTTTCTAAGAGCTTCATTCTGAAATTCATATTCTGATTTTACTAAAGTGCATAAGTGTTTTAAATTTGTACTAATCAGATCTTTGAGGAGCAAGTTCTTGTACGTATTGTTTTTCTATCTTTGTAATAGGGCTTGTTGATGATTTGAGTAATTGAATCGTTGGACCAAACAAGGGGAGATTTTTTGGAGAAGGCGGGCTCTAGCCTTACACAACGAGTGCTTGTAATTGGTTTTGTTCCAGCTGATAAATGAACGGTAATAGTGAATCCTTTGGTGGTTTGGCCAAGGGCGAGGACGTAGGCTGTGTTGAAGCCGAACCTCATAAAAATCCTTGTGTTCTTCTTTCTCTACTCTACTCTTTATTTTTCAAGGATATAATCTACGTGGTTGCTTTAAATTTTAATTCTGAATGTTTGGTTGTTAAATAGACCGAAAGGTAATTTGTTTTGGATAAATCAGCATTGATTGCGGAAACCGAAAGGGACTACGTTGGTTGATTATCTTTGACCTATTTGTCTGAAAGTTTATTAAAAAACTGAACATTGGGAATAAGAATAATTGTAATACAAGGCTTATACTGAGTGTAGAAAATTTTCACATATATTGTTACATAAATTGAGTGTTTGATCTTGCTATGATTGATTGTGATTGTTTCTAAGATTTACAACTTAAAAGAACTAATTCTAAAGGAACAATTTTTTAAAAACCAATTCACCCCGCCTCTTGGGAAGCTATTCCTAATTTTAAAGATTGATATTGAGTTTTCATATACATATAGAGAGTGTTTTTGACAAGTGCATTACTTGAGAAAGTTTTTGTTTTGCCATTGATTAAAGAGTTATCATTCAAGTGTGTTCTTAGTTAAAGACTTGGTATTTTGGATACTTCAAAACTCTTTGATTAGATATCCTTAGAAGTTCATAACTATATATATATATATACTAAGTAGCATATTACAAAGATCATATTGTGGTTGAAAACTTGAGAGAAATATTGATGTGATAAAGTGTGTTTCAAATCTTTGCAATCTTCAAAGTTGTTTTTATGTTCAAAGATTTAACCTAAGTTCCCCAAAGCTTTGATTCATATAAATATTTTTGGGAGATTTGATAAAAAGGGATTTGTGTATTGAAGCATATTCATTCATAAACGATTGTATCATTTGATATATTTGGAGCTTCAAGTTTCATCATAAAATTATGTATTAGGAATTTGAATTGTACTCACTAGCTTTTGTTGGAAGCAAATTTGAGTGTTTTACAGATTTCATTGTATTCACGATTCGGGTTGTGAATCGGGTTTGAGGAGAAAGTTGTATCTCTTGTAAGTAGCGGATTGTAAGGGAAGCTCCGTCCCAATTTAAGGAGAAGGGATTATTGTGGAATCCTTGAGTGGGTTGCTCAAGGCGAGGACGTAGGCTGGGTTGGCTGAACCTCGTAAAAACTATATTTGCATTCTCTCTTCCCTTATCTTTTAATTTCCGCAGTGCACTTCATTATTTACATTGCATATATGTATGTTGAATAATCTCACCCAAACTTGATAAGCAATTTTTTAAATATAGGAAGAGGGATTAATTGGTAAATAAGTTTCAAAGAATTTTTTAAAATGCCCAATTTACCCCCTCTTGGGATTACACCTAAATCAACATAGGTTATCTCACTAAAATATTAACTAAGAAGTTCTTTGAGCCTATACACAAAACATTGGAACTTAGACATAAAATAGCTTGCGTCAGCCATAGACTAAGGCAAGCTTGACTTGTTCTTGACATTTGAACTATAAATATCCTCATGGAAGGCAGCAATTCTAAACATTGTTTCACCGCCTTCTTTTGAATCTGAACCAGAAGTCAATAGGGCATTTTTCATCTTCTCCATTGCTAAATTGTGTCTAAGAAAAATATGTAAGCTTTGAACAGAGTAAAGTACATTAGTTCATAGACCAAAAAAAAAAAGGTATAATACCATACACAACAATAAGGAGTTAATTTGTAGTTTCATTTTGACCACTAAACCCGCTTTACAAGATTATGCAAAATATTAATTCCATTATTTTCTGTTAACAAGATGTGCTGAAAAGATAAAAATATTCACAAAAACAATTAATCAAATTAAGATATTAATTGATGGAATTATTATCACAAATTTCAAGACTTCATTAACCCCTACTCAGCTTCAAGCACATCCTCATCACATTTTATGAGACCATTAGTGACTTTTTAATTGCCCACATTCCATCAACCAATGTAGTTTTAGTGTATTTTGGATCCTTTAGTTCAACTTACTAACATTGTATAGTAAGGGGAACAAATTTTACATTTATTTTAAATAGCTACTAATAAAAAATTTATTTATATATATAAATGCAAATATATCTATATACTTTTTTCACATTTTCACTAATTAATGCTTCATAAATTAATTAATAAAATAAAATTTATTATACACTCCCCTAATCAATTATTTTATTTTTTAAAGTAATAATTTTGGACTAACCAGTTATATTGTGGAACTATAACATTCTCTTTAACATCATAATATATAATCAAATTTGGGAATCATTGCATCATTTGATGTTGATTTAGTTCCCATAGGTCTTTTTTCTTCTAAGTATGGTGGCAGCAATCAATTTGTGTAAAAAAAGATGCATGTTTCACGTTTTGGGCACCGCGAACCCCATTTTTGACTTGTTTTTAGGTCCTACATTTTCAACTTGGGAACTGTTGGCTTATTTGACGCAAGACTAGTTCCCACAGGTCATTTTACTTATGATCACAGTGGTGGTAGTTTGGGTTACAGGAACAACATATATATTCCATGTTTTAGGCACCTTGAACCCCTAATTTCCTTTATTTTCCCCAATCTCCCGCCTTCCCCCCATTCTGTCCTCCTCCCTCCTTTCTTTGCTTGCGCACATGGGTGGGTTGCTCACGAAGATGAATACATTTCAGCAAGGTCCATAGGAGACTATCTTCATAATAGTGGACAGATAAAAACAGTGGTTGATATTATTCAGGAAGCAAAACTGAATATATATCAAGCAATGTTGTGGCTAACCTTGCTAGTGTGCTTGACACCACCAATGAGAATCTGGATGAGTTAAAGATAAAATACAATGAGCAACCTATGTTTTTTTAAGTAGAATGCTTGCAGAGAAAGACCGTCACTAGTAGTCTTATATTAGTGAAGGTTTTTACAACCGTCACTAATAATGCATTTGTTGAAGGGGATAATTTCTTCTCAGTAAGACTGCACAGAGACGAGTCCTCTATACTTGGTAACCTATTGAAATTTTTTCCTCGACAACAAATACATTATTAGTGATGGTTGTAAAAATCGTCACTAATATGAGAGTACTAGTGATGGTCTTTCTCTTCAAACATTCTACTTAAAAGGACATTGGTTGCTTGTTGTATTTTATCTTCAACTCATCCAAATTCTCATTTATGGTGTCAAGCACACTGGCGAGGTTACCCACAACATCACCTGATATATATCCAGTTTTGCTTCCTAGATAATATCAGCAATTATTTTAATCTATCCACTGCTATGAAAATAGTCTCCTATTGACCCTACTAAAATGTAATCATCTTAACAAGCAACCCACCAATGTGCGAAGGTAAAGAATGGAGGGAGGAGGACATGAGGGAGGAGGGAAAGGAGGGGGGAATCCAAACTAAGTGGGGTCAGTTCCAACACATCCATCACATTGACCTCGACGTGCTGGAGCTAACAGTGCCCAAAAACACCTTTCTGGGAGCTTTTTCCCCATGGAAAATTCAAGAATTGTTGAATTATCACTCATTTAAGTTCAAAATGAAGCTTTAAACAACGTCAAACCAAAAAGTATCTATAAACCATTAGGACACTCGACTTGTTTTACATAAGACTTGTTAAGATATTCGAGATCCAAAATAAGGCTTATGTATTGGTGAGTTTTAGTGTGTGTGCATGGTTTCAATTTATACAATGGATGAATTCCATTTATCAAAATTGTAAAACTACAATTTGCCCATTCCTTTCTCTGCTATTCTAAGCAATAAACTATCAATGTATTTTCTAGATTTGCAACATTTTTTGGAAAATAACTCAAGCATTATATATATATATATATATATATATATATATATATATATATATGAAAGATTGAAGCAATAAAAATATGTTCTACAACTTTTTTTTGACAATTGTTAAAAAATTGAAAATAATGTGATGCTTTTATACTTAGGAAAATAGTTTTTTTTTTTTTTCAATACAAGATAAATTTGAGAATTGTGCTCTTTCATGGAGAATGGAGAGAGACAAAGCCAAGGAAATTTCGATCATCATCCATCTAGAAAGGGGGGGAAAAGGAATGTTGATAGAAACTACTTGCACCATGAAAAAATTATCCATTCCCACAGCACACAAAAACAATCACATACAAAATTCTCAAATTTTTTTTTTTTTTCAATGATGAAGCCCAACTTGATTCCAACTAAAGTTTGGTTAGAAAATCCATTTGGCTATTTTGGGTGGCTATATTTATTTGCAAGTGTCTTTTCCTTTGGTTTTGTTTTGTGATTGTTCATTTCTTTTACCTTGGGGGAAAAAATTAGATCCTTTCATTCTTTTTTCAGCTAATTAAATCATGTCAACCAGTCAAATATGACCAGCATGCCACACTACTTAACATTATTTTATTGGTAAGGAGGACCTAGACAAATTTGAGCCACCCATTTGCAAGATCAACACATGGCATTTACATCAAGAGATGAAGATGACAGATCCCCTTCACTCCCCTTTATTTATCCTTCTTTCTTCCTTGACAATGTAAGTTTCCTCCTGCAAAGATCATAAGAGCATTTAATGAAATCAAATATTTAAGTATTGAATCTGAATATAACTATGATTTGGTAAATCCTAAGATGATTTAGGTATCTGAATATGTTCTTAACCTTATTTGAACAGAGTGAAGATGATGAAAACACACCATGGTTTGCCATAGCTCTATTATAATCATGATCTGCCATGAATTACTCACCTTCAAAAAAAAAAAATCTTCCCAGAATCTTAAATTTAAATTTATGTACATTTAAGAATATTACATAAAATTATATTAAATTTCTTACAAAAACCTAAATACAAATTCAAATCGCAATATTCATGCTCCTAATCTCAGAAATCCTTCAAAAAGCAACGTATGGCTGGAGATAATAGGGGAGATTCCAAAAAGAAAAATTCATCTTTTCCTCAGAAACTTATTCGTGCAAGTAGTTGCACGCACACATGTTAAACTTTGCAGAAGAAGAAGAAGAAGAAGAAGAAGAGGAAGAACATATAGGGAGGAGCTTCCGAGTGAGCGGCGGTGGAACGACCTTAGGCGAGCGACGATTGCGGCAATGGCGGCGGGAGGAGCTAATGCAAGCAATGGTGGCAGTGGGGATGGCTAGAGAGGACGTGCGTAGGGAAAGAAAGGAGGGAGGAGGGAAAGGAGGGAGGAGGAAAGGAGGGAAAGGAGGGAGGAGACGTGGGAGATTGGGGAAAAATCTTAGGGTTTTACTAGGTTAGAGTATTAGTGACAGCACTAATACTTCAAAACCATCACTAATAGGTAAATAAATTATTTTTATATTTTTTAATAAAAATACTATTAGTTACAATTTTTCTAAACCATCACTAAAAACAGATTATTAGTGACGGTTTTTTTGAACCGTCACTAATAACAGACTATTAGTATTACTAAAATCCTATGCGTAATATATATAATATAATATAAATAATTTTTAAGGGGATGTTTGAAAGTTATAAATTGGAACATTTATTTAGCCTTAATTTAGATTAAATTTTTTGTTCGAGGAAAAAAAGAAAAAAAAAATAACAAGGAAAATATTTTTTTTAATCGCGTTTTCTTTCTTTATTAGTCATTATATATTAAAAATAAAAAATTATTTTAGTAAGATTAAAATTAAAAAATTAAAAAATTAAAAAATTAGTCAAGTTCGCAACTAAAATTATATTTATTGATTTAGTATGTATTTTATGGTTTTGGCTTTTGCTAATCATTATATACAAAAAAAAAAAAAATAGATTTTATTTTTATAATATTTATTATTCAAGTTCGAATACTTAAAGACCGTGAATTGTAATATTAAAAGATGATGAGAAAATTTTGAAATCTAAATTTTTATATCAATCATTATAGATTAATATCGGATAACTCAGAAATAATGTACATAGTATGAAATATTAAATTCTCTTTTGATGTTTCCTTAGTTCACCAAAAGAGGGGGGGGGGGGGATTGTTCTCATTGTGTTGTTGTGAAGGCTACTCAAGTTAAAGAAAGTAATTGGTTGTTCCCATTTGCAGTGTCCCTGACTATGTGCAACTTGCTCTTATCCCCCTAGATCCTCCCCCCATTATATTATAATATCATATACTCATAATATATATATATATATATATATATATATATATATATATATATACATGTACAATATATAGACCACACTTTCCCTAGTTTGTACACGGTTATTCCATAAGGTATGAACTTGAAAAGATTTAAATTTGGAGATTCTTTTCAACCAATATTCACTATCAATGATAGCTTTTCCATTTTTTTCATCCACTATGTTAAGGACAATCCCAGTCCATGGCCATACATATAGATCTTTCCTTCATATTTGAAAGAGGTTGCTTCTATTAAGAAAAGTGAGAAAAGATCTCTTCAAGACCTGATTCATTGAAGAAGTTAAAAATGAGTAATGCTTCCCTGAAGACTTTGCATAATACTACAAAGTATGTCTCAAAGAAACTGGAAAAATCTTCCACAGATGATGAAAGTGGGACTTCCCGGGGGGCAAAGCTATATAATATTATGTGTAAGGGCTCTGGTCCCATTAAACCTAGGACATGTGCTTCTCGTTGTATTTTATCTTCAAATCATCCAGATTTTCATTTGTGGTGTCAAATTGCTTACTAGACAATATGAGCAACTGTTCTTATCTGTCCACATCTACAAAGATAGTCTCCTAATGGCCATTCTGAATTTGTAATCATCTTCACAAGCAACCCACCCATAGATATTAATTTGAACGAAGTTGTTTCTTGATGTTGTGCATTTCCATCCCTTTTTACTTTGGAAAGTAGAATGATTTTGGGGGATGACACCCAAATTACTTGGAATCTGTTTGGAATCCTGGCTTGAATCATGTGTCACCTATCTCTTAAATTGCTTATTCAAAATGTACATGATTTTGGGTAGCATTGGTTTTGTTGTGCATCTTGGCCACTTAGGTGATCTAGAACACTAATGAGGCTGGCATGTTTGTCTGGCACATTGAGGAGATTCCTTGGCCATTTTTGTCTTCTTGGGAAGGCCTAACCTTTAGGTTTGGATTATCTGTAAGCTGAACTACTTGTTTTAATCATTAGTGGCGGTTCCATAAGTTGTTACTAATACATGACTATTAGTGACAGTTTAGGAAAACCATCACTAATAACAGATTATTAGGGACGATTTTTATAAACCGTCACTAATATATTTAAATAAATTATTTTAATATTTTTTAAAAATAATTAGCACTATTAGTGATGGTTTAATAAATTCGTCTCTAATAATACACTATTAGTAATGGTTCTCATAAACTGTCACTAATATAGTTGACTTTTCCTAGTGAACATATGCATTATTAGTGACAGTTCCATAAACTCTTACTAATACCAGCTTATTATTGACGATTTAGCAAATTCGTCACTAATAATTGGCTATTAGTAAAGGTTCTAATAAACCGTCACTAATATGTTGACTTTTTCCTAGTTAACAAAAGTATTAATAGTGACAATTCTATAAACCATTGCTAATGCAAGACTATTAGTGATGGTTTAGAAGAACCATTACCAATAATGCATTATTAGTGACGATTTTTAGTAACCGTCACTAATATTCTTGAATTTTTCACAGTCAACATGCATTATTAGTAACGGCTTATAGAATCGTTACTAATATGATACTATTAGTGACCGTTAATTAACCTTCACTAATAAGTGTCTTTTAGTGACGCTTTTAATTTGTCACTAATACCCTATGAAATATCGCTAATATTTTCCCAAGATAAAGTGGTTTCCTGTGATGGTTTGAGCGAGAAAATTGGGTTTTAGTGACGAAAGTATTAGTGACGATTTTAATTTTGTCACTAAAATTGCCTTATTAGCGACGGTTTTCAAAATCGTCACTAATACTTACACTAGTAGTGATGATTTCTAAAAACCATCACTAATAAGACACTTATAGTAACCGTCACTAATACTTTTGTTACTAAAAACCAATTTTTTGTGTCGTAATAGGTCAATTTAGGCAAGGTTAGGTCCGTCCTTTCTTCCTTCTTTCCTTCCTAGCACCAATCCTATTGCTGGTTTTCCTTGTTACAGTGATGCGATCCTCAATTCTTGCAATAAGGCCTATAAGGAATGGTGTAATCTCAAGAGGGGGGGGGTGAATTGGATTCTTAAAAACTTTTTCTAATAATTTTACCGATTTACTGATAATATCCCAATCAAAATTTAAAGCATGTATGTAAACTAATCATGACAATAAATAAATGAGCATGTACGTGCGGAAATATAAATTGTGTAAGTAGAGAGAAATAAAACACAACAATTTTAACGAGGTTCGGCTATCCCTGCCTACGTCCTCACCTCAAGCAAACCACTAGAGGATTTCCTTTATCCACTCCTTAAACAAGGCGAAGCCACCTTATACACACTCCTTCACTCGGGTGGAGCCACCCGTTAAACCACTCTTTATAGGCGAAGCCACCTCTCCGAACGATATCCCACATCTGGCACGGTACACGTCGTATTCCCTCCTTATAGGTGGAGACACCTCTCCAAGCGATATCCTATCGCATGGGACGGTTCACAACCCAAACCGCAAATACAAATGATTTGAAAATAATTTTGCATACAATAAATGCTTCTTCAAAAGCTGATTTGTAAAATGAAAAATATTTCTATATACTCTCAAATGATTTTAAATATGAAGCTCTATAGAGTACATGTATTCCTCTCAAAAAATATTTTGCAAGTAAATGAGAGTAAATGATTTTTGAGAAAATATGTATAATAAATGCTTCAAAGATTCAAACCCAATGAATGATTTCTCCAAAAGTATTTTTCAAGATAAGAGTAGGAGAAGTTAGGGTTTTGCTCTCAAAATATTTTGCAAGAAAATGAGAAATATGGAAAATGATTTTCTTCAAGATTGACCTTTGAAATTCAAGAGAAAGAAACTTTTCAAGTAAGATATATGAATTGCATATATGCTAAAGGCTTTCTAGAATAACTCACAAATTTTCCCCAAAAAGAATTTTCAAAATGAAAGAGCGAGAAATAAAAGTTTGATCTTCAAAAATGAGTATAAAATGTAAGTAACAATCAAAGAATAATCAACTATATTTTCAAAGTGATTCTCTAACCTTCTCCAAGTGATTGGGCAAAGTATTTATAGGAAAAACACAAATATGGCCGTTATATAACCGTTGGGCAATAGAATAATAATTTATTTTGAATTTTATGACCATTTGGAGCTTGAAAAGGCTTCAACCCAAGAGATCTGGTCGACTGACCCGAGGTATGGTTGACCGGCCAAAGGGCGATTTCCCTTTTAGCACAGTTTAGTCTTCTAGGCCAATGATCCAATCTACCGGATCATCTTTGTATGAAGGCTGGTCGACCGGGAGAATGATCCAGTCTACCAAACCCTTTAGAAAAACACATTTTGGCCATTTTTTCTATCTAGATCGTCTTTGTAAGAACTCTGGTCGACTGGGAGAATGATCCGATCTACCGGACCTTTTATAAAAACACATTTTTTGGGCATTTATTAAATCCGATCGACTAGGCTTAACAGCCCGTCGACTGACCCCTTTATAAAATTGAGTTTTACCCTTTTTTTTTTTTATTTCAAAAACACTTCAAACCTTTTGGTATGAGTTTATCTTTGTAAATAAAAGGTTTTTATGAAAATCTTGGGTTTCTAGGGTCAATCTATGGTCAATGGTGAGCTTTAATTTAAATCAAATGAAATTCATGCACAATTAAAACCTATAAACATTACAACTAAAAAAAGACGTAAGTCTTCAAGCTCTGCTCTTCAATAATCCATGAAATACGCCAAGAAATGTGATCGTGTAAGTGCTTCATGGTTTCCATTTTGCATCCATCATTTGTCCTGACAGAAACATAAACCTATTCATACACTTAGCGCATAAATGAGATGTTGTGATTTATCATTATCAAAATGGGATAGGACTCAAAAATTCAACAGAGCCAATTCTCCAATCAATGGAGATTTTGGCCAAGAGTCCGAAGAGAGAACACTTCAAATTCTGATTGATTTTGCAATATTCCTTTGAAATTGTTTTCCAAATTGACTTAGAGTTGAGGTATCTCTGCGCACATGGATTGGCCTTTTTGATTTTTTTTTCATTTAACAACTTTGATTTACTCACATTTATTTCCAAATTGGTGGACAGAGATCCCGGAGATTCTTCATAATATTCTAGAGTAAGGGCGCGAATTGAAGATTTTGCATTTTGATTTTCCTGTATTTCTCAATGTATTTCCTTCTATATTTCCCTATATTTTCTTCTGTATTTCCCTATATTTTCTGTATCTCCCTGTATTTTTTGTATCTCATGACCTTCTACTGTATGCTACTGGGCACATGTCCTTAATAAAATGTCTATTTTCTACGTATGGATGGGACTTTATTCACATATGAAAGAAAAATAGGGGCTGATTTTAAAAAACTAAGAGTTCACTTAAAAATTTTCAATTAATCCACAATTTAACAAAAATGACTTTACAAAATTCTCTAACACCAAGTAAATTCCAATGACATGGTTTTGAAATAAATAGTTAAGGAATTAACAATGTTGTCTTGGTCATTCTTACATGGCTTGATTCATACTTAATAAGCACTTATGAACATGGCTAGATGATTAAATCAACTATAGCCCTACCAACTTAGGAAATGTCATAAAGATATAAGGATTTAATCTAACTGAACAACCCCACCATTAGATCAAGAATTGGACTAATTTGACCCTCACTTGTTTGAAATGGGTGACTTGATCCACAGTTAAGGTGACCTGGTAAAAATTAGGGTGTCTACATTTATCATTTCACAAAAAATACATATATAACATAAGATCAAACAAAACACATGTAAACACAATTAACACAAAAATAACACAAAAATCACACACAAAAATATATATAAGAAGCAACCTGACTCTCAAGTATCCCTTACAGAGTCGCCAAAGCTATCGACACTATATTCAAAATACTCATTTTGCTTGCCAACCATTTGGTGAATTGTATAAACCAAAGTGAGTAAATAATCATCCTTTGGTTCTCTTACTTAGCCTTTTTTATTTAATAGAAGTTGCCACTTTATTTTAGTTTTTTTTAAAGGTAAAATAAAGGAAAATTTTTATTTTTCAAAAGATCCGGTTCGGGAGTACCATTGTGAAAAGGGATTGTGGTCCGTAAAAATTTCACATTTTCTTGAATACAGATAATGCCTCCAAATCTTAAGAGCGTACACCATTATAGCTAACTCCAAATCATGCACAGGATAGTTTTGCTCATATTCTTTAAGCTGCCTAGAAGCATATGTGATAACCCTGCCATGCTGCATCAATACGCACCCAAGTCCTAAGGATGCATCATTGTATATTACAAACTCGTCCTCTCTTGATGGAATAGCTAACACTAGGGCAGTGACCAACCGTTGCTTCAATTCGTGAAAGCTCTGTTCACAGTCATCGATCCATTCAAACCTCAAATTTTTCCTCGTGAGTCGCATCAGCAGACCTGATAATCTGGAGAAACCATTAACAAAGTGTCGGTAGTAGCCTACCAAACCTAGAAAACATCTAACCTCTTGGACATTCCCTGGTCTCACCCAACTCACCACTGCCTCTATCTTACTCGGGTCAACTAATATGCCAGCCCCAGAGATCACATGGCCGAGAAAAGAAACTTGCCTCAACCAGAACTCATATTTCTAGAATTTTGCGTACAACTTTCTTTCTCTTAATGTCTGCAACACCAGCCTCAAATGATACTTGAGCTCCTTAAAACTCCTCGAGTAGACCAGTATATCGTTAATGAATACAAAAACAAACTGGTCCAAGTACTGATGGAACACCCGATTAATTAAATCCATAAATACTACCGCTGTGTTGGTCAACCCAAATGGTATCACCAGAAACTCATAATGCCTATATCTAGTTTGAAACGCCGTCTTCGAAATGTATTTTGCCCTAACTTTCACCTGATGGTAACCCGACCGAAGGTCAATTTTAGAATAGACCTGGGTCCCCTAGAGCTAATCAAACAAATCGTTGATCCTAAGAAGAGGATATTTATTCTTGACTGTTAGTTTATTTATTTCCTTATAATCTATGCACATCCTCATGGTCCCATATTTCTTCTTCATGAATGTAACTGGTGCTCCCCAAGGCAACACATTGGACCTGATAAATCCTTTATCCAGCAATTCTTGTAACTGATCTTTCAGTTCCTTAACTCGGCTAGAGCCACTCGGTAAGGTGCTTTAGATACCGGTGCTGACCCCGGTAGAAAATCCACGGTGAATTCAATTTCACAGTCAGGTGGTAAACCAGGTAATTCTTCTAAAAAACCGTCTAAAAATTATCTGACCACAAGATTATCTACTTGTTTCAGTTCTTCTTTTGGCAATTCTTTTATGTAGGCAATAAATCCCTAGCTATCATCTTGAATCAGTTTCCTCACTTGAATAGCTAACACAAGTTGTGGCGAAGCACGCACACGTGAACCAATAAATATGTATTCTTGCTCACCTGGAGATCTAAAAATTACTTTTTTTCAAATGACAATCAATATTGGCATGATTAACTGCCAATCAATCCATACCCAAAATTACATCAAACCCCTGCATATCTAATGTCACAAGATCAGCTGGCAGTACTTTTCCCTGAATGGCAATTGAAAAATCCCTAAGTACCTTCCTACACCTCACCACTGATCCAGTCGGCATAGCTACAACCAACTCGACATCTAACAACTATACCTCATACCCAAACAATTTAGCATACCCCGACAAAATAAAAGAATGGGTGGCACCCGTGTGAAATAAAAAAACAACTTTATACGAAAAAGTAGCAAAGGTACCTATAACTACATCTCCAGTTGCCTTGGCTTCAACACATAGACCATCGTCAGTGCAGTGTTCCTCTTATAGCCTCCATGAGGCACGTGATGACCACCCCAAAAATGGTTTGGGAGCTAGTGCCTAGGCTGGCAATCCTTGTCACGACCAAGACCTGTGCCCGAGTCTCCCACAACGATAACAGATGTCCTCTCCCATCCTACATTCACTTAGATGCCTTCAGCCACATCTAGGACAAATAGGAATAGTCCATTCACCCTAAGGACCATTGCACCCCATCATCCGTCCCTGACTACCTCCATATTAGTCTCCTCTCCATGGCCTCTGACTAGAAACCGCCTGGAAATCCTGAGGCGTGGGCTTCTTCCTCTGACTCAAAGTTGTGGCACCCCTCTATATGCCACTCTCGATAACGGCAGCTCTGTCCACCACCTCCACAAACGTATGAACCTGAAAACAAATGACTTGCTCAAACAAATTCTACCTCAAACCTTCTTTAAATTTCCTCGCTTTCTTCTCCTCGTTTGGTGCCAAGTGTGGGGCAAATCGAGACAACTCAATAAACCGTGCTACACATTGTGACACCGTCATCTGCCCCTGAGCTAAATGTAGGAATTCAGCTGGCTTTGCACTCCAAACAATAGTAGGGAAATATCGCTCAAAGAACAACTCCTTGAATAGACTCCACGTCACTAGCATGGGATCAAGCCTCTGTTCTTCAATCAATTGCATTGATTCCCACCAGCATTTTGCCTCTTCTGTCAGTTTAAATGTTGCAAATGACACCTTCTATTCATCTGTACATGAAAGCACTGCCAATATCTCTTCAACATCCTGAGCACAATTTTCAGCTACAATCGGGTCAACTCCTCCAACAAAAGATGGAGGTTTCATCAGCATAAACTGCTCGATCGTATAGCCACGCTCCCCTATACTCCTAGCCATCTCATCCATCACCTACTAGGTGACGCTACGCAATACTGCATATGTATCTCCACCTCCTATACTGGAGGGTCTTGCTTATCACCTCTAGCATTCGTACCACGAGTCCCTAGGTCCATCCTAAAAAGACAAAGAACAGCATTTAAGGATCCTATCTCCCATACAGATCTAATTTATTTCATTTAACTAAAACCTCAAATTTACTATTAACTATCCCCCCTATTCCTAACTCAAAATCCAATCCTACAGCCTAGACACGACTCGTCAATAGTTTACTATGACTTTCTTGAAATCGTCACCCCAAAAAAGACATAGAAACCACCACAAAAATGTTGTACCCAAACCACAGAACAAAAACTCAGGCCCCATGGGAGCACTGAGAAAACTCAGTTCACATTACATTTCTAGGTAGCGGTAAACATAAAAATGTAGACTATATTTACAATACCAGAAATCTAAAAAGTCCCAAAATATACATTAATAAATACCTAGTGACATCAATCAAAAACCCTGGGATCTACCCCAAACAATCAACAACCTGGAAACACTCACCCTTTCGAAAAGGGCAGCTTAAGAACTTCTCTACCCGCAAGCTTGATCTGCTTGCCTAACTGGATCACCTAAAAAATGTTAAGTCACTGGGATGAGACAATGCTCAGTAAGAAGAAATATGTTATTACTAGTGTGTGGCAACTGAGTTACACATTTAATATACTGATATAATACTAAAACTGTAAAACTGATAGTCTAGTATACCGTACAGATCACATTTATTATAGTTTAAAATACAACTGTATATCTAAGTTTTCTAATTACACATAATTCTAATACTATAATAAAATTGTTGCTGCACTATATATATAAATAAATATATATATATATATATATAGAAACATATGTGATAATACCTCGGGAACTGAATTTCATGATTTAACCCCTTATGACAGGGTTGTGTGACCCGTAGGTGGGACTTAACTCTGGTTGGCCTACCAAGAAAGTCAATCTAAATCTCTGCCAATCAACAATCTGGCCCACTACAATCTCTCCGAGCACAATACTACTCTACCTCGTCAAACCGGCCACCTTAACCTAGCTTTCTGGGGAGACTGCAATCTCTCCTGGCACGGTAAACGGAATCCACACACTATCTGAGATATGTGATTGCACTCTGATTTGAAATAGCAATGGTATCGTGCTCTGCTGTCTGAATCTAACTGAATATTTTCACAGGGTCTGATACTATTTAGTACTGATATATATAATTATTTTACTATTTTTACCATGATATTGAAATAACCATAACATTTCAAAACTGATCTGCATAATTTGTATATCTGGCTGAATAACGGAATAACTGAGTGTTATGGTTTTGTAGTCATGGCATTCTGAAAAATATTATAAATTATATTTTCTAGAAACTACATATTGATATCTTCTGCTAGTATACTGTAAAACATGATATTTGTAAAACTGTATTAATACTTTATTAAATTGTTATGAACTCATGCCACACAATTAAGCAATTAGATTATCATGCTCTAAAATCTGTAACTCCTACTATAATAATAATAATATTCTAGAAAAACTGAATAAAACCTCCAAGAACCCTAGTCATATGTCATTTTTCATTTATTTGTAATAATGTTAGTGTCTTTGCCCACAGATAGTAAGAAAGTTTACCAATTGCTCTCATAGATATAGGCATTGTCGAACCACATAATTCCTTATGTTGTTTCTATTGCTTGCATACATACTGCATGGTTGTGTTATTCTGTAATTTTATCATTGATTGCTACATTTAATTGATTCAAATATTCCTCTAGGAAATTTAGTCTATACAACATAGATAATCTATCAAGATAGATTTAGCTACAACTAGTAAAATTCAATGTTTTCTTTGTTTATTTGATTTTTCACTTTATTTTTTATTATTTGAGGAATTTATTAAGACGTTCAAGTAATGGAATTCCTATGTGATTTATTCCTATGTACTAATTCTATGAAAGCCTTTTTAGATGGGGTAAAGGGTAGAAGTTTCGAAACTTAAAGAAAATGAACAAACTAGAACCAATAAGAAATGGTCAACTGCTCTCTATAAGTGGTCGACCACTTGATTTTGCAAGCAAAATTTTTAAGTATTTTCCAAAATTTTCTTCCAAAATTTAATTTTATAGTGGAACACACACACACACACACACACATGATGTAAGTGTTGCAACTATTCTTGGAATGAGTTTTAAGGCTATTAGGCCTTTTAAATCTCAAATTGACAAGATTTAACACACACACACACACACACACACACACACATATATATATATATATATATATATCACCCTAGTACCATCTACTCAAAAATACTATCTCCTATATACACTTACCCAGCAAATAGTACTAAGTTTATTTATTAAAAATTTTGTTTATTCTTTAAATTTGTACTGTAATAGTACTAAGTTTTATGGTCTATAATATTTGCATCTCATACACGATTAGGAATTTATGCTCAAAGGCCATAGAATGACCACAGGATCAAATACTCTTATACTAAGATGTCACAGCTTATTTACACAGGGTTTGATAAGTTCAAAGGCAAAATAGGTCAAAATTACTCATTTTTAAAGAGCCTTGGTCAACCGACCTTGCATACTCAAATCGCCTCGGCCAACCGAATATACTTGGCCGACCGTCCCTTTAGGCTCTATGTGCCTCAGTCACTTGAACCCAAAATTGGCCTATTTATCTAAGACTCGGCAGACCCACCATTCATATTTTAATTTGCCTCACCCAACTGAACTTGGCCTCTTGGCAAACCGGCCTTCACCCATGGTCGATCGACCTACGAAAGTTTGAGAAATCGTCAGGGCCAACCAACCAATCATTTTCCATGGCCAACCGGACTCGAAATTTAATTCAAAATATCTGTTTCTATTGGGCCAATCGGCCCTATCCCTCGGCTAAAATCCCTAGCATAGCATATTTCCCTTACCTATCTGACTATGAGGCTGGCCTCCACTCAACACTCCACTCTCGCACCCTCGGAGTACCAACCTCAAAAACCTGCATTTATATACACATATTCTCCAGTAAATCAATACACCCATAATTCCTGAAATTGCCTATTCATAAATCTCTTAAACCATAGTTTACCGGGGTTCCTGAACAGATACTTGTTGAGGTCTTCGACCCATGACTATACAAGCCTAAAACACCCTATTCCTGAAAATATGACACCCCAAATTTATTCCACAAAATACCAGTATATTCTCATAGTATACAAAATCTGGCCTCAAACAATACCGGCAATACTGAAAATATTGAAAAATCTACTTACCCTAATTTTGGAATGATTCTCAAACTGCTCAAATTGAATTTTTGCTCTAGCTAGGTTGTAGAGAAACTCCCTAGGATCATCGTGGTAACTTCTGATTGTCGAACTGGGGAGAATCGGAGCCAAAAATCTAGAGAGAAGTGAGAGGGTGTGTTTTCTAAAGAGAGAAAATGAGGGGGGGGGGGGAGAAAAATTTTTCGCTAAAAACCCTATTTTTGCATATTTATAGGTGGTTGGCCACGTGGCATCGTCGATGAGCCACGTATCCTCGTCGACGAGTCCATGAAGGCAATTCGTCAATGAATACGGTACCCTCGTCGATGAATTTTAGGCCGTGAAAAACAGCCTCTTGGTAAATTCTCACCGATGAGACACGCGTCCACGTCGACGAGCCCTTCACTTTTCTTTATTATTTAATTCCAATAATTATCTGGGTTATTACAGTTAGAGACCTAAATACGCCAGAAGTACCCACAAATTTTTAGAGAGGTTTAACCCCAGACAAAATAGTAAGTAGCACATGTAAGTGTTAGTTTTTTTTTGCAGATCAGGTAAGGTAGGTTTCTTAGTTTGTTAGTTGTTTATGATTTCTTATATGGATGGTCTCTAGAAGAATTTTGTATGATATTGTAATCTTCATAGGCTTGTGTGTAACCACAGTATTCCCCCACCATAAGTGAGGGTATTTAATAAACTTGGAATGGGACTGCTATGTGGGTGGCTGCCGACTCTTCAGTAGAGATGGATTGTGAGATAAGGATGTGATCGGTATTAGTTAGCAATTTCGAGGATGAAATTTTTATAAGGAGGAGAGATTGTAGAAACTCGAACCTAGAAAATAAAGGAAATAAATAAAGAAAAAAAATGGAAAATATTCAAAGGCAAGCAACATTCATCGACAAATCCCTTGATTTCATTGACGAATGCCCTTCTGATGTTCGTTGACCAAGTTCAGGCATCGTCGATGAAGAAATACAGAGAGGAATTTTAGGTATACGATTCGTCAATGAACCCCTTCTTTCGTCATCGATGAAGGCTCCAATTCGTCGAAGAAGTTGGCTAAGTCAATGACCTATAAATAGATTTCTAACTTTACTTCTTCATTAAGAAACTAAAAATCTCACTCACTCACTCTATCACTCTCTCTCTCTCTCTCTCTCTCTCTCTCTCTCTCTCTCTCTCCCTCTCTCTATAATTGCTCCCCTCACTCTCTCTCTACGATTCTTCACCGTTCATCGCCCAAATCGATGATCAGAAGTTACCACGAGGATGTAGGGGAGTTTCTTTACAAGTCTAGCAGAGTGGATTTTTGAACGGGGTCTTTCTAAGCATCACCCCAAAGTTGAGGTAAGGGTATAAATGGACTGTTTATCTAGCATATAACTGTTTAAATGGGGTGTATGGGTCTAGGGATTTTTTATGATTGTTAGTCTAGGGATATGTGTTTTCAAGGTTTTGGAGCCTGTGTTGCCGTGGGTGGCTTTAGGAGCGTTGTAGGAACTATCTCAGTAAACAGGTAAGGGGACTAAGTTAAGTGAGGATTTTATTGAAGTTGAACCGATTAAAATGATATATATGTATATTTATGTTTTCAATTGTTATTTGGAAAACCAACCGTTCAAAATGGACTTTTCAAACCTAGGATATATGATATGGTATTTTGAGTGAAAATGAACAATGGAAAGTTTTTTTTGACGATATAAACTAAATATAATGTGTTTTTTGGTTGCCTACGGGCTATGTTCAAAATACTTAAATTGTGTGTTAGGTGAATGTTTATGAAATACTGGAACTATCTGTGAAAAATACATGGATTTGATATAGTGAGTGTGAGCTGAGTTGTATATGACGACTGAGGGCCAGGATTATTTTTAGTGGGCAAGAGCCGAGATGTATATGACGGCCGAGGGCCAAGATTTTATAATATGTCAAGTTTTATACGAAATGAGTTTGGAATACAGTTTTTATTACTTCAATTGCATGATATGTTTTAGGAACCCTGAGGACCAGTTATGTTATGAGCACGATACCGTTGCTTGAGATTCAGTATTTGGCCATGTGTGCCCACACTGTTCTGGATAAAAGTGTAGGGTGGTCTCAGCTGATTAGCCTCAATAGAGGGTGTACCTTTCCTAGAAGTTCGGACTAGGAAGTGGTAAAGCAATCGGACCCGTAAGCAAGTTGCAGATGTCTGCAGGTGTATTAGCATATGTACGATTTGACTTAGTCTGGGTTGATCCCCCATGGCTAAGTCCAGCTTTTGGGCCGCACAAGCCGTACCATAGGGGAAGTAAATGGTATTTAGTCCTAGGGAGTGTCTTTTATGCATATCTGTAGATTTATGGAAATGATGTTACTTATTTACAGAATTGTTTATACTATAGAAATGAAACGAGTAATTTCAACTTTATAAAGTGAGTACAATCTAAAATAGCTATTTTCGATTAAATAAATGATGGATGTTTTATGTAAACACTAAATGCATTCTGACCACACACTGATGTTAACTTAATTTTCCTTACTGAGAAGTGTCTCGCCCCAATATACAAATTATCTTTTTAGGACCATCTCGAGGTCAAGTTTAGCGAACTCCAAGGCTGGTTGATAGCCAGTTAGTTTTTGTGAGTGTATGTAAGAACTCTACTGTATTTAAGTTGGGTTTGAAGCCCTGAGTATGTAATATGAGTGTATGGACTAAGTTAGTTGTTGGTATTGTTTTACAATTTGTATTAAGAGCATCGGGAGACTCTGATTTATATAGTAATATAGAACTCTGGTAATGGATTATGGAGACTATTTTATTTATTTCCACTACAATTATATAATGATTATGTTATCAGGTACACATACGTCACTAAAGTAGCACCCCGGGCCCACTTGGTGGGTCGGGGTGTTACAAAACTATTGCTAAACAGCCGTAGGAGAATCCTCGTCCATGACGTGATACAGCACGTCATCTACCAAACACAATCTGATAGTAGCCACAACCTTGCCTCTAATTCCTTCTAGTTTGCCTCAATGAAGTTAGAAAGTTTGAAACAAAAAATATTTGAAGGATTAGATATTGGTTCAAATGAGTACATGTTAGACATCGAGATATCCGCAACAAGGGGCTGGTGGAAATTTTTTGTACATTAACATCCCAATAAAAAATGATACAGATGTCCTAATTGCATTGGACTTGCAAAGTTTTTGTCCAAACGTATATGTAGTTGAGATTTTTGTTAAACGCATTCCTCGAAGCAACTGTATAGGTAGAACTCCAAGTGTGCAGGGGGAAGCATTTATCAATTCTCAACCATATAAATAAGATGATACTACTGAGACGAGTAGACTATTTGATCACCTTTCATAGGTGACAACAACATTAGATTTGAATGACATCCTCGGTTCAAAGTGATGAGGCTACTTTGCAAGGATTCAATGTTGGAAGCAGTTATTATCACAATCCACAACCATCAACATAGTATAGGCATGACCAAAGTTCAACTAGAGTTGTGTCCATACCAAACTTCCAAACGGTTCCATCTATTGTCATGAATAAGAGGGGGGCATACATGGTCTAGCCAATGCAACCTGATATGGATTGTGACCGTGAATTAGAGGAAGAAAATGATTTACAAAAGGATTTTAAAGAGGGAGATGTACGGGTAGATAAATTCGGTGGATGGAATGATTATGGGGTTCGACATAAAGAAGTTGTGATGCCTCCTCAGAACAAACCTATCAGTCATCGTAGGGTACGTGACGTGCTGTCGTTAGTGTACATGGTCGATGTCAAAGCCGATCATATCATAACCGAATTTGAAAGTTCCCTCGAGCGCACCTAATGGGACGGTGTCTTAGAATTTGGGAAAGGTATGATTTTTGACACAAAGGATGACCTCGTCCACTTTGTGTGCGTCTACCATGTGTAAACACACCACAACTTTAAGGTGGCACAATCCACCCCAACAACATGGATGGTTAGGTGCAATGCAGACGAGAGCTGTGTTTGCCGGTTACGTGCAACTCAATGTAGAAAGCATGGGCTCTTTGAAATGACACAATACAAAGGGCCACATACATGCATAAATGAGACTCTCTTGCAAGACCACCCACAATTTAAGTCCAGCTTAGTTGAAAATGAAATTATAGAAATTATCAAAAGTGATGCTCGTGCTTCCATTGCAGCTTTGCAAGCACACCTGAGGTCAAAGTACCAATATCATGTCTCATATAAAAAGGTATGGCTCGGGAAGCAAATGACAGTTGCAAGGGTGTTTGGATACTGGGATCTTTCATATCAAACGCTTCCAAAGTGGATGCATGTTATGTGTGAAACAAATCCTGGTACAAAGGTGAAGTTGGCGTGGATAAAAATCCCTGATGCTAATAATGCCACTATTTTGACACGTGTATTTTGCTCATTTGCAGCATCAATAGAAGGATTTCATGTTTGTCCTCCAGTTCTCTATGTGGACGGAACGAACTTGTACTAAAAATATAAAGGTAACTTGTTAATTAGAACCGCCCCTGATGTAAATCAACAAATATTTCCTGTAGCATTTGAAATCATCAAGGAGGAGAGTGTATGAACATGGTCCTATTTCCTTAAGTGCATTCGAGATGAACTGACTAACCACAATAATTTGTTTCTTATATTAGATAGACATACCGGTATTCTTGCTGCCATTCGTCAGAATGTTGTGTGGCAACCGCCACATGTGTACCATTGGTTTTTCTTGCGTCATTTTGTTACCAACTTCAATTAGAGGGCACACAATACCATGCTCAAACGGATGGTTGAAATACCTGGTAAGGAGCACCAAGTTAGGAAATTCAATACGATGATGGAAAGAATCCTAACAAAAGGTGGGCCAACTGTAAACTTCTTTTTTGATGAGATCCCTCCTTAGATGCGGATATAATGCAATGATGGTGGTCGAAGGTATGGAAACATGACCATGAATCTTGTTGAATGTTTTAATGTCACCCTGAAAGGAACTCAGAGTCTACCAATAACGGTCATTGTCCAGATGACATTTTATTGCATTCCAAAATACTTTAGTGCCCAATGGGAGGCACCTCGCCAAGCAATGGTTACACCCCACATATGTTATTGCAAATGCAGAAGGAAATGACATATGTTGGACATGAGGTTATCAACTTCAATATTGAAAGGAGGTATTTTAGTATTCAAACTACACTGTGCCAGTCAAATAAGGGTTGAAATATTCAAACAGTTGACATAAAGGGACGTTAGTTTATATGTCAGAAGCGACAGAATCTACCCTACCCTTGTTCACACTTGTTAGCTATCTGCGGCGCAAGGAGATTGGGGTACAATCGCTATGTTGACCCTTGTATTAGGACGCAAAAGCATTATGCGACATATGCCATGGACTTCATCCCCATCATCCATGAAGAATAGTGGACAAATCTAGTGGCACCAACATTATATGGTAACCGATAATGGCTTAGGCAGAAAGGAGGACCCAAGAGTTCGAGACTACGTAACAAAATGGATGTACGAGAAGGCAGTCGGAGGATGTGGTGTGGGTTTTGCCATGAAGAAGGTCACAACCGCAATAAGTGTCCAAGGAGAAGTGAAGGTAATGACGGAGCTGGCCCATCACATTAATTGTACTTAATGTGTAAATTATAAAAAAAATTTTAAAAAAAATTGGTGCGTTGTACTTGAATTAGAAATGAAACAAGAATGATCTATATTTCTTATTTTTTGAATCATTTTTTTGTGTTCATATTGCTTTTGATATCTGTTTATATTTTTAAATAATTTTATAACTTACCAATAAAAACTTATAGGACAATTTATGTATAATTGAGCTTGACTAAAAAAATAATAAACTTTGTATAAAAAATAATAACAGCAATTAAATTCATTAATTATTAAAATTTAATTCATATTTTTAAAAATATTTAAATATATATATTAATTATTATAATTGAATGGTAGCACAATGAATTAATTTGGCGGAGGGGTAGCCGAATGAATTATTTATAGATGGCTCTGAAAGATCCACTCCCCACACCCCACCACTCGCCTCATCCCGATGCACCAAACTTTACTTTTTTATTTCTTTTTTATATATTTTGAAATATTTTTTTCTTATATAAATTAAAAAGAAGGATAAAAGAATAAAAAATAAATATTAAATTAATAAAATGACAATAATTATTATTACTATAACAATAACCCATACATAAAACCTAATTAAAGACGTGTTTATTATTACTAGTAGTATGCTTGTTTTTTAAAATTGATATATTATACACAAGACCTCGATATGAATCTGATAATAATTTTTAAAAAATAATTTACAAAATGTGATAAGAATTTTATGTATTACGAATTTTGAATAAAAAATAATGACGGCAATTAAATTTAAAACCAAACACTAAGCTACAGGCGCTTTGCATGCACTGAGCTATACAGGTGCTTTGCATGCAAGTTGGTGAAATTATTTTTTTATTTAAAATTTTATAATCTTGAAGCAGATCATTAGTAAATGTTAATTGATTTAATTTATGAATAAATTTTTAAGTTTTGAAGCAGGAAGCCTAACTTAGAATAATTGAATTGATTGAATAATTTTGGAATGGGTATTCAGTTTTTATGTTGCTGAATTATTATCTTTTTTACTATTTTCTTGCATCGATGGGGGCCCGGGTACTCCTTTAGCTCCAACCTTCTTTATTTTTTTTATATAATTTGAAATATATATTTTTTTCATATATAAATTAAAAAGAAGGATAAAATATTTTTTAAAAATAATATTAAAACTAATAAAATGGCAATAATTATTATTACTATAACTACAAACATGCATGCACAAAATCTACTTAAACCTGTGTTTGTTTCTCAAAATTTATAAATTATACAAAAAATCAATTTAGAAAATGTGAACAATACACATTTTCATCAATCCAAATAATGTTTTGTGCTTGTCTTGCAAATTCCTATATTTCATGACAATGGAAAATGAAGAAATAAAATCATAGAAAAAATTATTATACATTATTATTGTTTCATTCCTAAAACAAGTATAAAAGAAAGAAAAAAATGTATACATGTACACCTGTATATATGTATCTCTAACTCTATGTGTATAAATGTTTACATTACAACTGTTACAACATGTATTTGTATCACTAAATCTCACATGGTCGCGGTCTCCTTTGCCTTTATGGTTGTTGTCGTTGTTCTTGCAACTATTGACATTGCTGTCTTTGACGTCCATCTGCCCCTTCTACACCCTTGTTAACTTCTGTTGTTAGTAGGATCTGTTACTGCAATCCAGCATCCTTCGACCCCCCTAATTAACGGAAAGATTGAATTGGATCGACAATGAACTCAGGACTTGGTGGTATTACTAGCTGTTGTTCACTATAGATTGGGGGTGGGTACCTCTGCATGGACTATGGCGCCTTTAGCTGGTATGGTGTACTGCTAGACACCTCGTATTGATGCTGATACCCCCATATGGCATATGGGAAGAAGAAGCCCATGTGTGCTTGGTGGAGGTCTGTGTAGGTGTGAATTGTTGTGTCAATGCTCCCTGATCACCTTGAGTCCACTGGGATGGTTGCGCGGGTGCCCCCCTCAACTCAAGCACGACCCCACCACAATTCCAACGAGGTCCAGCACGAAATTCCTTATGCAAATCCTACTCAGCAGCAGCAACATCATCATCAGATTTGGCACCCTTTGCATCGGCAGTGGGAGACTTGTGAAGTGACCAACGAGCTTCATCAACCACAAACTGCATACATGCATCTACAATCCATCTAGCTGTAGATGCTGGGAAACAGTCAGATAACTAGATATTCCCTATCATATGCTCGCATAACAAATTATTATGAAACTATTAATAAGTTATTGAAAAATCACTCATCTATTCCCAACATGCGTTGAGTACTAATTCATTCACTCACCACTCTTATGTGCATACTAGAAGTTTGGCATACAAAGTGAATTGTGATGGACTGATACGAGTCATTATATCCATCATCTACCCATAAAGGTGTATGCCTAGGGAGTGGAAGCTCCCTAAGTATATAAACGGCATGGTCTAGTTGATGTTGTCACCTTTGGAAGGTACGCTCATACTTAGTGTGCCAGTTGGTTTGGTGATTCTCGTGCTAGTCACATTCGTGCAGATACGAATAATAACCATAGGGGTCGTACCTTGTCTGAGATAGATGAAGGATCTGCTATCTTAGCTCGAACTATCACAGTACATGGTCCGGCAAGTGTCACTCCATAATCTAAAAGCAGATCATGGGAGTGCACACAAGCCAAACTTGTACTCCTATGAGGCATATTGACGATAAATTAGCGTACACATCCACTGTGTACGACATTCATATAAACTGCTAACAAAGAATTTATGTAAGAAAATTTCTAAGAATAGTAAACATTATATAACCACATTTAATGATACCAATGAAAAAAAAATTGTACTACCTGGTTCTCATGCATCATATCAATGTCATATTGATATAACCATAAAGTATGCTGAGGGACGTGCGAGGCATAAAATGAAGTTCGCCATCTATAATATCTTATAAACACATAAAGTTACATTTAAATATTTTAAATTTATTTAAATTAAAACATATACTAACCTAACTACAAGTGGGAACAGACCATCGCCGACATCAGTAGGCAGATGTGGCAACCCAACTCTAATTGGAGCAAGAAAGGGCATACGCTTCCATGCCCAAAACTATAAGAGGAATAGTGCACCTCAAACTGATTGCGCCCGAACACGACCAACCTGGCACGTCTCTCTGTATACCCATGCAAGTGCATCGCTACCCCAGTTATATGTTGACACCCTCTCTAAGTCGCTCGGAAGAGGTAGGAACATCAATAAAGCAAAGTATTGCAACTTGTTCATGAACAACAAGCCGCACATGAGATGTAGTATATACACTCGAGCATACTGCAATACGTCCTCCTTCAATGCTTCATCAATAAGATAGGGTATTACCTTGTACATCCATGACATAGACAAGGACGAGCTAGTTCATCATCTGCTCTGGCCAGTGGGGGGATTGCATCCAAGTAGTCTATGACACAGCATCACCCAGTCTTATTGTGTTATATATGCCTGTAACAGCATCACCATCAATAGGTAATCATGTGATAATGGCAACATCTTGCAACGTTATCGTTGCCTCACTATAAGAAAAATGAAATATGTATGTCTCAAACCTCGAGCGCTCCAACAATGCTCTAATTAAGTGGTGGTACAAGTAAATGTACTAAATTTGGTATAGTAGATAGAACCCTTCTTGTTGAATCCACAAAATGTTTCTAGGATGACCATGCCACATAGTTTCTAATCTGCGCACACACTAACACCCTTTCAAGGCATAAGAATGATCCTCCTCTCATACCCTATGGTAAGGATGTATGGTCCCCAATGTCAACACAAAAGAATCGATTGGATCAAACTCCATGTCTAAATGTTAAATATAATAGAAATCTAAAATGACAGTCAAAACTAAATGATGGGGAGCGTGCAGACAGCAGAAATATTTTAGATGAGGGAAGCCGGGCAAAGCAACTATATATAGGGTATGGGAGGGTAAAAAGCTCTACATGCATGGGGGAAAGCATACTGCGCCTGGGGGGGGGGGGGGAGTAGGGAAGAGGGAAATTTTTGTTTTTTGGAAAGGGTGCCACATCCGTGAAGAGAAGAAGGGATGGCTAAGGTGAGTGCTCATAGTTGAAAACCGAATTTTGGAAATTCGATTTTCAACTTTTTAGCCTTTTTCTTTTCTTTTCTGTGTCATCAGATTTTAAGGTGCCCAGGTAAGGGTACACGTGGCAAAACTGATTTTCCAAAGTCAATTTTTCACTTTATTTCTTTTTTTTTTTCATGCGTTAGTGGCTTGGAAATTAGTGTTGTAGTATCATCCATTTACAGCATTGTTTTTGTTTATTTTGTATTCTGACACCATTTTTTTCTGTAGTAGAAATCAGTGTGTCAATTCTTAGGGGCCATGCATATCACTCTTTTGTTCCCATGTCAATGTTTATTTTTTTATCTGGAAAAGCATCCCAGCCATCTCTTCTTTCTCTCTCTCTCTCTCTCTCTCTCTCTCTCTCTCTCTCTCTCTCTCTCCCTTCTCTCTCTCTCTCTCTCTCTCTCTCTCCCTTCTCTCTCTCTCTCTCTCTCTCTCTCTCTCTCTCTCTCTCTCTCTCTCTCTCTCTCTCTACACTGATAGCCCTTGGGGGCCATGCGCTGAATGGCAGTCCCATCCCAGATTATTGTGAAATGGATCGTATAATTAATTTGCACTGCGAAATAAACAACACGAAATAAATAACACAACCAATAAGAATAACAACAACACAAAGATTTACATGGTTCGGAAAAGCCTATATCCACGAAAGCAATGACACACAAAGTTCACTAAGGAAATCAAAATGTACACAATACACTTCTCTAATGATCACACACACTTTCAAAATATGCCCGGATGACATATATAAAGTTTCCTCAGAGGTTTCCCCCCGTTTGCCCAACCATCCAACGTTAAAAAATTCAAATTTTCAGAAAACTGTCGCAACCCAAGCACCCCTTGTCTACAAACGCAAGGGCTTTGTGGACGAGACCAAGAAGACCCTTCGTCAAAGAATACAATGCTCTTGCTGACGATGTTAGAAGTCTAAATTTGTCCTGCTCTCGGTAATTATTCGTCAATGAGTTTTAGAGCCTTCGTTGACGAACCTCTGTTGTTCGCTCATCGATGAGCATAGGCCTTTTGTTGACGAGTCCTGTTATGCTACTCCCTTCATGTTTTTCCTCCTTCCTTCTTTGCTTATCAAAACAGAAGTATAAGAGTTGCAAATAATGATCTCAACCTTGGCAATTATACGCCCCTTTGGAGAATCTCATTAAAGAAAAAAAAAAACGTGAATTGCTTCACTTTGAACTTAAAAAACATTCGGTTGGGTTATGTCTCCCTTCTAACACTTGGAGACAAACACCAAGTCCAAGAAATACCGCTTAAACTTACCGATGGAAGCTTCAACTTCTACCATCAACCCCGATGCAGTTGTAGATTCATTACCCAAAGACTTCACCCTAGGCTTCCAACAAAGCCTTCCAACAATAGTAAACAAACACTACTACAAGCCTTATATTACCAAAGCCCCCTACATAGTCTTCAACAAATCTCACAACTGATGGTCCACTTTGTTGCCTGCTAAAACACCCCATTTACACAATCTTGGAGGACCTTTGACATATCTCAGACATCACAGCACGTCCTTGGGTACCGAACGGTAGAAATTTCACAACAATTCTCAATAGAAACCCCTTTGAGACAACAAACAAAGTCTCCCTATGGTTTTGTCCGCAAAGCCACCATGAGATAATACCAATCTCTTTGCAGCTTTGTCCATGCGAATCAAAAAATCAAGACCCATCTTGGTCATATCCAACGTATTCATGTAAAAACCTTTTAATAGGGTTTCAAACTGATTAAGGCCTTAGTTAAAGCATTTCTAGCCAATAACAAACATATCACTCCACTGTATTTTATCACCCTTTTCCATATTGGAAGCCTCACCACCTCACACACCTGAGTGGTGCTCTGATAGTGCACATGATCTTACCGTGATTCTGCAGATCTCCCGAGCTAAAACTCCCTATAATATGACCAATGCCATCTCTGTCCTGAGTTTGTTGCTCCACCTGTATCACAAGTCCATTTAATCTATAATATTGTTAATTTGAGTTAGAACTCCTTATATTTCTACCCTGAGTCCCTAACTCCACCTAAATAACATAATTGATATTGCCGCAGTTTTCTGGCATTTCTGTTTCTCTTCCTTTACATGAGTATGCTGCCCCATGTGTGATGCCCCGATTTTCGTACAATTTTTTTCTCAATAATAAATAAATAATCACTCGTCACCCACAACATCCACAAATCGGCTACGTCAACAATCCTAATATCGTTCATACAACCTGACCCGCATTAGGTACAGAGTAAAAAGTTATTTTATTATACAATCTAATAGCGGAAGACAGTATATACATATTAGTTAGAATACAATACCCAGAGTATCAACATACATAAATACACAATTCTATCTCATATCCAAAACAATACAACCCTAGGGAATCACACCTCCCTAGTCCAAACTCACCCTGTATATTAGGGTTCCAGCTCCCTATGATCACGGAGCTCTATCACCCAATCTATCCCTGTTTTCTGAAAAATTTAGATAATTTGGATGAGACACATCTCAATAAGAAGGAATAAATTATTTATAGTGTATGGCCATATGAGTTCAGTTATAAAATACTTTACTTTTCAAACCATCGTTTCATTTGAGAAAATACACTGATATGCACATTCTCATACTTATATAGATATACAACACAAGCTTTTATAAGCTTTAAAACCATTTCTTAAATTAAATAATTTCAACACATAATTATCTGCGAAGTTCCCGAGAATAAGGAAGATTACCCGCCTATACAGGTAACTTCCCTCTGCCTTAACACATTATGCAGCCGGGCATGGCCACATTTGATACCTATCAGGACACTCACCTTACTCAGTAAGCCCTCAGGCAGAGAGTTTCACTTCGCTTCAATTATTTATGTCATTAACTCACACAGTTCATTTCTCATATTTAACATTCTTTATTTCTCAATTTCCATTCTTTCTTTCATTTCTCATTTTTGCCAATTTTATCATTCTTTCACTTTGCGTTTCCAATTTTACTTTTTGGCTCATGAGTATCCTTGGTATCATATACCAACATCGTGTCTGTAACTCATGGCCACCCTGAGAATCTTTCTATCCACGCCATGCTTCCCCCCATGGTCAAGGTTGTGCGGCCCGAAGGCTGGATCTAACCGCAGTTGGCCGACCCGGTTAGATCAAATATCATATCACATATCGCGTCTGTAGTACGACTGGCCGACCTATAACCTTAATCTGGACTCATAGGGCCCAATAACCCTACAAAATGGCACAGTCGACTGTCACGCCACACGCTCCAAGAGTCCGTGTGGTTACACTAACACCACTAGCAACGGTACCGTGCTCAATATCATAACCCTCCAACAAGGTTTACCACCACATACCCGCATTCATTATGCGATATTGGCATTTCATTAATCATATTCCAGTATATCACAATTAAGTTCAATATAAATATTCTCATCATTTTCTGTGCACATTTCATCATCGTAATATCATATATCATATTTCATGTATTTTTCACATTTTCCCAAAATACTCATATCAACAATTTGTACAAACTCATTTCTCATGCAAATAATTTCCACTCATAAATAAATACCACATTTCATTATTTTCCAATATCAGTAATTTACAAAATCTAATTTTTTAGGAAAAACATTTCTACTCACATATAAATACCATATTTCATTATTTTTCACTAATCACATCAGTAATTCTCATTTCAATATTTTTCTCAAAAATTACTCATCGTTATATTTTACACTCCAAAATATCACAATTTACAATTGCTCAAATGCCACACAATTTATCTCATATTTATATCATAATAATTTTCAGACAAAATATCATATGCTTATTTTCACATATTAATTCAAATAATAATTCTTAAAGTACTCCTATAATTTATTCCCCTTACCTAACTTACTGAGAGTCTCGCTAGAATCCCAAATCCAATGCCTTTGGCGCCCGAAATTTCACTCCTGCAATTTACATTTTTCCCAGATTAATTAATCTATTTCTCCAAAATAATACCCATCTAACCTTCCCTATGCTCCATATACCTCAAATTAATATTTAAACTAACATTTAACAGCCCCACTTAATTTTATGCATTTTGCCTGCGGGTCCCAAAATTACACCCGCGGCGCTCACTCGAGTCCTAAATTTAAGAAATCTTACTTCAACTCCAGATGCACAACATTTTAACATTTATAAATTAATCCCAATTAATTAAAAATAAGCCCTTTAATAACCACCATATCTCAAATTTGGGGTTTTGTCCACGACGACCTCACGAGAATTCTATCCCGCTAGACTTGTAGAGAATCATCCCTAGATATCTCTAGCGCATCTGATCCTCTAATTCCCAGGAAGCCTCCTCAACGGCATGATTGTACCACAAAACTTTCACCAGTGGAATCCTCTTCATACGTAGCTCCTGTTCCTTCCGGTCAATAATTTGCACTGGCACTTTCTCATAAGTTAAAGTGTCTCTCAACTCCAGTGCTTCATAGCTAATCACATGAGAGGGGCCTGGGAGATATTTCCTCAGCATAGAAATGTGGAATACGTCATGAATCCTAGATAAGACTGGTGGTAATGCCAAATGATAGGCAACTAGACCTACTCTCTCAAGAATCTCGAATGGTCCAATATACCTAGGGCTCAGCTTACCCTTCCTCCCGAACCTCATAACTCCTTTCATCGGCGCCACCTTCAGGAACACGTGATCTCCTACGTCAAACTCCAATTCTCGCCAACGATTATCAGCATAACTCTTATGTCGGCTTTGCGCTATCTTGATCCTGTCTCTGATGAGTATGACTTTATCCTGAGTCTGCTGTATCAGCTCTGGCCCCAATACTGTCTCTCTCCAACCTCATCCCAGTACAATGGGGATCGACACCTTCTGCCATAAAGCGCCTCATATGGTGCCATCCCAATGCTGGCCTGGTAGCTATTATTATATGCAAACTCAACTAGTGGCAGATACTGCATCCAACGACCTCCAACATCCAGCACACATGCTCGCAGCACATCCTCCAGAATCTGTATCGTCCTCTCTGTCTGCCCATCTATCTGAGGATGAAAAGTTATGCTGAACGACAACTAAGAACCCATGGCCCCTTGTAGACTCTTCCAAAAATGAGATGTGAACCGTGGGTCTCTATCTGAAACTATGGACACTGGGATGTCGTGCAGCCTAACTATCTCTTGGATGTATAACTCAGCCAATCTGTCCATGGAGTAGCTAACTCTGATTGGAAAAAAGTGGGCAGTCTTCATTAGTTGATCCACCACTACCCAAATAGCGTCCTATCCATGCAATACCGGTGGTAATCCTGAGATGAAATCCATTGCTATATGCTCCCACTTCCACTCAGGAATGTGGAGTGGCTGCAATGATCCCGCCGGTCTCTAATGCTCAACCTTCACTTGCTGGCACGTCAAACATTGATCCACAAATTGAGCTATCTTGCTCTTTATGTTGCTCCATCAGAAGGACTCTCAAAAATCCCTGTACATTTTAGTGCTACCTGGATATACAATATATAGGGACCGATGTACTTCCTCTAGAATGACCCTCTTAATCTCAGGATCGATAAGAACGCATAACCTAGTACAAAACCTCAAGGCTCCATCATCTGAAATGCTAAACTCTGGTTCTTGACCATCCTGTACCTTTCCCACAAGCTCTACTAATTCTGCATCATTTCTCTAGGCTGCTTTAATCCTCTTCTGTACAATCATCTACAAAACCAAGTCAGCAATGAACGTTTGATGATCGCCCTCTACCAGCTCCACACTGAGTCTCTCTAGATCCATCTGGATCGGATGTTGAATCTCCACTACAGACACAGATGAATCCACTGATTTTTGACTCAAAGCATTAGCAACCACATTAGCCTTTCCCGGATGATAGCTAATAGTGCAGTCATAATCTTTTATTAGCTCCAGCCATCTCCTCTACCTCATATTCAATTCCTTCTACGTGAAGAAATACTTTAAACTTTTATGATCAGTAAATATCTCACACCTACCCCCATATAGATAGTGCCTCCAAATGTTCAGCGCGTAAACAACCATCGCCAACTCTAGATCGTGGGTAGAGTAGTTCTTCTTATATTCTTTCAACTGTCGTGAGGCATAGACTATCAATCTCCCTCACTGCATCAACATGCATCTGATCCCTTTATGGGACGCATCACTATAAATTATGAACCCCTCTTCTCCTAAAGGAATCATCAACACAAGCGCAGTGATGAGTCACTGCTTCAATTCTCGGAAGCTCTATTCACATTCATCAGACCACTCAAACTTCACTCCCTTCCTGGTAAATCTGGTCAGTGGGCCTGACAGCCTAGAGAAACCCTCAACAAACCTGTGGTAGTACCCAGCCAATTCTAGGAAACTCCTGATTTTGTGCACATTCTTTGGTCTTACCCACTCTACTATTGCCTCAATCTTACTCGGATCAACAAAAATACCACCCCTGGATATAACGTGTCCAAGGAAGGTAACCTATTCCAGCCAGAACTCACACTTCTTAAGCTTTGCATATAACTTCTTCTCTCATAGCACCTGCAACACTATACTTAGATGCTCCTCTGGGCTCTTCGAATATACTAGTATATCATCAATAAACACTACCACAAACTGATCCAAATACTGGTAAAAGACCCTATTTATCAAATCCATAAACACTGCAGGAGAATTCGCAACCCAAACGGCATAACTAGAAATTCATAATGGCCATATCGTGTTTTAAATGCCGTCTTCGAAACATCTTCCACCCTGACTTTCACCTGATGGTACCCAGAGTGTAAATCTATCTTCGAAAAGATCTATGTCCCCTGTAACTAGTCAAACAAATCATCGATATGCTGGAGCGGGTATTTATTCTTGATAGTCACTTTATTTATTTCCTGGTAGTCGATGCACAACCTCATCGAGCCATCCTTCTTCCTCATAAATAAAATCGGTGCTCCCCAGGACGACACACTGGGCCGAATAAACCCCTTCTCTAACAGTTCCTGCAACTGCTCTTTCAATTCTTTCAGCTCTACTGGTGTCATTCTATATGATGCCTTTGAAATCGGCGTTGTCCTGGGAACCAGATCAATAACGAATTCTACCTCACAATCAGGAGGTAGTCCTAGAAAATCCTTGAGGAATACATCAGGAAAATCCCTCACCACTAGGATATCCTCCACCCTCAGCTCCCCTTCTGATACTGTCTTCACATAAGCTAAATATCCATGACAACCTTATGATAGCAATCCACGTGCCTGAATAGCGGATAGTAACTGAGGTAAGGTGCGCACACATGATCCCATGAATCTATACTCCTGTCCCTCTGGAGGTCTGAATACTACCACTCTCTCATGGCAATCAATGCTAGCATAGTGGGCAATTAGCTAATTCATACCCAAGATTATCTCAAACCCATGCATGTTTAAAACCACCAGATTAGCCAACAAAGACCTCCCTTGAATATCCACTGGATAGTTCCTGAGTACCTTTCTACATACCCCTACAGCCCTAGTTGGCATAGCAACAGACAAACTAATTTCTAACTACTGAGGCTCAAACTAATTTTTGGGCTGCTGCGCTTCACTGTATGATGCTCTCAATCACCACAGCCTTGTCCACTATCTCTGAGAAAGTTTGAGCTCGGAAACCTACCACCTACTTATACAGGTTCTGCCTCAAGCCCTCCTCAAACTTCCTCGCCTTCCTCTTCTCATCTAGCACCATATATGGGACGAACCGGGACAGCTCAACAAACCTCCCTGCGTACTTCTGCACCGTCATAGACCCTTGTGTCAGATACAGAAACTTTGACGCCTTCGCACTTCTAACCGTAGCGAGAAAGTATCGCTCGAAGAAAATCTCCCTAAAGGGACTCCATGTCACTATAGGATCTGACCTCTGCTCCTCCAGTACTCTCACTGACCTCCACTAGCGCTTTGCCTCTCTAGTCAAATTAAAGGTAGCAAATAATACTTTCTGCTCATCTGTACATGAGAAGACTGTCAGTATGTCCTCTATGTACTGAACCCAGTTCTTTACTACCAGTGGATCCGCTCCTCTAGAAAAAATGAGGGTCGCATAAGCATGAACTGCTCGATCATGCAGCTCCGCTCCCCCGAGCTCCTAGCCATCTCAGCCATCACTTGCTAAGTGATGCTACACAATACTGTGTTAGGGTCTGCACCACCCATACTGGAAGGTCTTGCTCCATCTCCTCCCGTATTCATGTTACTGTTCCTCGGATCCATCCTGCAAAAGAAACAGCTAATCTCAATATACAATCACTATCACACAACCCATACACTACAATAACTCATAAATTATTCCTCTATCCATATCCTTAATCCCCTTTTTAGATTCAGTCCTACCACTCAGAAAAAAGACCTAGAGATAGTTCCATGGTTTTCCTGAAATTGTCACCCTAGGAAAAACATAGAAACAACCTCGGTACTCCTGTCTGTAGGTTGCAGGATAGAATCCTAAATTCTCATTTCATCCTCAAACAACCACTAACTCACATTTCAATCTACCTATCTCATATTTTCCTCAAAATTCACTCCTATACTCTGGTATTGTATTTTGTTGTCTACTAAAGTCTACATAACCTAGCAACCTAGGCTCTGATACCAAATTGTAATGCCTCGATTTTCGTATAATTTTTTTTCTTAATAATAAATAAATAATCAGCCCCACTTAATTTTCTAAATTTTGCTTGCGGGTCCCAAAATTACACCCGCGGTGCTCACCCAGATCCTAAATTTCAGAAATCCTACTTCAACTCCAAATGCACAACATTTTAACATTTCTAAATTAATCATAATTCATTAAAAATAAGCCCCTTAATAACCACCGTACCCCAAATTTTGGATTTTGCCCACGACGACCCCATGAGAATTCTGTCCTACTAGACTTGTAGAGAATCATCCCTAGATTCTTGTGGTGGTGTCCGTTCGTTGATTGAGCTTATAATTTACAAGAAATTAAAGAAAAAGGGGAAATTAGCTTACCCTAGGAGATACGCATATGCCACTCCTACCACTGATCCGCTCCAGTAGAAATGACAGCAGCGGAGAATGGATTCCAGTGGTATCTTTCAATTTTCGATCGGGTGAAAATCCGGCATGAAATCGAGGAGAGAGGGAGAGAGAATAAGAGAAGAGAGAGAGAGTTCAGAGCTGAACAGAATTTTTTTTTTCTTTTGAGCGAAGATGACTCCTGAAGCTTTAGAAGCTTCAAGAGTGAATAATAATAATAATAATAATAATAATAATAATAATAATAATAATATTTTTTATTAATAAAAATAAAAATAAATTTTAATTAATTTTTTTTCTTTTCTTTTTTAAAAATCTGATTAATTAATTAATTAATTTTTTGGGAATCACTTCACTAATCTTCTATATCCCTTTTGGGGTTATTACACCATGACTTTATCAACAAAAATCGATATCCTCAATCACCCACTTTGTTTGCCACAGGATCACCTAGCTTGCACCCTCCTTTCTTAGTGAATAAAGAAAGAGGTACTGTGTAACAACCTGTTTAATTTTCACACATTTATTTTTCCTTTTCCTTAAAAATAATACAAAATTTGTACAATAAATCCAGCAAATCATAATCAACTTGAACCCGTGGGTACTAGGAATATAACAGAAACACAAACGGAAGCCTAAGCAGCAAGAAACATAAAAACGTAAAGAACTCATAAAGCCATTTACATAACACCAGTCATCATAATACTAGAGTACTACATCCATTGTGTTCATTTATACACAATACACAGGCCAAAAGAGACCTAGGGTCAATTCCCACAAAATAAGTTTGACCCTACCAAAACGCTTACCCTCCAAGAAAGGATAACTCAGCTCTATCTATCTCAGCAGAGCTTTATCCTCTCTCCTATCAGGGGCTCCTAAAATGTTTATGAGATTCAGGGTGAGACACCTTTCAGTAAGGAAAATAAACTAATAGTAGTATGTGGCAACATGAGCATTTCTGTGATATTTATATAATCACGTACATAAACATAACCAGTAAAACTGTATGTATCATTTTTGGGAAAAACATGTATAATCACAGCATAGCAGAACATATAGGATTTTCATAGCATAATTCATCTCATATAATAATAATATGAAAACAACCCTGGTAGGTTAGCTGGCTATTGTTATGTATTACCCCCACATGATTAGGTTGTGTTGCCCGAAGGCGGAACCTGACAATGGTTGGCCAACCACTGCCAAGTCAAATGTATAGTTTATAAGTCCAATGGGTTTGCCAGACCTGGTCCGTACACCAGGGGCGCTCACACTTCTTAAAACCAGATTGACCATCCAACCTCACGCCACTCCGTACAGCAACATTAAAGCAAATATCATGATGAATCATGAACACATAGCATCGGTACCGTGCAAGTGCTAGCCTAGACCAAGCCAACTAGGTTATGATAACATATAGCATATAATCAAACTATTATACATGGATAATTCATAATATTAGTTGCCAAATCAATATCATCACATCATTTTGTATATTTACATATATCATAAAAATCATCGGCCCCTACGCCGGTATTTCATATTTTACCATAGCTTGGCCCGTACGCCGGCAAATCATATTCATAGCTCAACCCGTACGCTAGAAAATCATATCCATAGCTCGGCCTGTATGCCAAAAAATCATATATATAGCATAAACCGTATGCCGAAAAATCATATCCATAGCACGGACTGTACGCTGGAAAATCATATACATAGCATGGCCTGTACGCTGGCAAAACATATCCATAGCTCGACTCGTACGCCAGCAAAACATATATAAAATTCTTGACCCGTACACCGGTTTTCATTACAAAAATCCATATCATTATCATGTTCCCCACTCATGTCACACGAAATAGGTTTTTTGTATATTTAAACATACCATCATTTTCAGCAGTATTTCCCAAACATAAACATATATAAATATATTTATTTTCCTAAAATTAGATGTTGTAATAACCTACATACATTTTCATATAACTAGCTTAGTTTATCCCCTTACTTGATTCCTGAAAATCCCTTAAGAAAAAAGTCCTGCACCCGCAGGGTTTCTCGATCAACACCCTAAAAATGACATTTCCCAGAACAAAATTTCAGTATTTATACACGTACTACACTTTCTACAACTGTCAAATAGCTAAATACTGAGTAGAAAATCTTACCCTAAATCTAGGATGAATTCCTAACTCATCCCACCAATGATCCGCTGTGGCAGACTTGTAGAGAACTTTCCGAAGAGCGTCGTGGTGGCTTCAGATCGTTGAACTGGCAGAAAATCGACCTGAGATCTTAGAGAGAAGTGAGGGGACCGAAGGAAGAGAGAGAAGAGAGTTCTGCGGCCAAATTAATCTGAAAATCACATTTAACACTATTTATACACTGGCCTTCGTTGAAGAGCCACGTCACTTCATCGACAAAATCTCTCCTTGTCAACGAAATTCAGAATTACCCAAAACCTCATCGACAAACTCTCCTCTCGTCGACAAACTCTCCCCTTTTAATTTCCTTTTCTCTCTTCCTTTTATTATTTAAATATTATAATTCCTCTGGGTCACTACATTCTCCACTCCTTATAAAAATTTCGTCCTCGAAATTTACTCTTCACATAATTCACCATCCCTTAAAGAAAATGGTCTATTTATTTTATTACTTGCCCTCACTTATGGCGGAGGAATATTGTGGTTACATTCCGCGTCTTGGGAGATTACATATACAAAAGAAAATTCCCCCAAAACTAAAATGCCACTTACTAACTAAACTTTTACATGTACATGCAAAAGAAAAATCACCTATTTTCTTACATTTTACTTGCCAAATCTCTTAGAATAGCTGCGGATACTTTTGCTTCATTTGCTCCTTAGATTCCCAAGAAGCCTCTTCCACTGCATGATTCCTCCACAAAACTTTTACCAAATGAATCTTCTTGTTACGTAACTCCTGCACTTTCCTATCCAGAATCTGTACTGCTACCTCCTCATATACCAGTGAATCATTGAGCTCTAATTCACTATAACTGATAATATGAGAAGGATCTGGGACATACTTCCTCAACATGGAAATGTGGAATACGTCGTGCATCCTGAATAGTACAGGTGGCAAAGCTAGCCTATAGGCCACCTACCCCACTTTATCTAGAATCTCAAATGGATCGATAAACCTAGGGCTAAGTTTACTCTTCTTTCAAAATCGCATAACCCCTTTTAACAGAGCTATTTTCAAAAACACATGATTACCCACATCAAATTTTAGATTCCTATGATGATTATCAGCATAACTCTTCTGTCAGCTTTAAGCTGCATTGATTCTTTCTCTGATGAGTCGAACCTTATCATACACCTGTTGCATAAGCTCTGGTCCCATAACTCGCCGTTCACCCACTTCATCCCAAAATAAAGGAGAACGACATCTCCTACGATAAAAAACCTCAAACAGTGCCATGCCAATACTGGTATGATAACTGTTATTATATGCAAACTCTACCAGCGGCATGAACTGAGTCCAACTACCCCCAATATCCAATACGCACGCTCGGAGCGTATCCTCTAATATCTGTATCGTCCTCTTAGTCTGCTCATCTAACAGAGGATGGAATGTCATGCTAAATAATAATTGAGATCCTAGAGCTTCCTGTAAGCTCCTCTAGAAATGTGACATAAAACACGGGTCTCAATTTGACACAATCGATACTAGCACCCCATAAGAACGAACTATCTCTTGAATGTAGATCTTTACTAAATGGTTGAGGGAGTAACTGATCTTGATAGGTAAAAAGTGGGCGTTCTTAGTCAATCGGTCTACTATCACCCAAATTGCATTCTAGCAAAGTAACACCGTCGGCAATCCTGACACGAAGTCCATGGATATATGATCCCACTTTCACTCTAAGATAAATAACGGCTGCAACTGACCTACCAGCCTCTAGTGCTCAGCTTTTATCTGCTAGCACGTCAAACACTGGGCTACATACTCAGCAATCTCTTTCTTCATACCACTCCACTAGAATGACTCTCACAGATCCCTATACATCTTCGTACCGCCAAGATGAATTGTGTATAAAGATTTTTGAGCCTCCTCTGGAATAGTCTTTCTGATGTCAGCATCAGCAAGAACGCATAATCTAGAATGAAACTGCAAAACTTGATCATCTACAATACTGAATTCCTCCCCCTAACCACTCTGCACTCTGTCCATCACCTCTACTAATTCTAAGTCTTCTTTTTGGGCAACTTTAATTCTTTCTGGTAGAGTAGGTTGCACTACTAATCTGGCAATACAAGCCTGAGAACAACTCTCGACCAATTTAATGTCGAGTCTCTCCAGATCCATCATGATCGGATACTGGATTTCCATAGCCGCCAACACTGATTCCCTAAATTTCCTACTTAACGCATCATCTACCACGTTAGCCTTCCCTGAGTGGTAACTGATAATGCAATCAAAATCCTTAATAAGCTCCAACCATCTCCTCTGTCTCATATTCAGTTCCTTCTGAGTGAAAAAGTACTTTAAACTCTTATGGTTGGAAAAGATCTCACACCGCTTACCATACAGATAATGCCTCCAAATCTTCAATGTGCATACTATTGCAGCCAATTCAAGATCATGGGTAGGATAGTTCTTTCCATATTCTTTTAACTGTTTGGAAGCATACGCCACCACCCTATCATGCTGCATCAATACATAGTCAAGTCCTTTCAAGGATGCATCACTGTAAATGACATAACCCTCAACTCCTGACGGAATGACAAATACCGGTGCTGTGACTAACCTCTGCTTCAACTCTTGAAAACTCTGTTTGTAGCTGTCGTCCCATTCAAATCTGGCATTCTTCCTAGTCAGTCGTGTCAGAGGCCCTGATAATGCTGAGAATTGCTCTATGAAACGATGGTAATACCTAGCTAACCCCAAGAAACTCCTGATCTCCTGGATGTTCCTCGGTCTAGCCCAATTCACTACCGCCTCAACTTTACTGGGATCCATAGAAATTCCTTCTCCTGAGATAACATGCCCCAAAAACACGACTTCCTCAAGCCAGAATTCACATTTATTGAACTTGGCGTACAACTTTTTTTCTCGTTGCATCTGCAAAACCTGCCTCAAGTGTGTCTAATGCTTCTCACAACTCCTCGAGTATACCAGTACATCATTAATAAAAAAAATAACAAACTGATCTAAATATGGATAAAAAATCCTATTCATGAAATCCATAAATATAACAAGAGCATTCGTCAAACCAAATGGCATAACAAGGAACTCGTAATGCCCGTACCTGGTCCTGAAGGTCATCTTCGAGACGTCTTTTGCTTTCACTTTCACTTGATGATAGCCAAATCTAAGGTCAATCTTCAAATACACTCATGTACCCTAGAGCTAGTCAAACAAAACATCTATACAGGGTAGAGGATATTTATTCTTGATTTTCACTTTATTAATATCCCTATAATCTATACACATCCTCACAGACCCATCTTTCTTCTTCATAAATAGAACTGGAGCTCCCCACGGAGATACACTAGATCGTATAACGCCCTTATCAAGTAAAACCTGCAGCCGATTCTTCAATTTTGCTAACTCCGCTGGCACCATCTGGTAAGGTACTTTAGAAATCGGCACTGTACCTGGAAGTAAATCAATAAGGAAATCTACCTCATGATTGGGTGGCAAGCCTGGTAACTCATCTAGGAAAACATCTATAAATTCTTTTACCATAGGCGTGCTAGCGAGTTTAAATTCATTCTCTAACATTTCCTTTACAACTGCCACAAACCCCTGACAAGTACTCAGCAGAAGTCTCCTGGCCTGGATAGCTAAAATTAATTGAGGCGGGGATTGCACTCGTGACCTTACGAACTTGAATTCTGCTCATCCTAGAGGTCTGAATATCACTTCTCGTGAATGGCACTCTATACTAGCAAAATTAGCTACTAGCCAATCCATGCTGAAGATCACATCGAACCCATGTATATCTAACACTATTAAATTGGAAGACAAGATTTTCCCCTGAATATCAACTAAACAACCTCAGAGCACTCTACTACATCTCACTACTGACCCAGTCGGTGTAGATACCAACAATTCAGTATCTAATAACTGTGTTTCTGCCCCACATAGTCTAGTGCACTCTGAAGACACAAAAGAGTGTGTAGCTTCTGAATCAAATAATGCAATAACTTTAAAAGAAAACATACTAACCATACCTTTCCCCACGTCGCCGGCTGTCTCAGCGTCACCCAGCATTAGAGTGAACACTCTACCTGGAGCCTTATTCCTCTGTTGGCCCCCTTGTGGTGCCTGATAGCCTCCCCTATATGGTCTAGGAGTACGAGTTGTATCTAGTGGTGTAAGGCAATCTCGCACCATATGAGCCTGCCTACCACAGCGGTAGCAGATAAATCCACTTGCGCGACACTCTCCTCAGTGACTCCTCCCACAAGTCTGGCATACTGGAGGACCCTGCACTGCCTGAATCTCACAACCTCCAGTCTCTTGCCTCCGTCCTATACCATGGTTTCCTCTCCTCCACTGATTCTGTCTAGGACCCTGCTGATAGCCCGAAAATGCAGATCTTTTCTTCTGTCCCTACTCCTCTACATCCAGATGCTCACCAACCTATACCAAGGCTGCCCTGTCAACTAACTCAGCAAAGTCCTGGATTCGTAACACTTCCACCTACTTGAATATACCTTGCCTCAAACCTCTTTCAAACTGTCTCGCCTTTTTCATCTCATCAGGTACTATATACGATGCAAAGCAAGAGAGCTTGATAAAACGCGCTGCATACTGCTGGACTAATAACTGTCCTTACTTCAGACTCAGGAACTCCTCCACTTTAGCCTCCCTAATAGTAGCTGGAAAATATCTGTCAAAAAACAACTCTTTAAACTGATCCCAAGTCATGACTATCGACATTGTCCTCTACTACTCTAGTAGTCTCACAACCGTCCACCACCTCTCGGCCTCCCCTATTAGTTTATAAGTGGTGAGAGGACCCTTTGCTCTTTGATACATTGCAACAAAGCCAAGGCTTTTTCAATCTCCTGTATCCAGTTCTCAACGGTTACAGGATCAACTTAAGAATGTCGGAGGATTCATCTTCATAAACTTCTCGATAGTGCACCCATGGCCAACCGATGGACCATCCTACTTCCTCAAGCTCCTAGCGTTCTAAGCCATCATTTGCTAAGCCACGCTAAGTAATACCATGTCAGAGTCAGTCCCGCCTACACTCGAGGGTTCTGCCCCCTCACTGCCACTCGCATGGGCACTAACTCCTCTTGGATCCATCCTGAAAAATAACAAAGGTAACTTAGAAATCCTATCCTTACAACTTACCCACCTAATCTCACCACTTATACATTTGCAACTTATTCCTAAACCCAGTCCTACATTCTAAAAACATAACCCGACAATAGTTTACTATGGTTTTCTTGAGATTGTCACCCCAGGAAAAATACAGAAACCACAATGGAAGTCCTACCTCTAAACTGTAGAACAAAACCTTGAATCATTTCCAATACTCTGGTATTATTTATACCGCACTCTAAAGTCTACAGAACCTAACAACCTAAGCTTTAATACCAAATTATAACAACTTGCTTGATTTTCACACATTGTTTTTTTCCTTTTCCTTAAAAATAATACAAAATCTGTATAATAAATCTAGAAGATCATAATCAACCTGAATCCATGGGTACCAAGGATATAACAGAAATACAAATGGAAGCCTAAGCAACAGGAAATATAAAATCATAAATAACTCATAAAGCCATTTACATAACACCAGTTATCACAATACCAAAGTACTATATCCATTGTGTTCATTTATACACAATACACAGGCCAAAAGAGACTTAGGGTCAATCCTCACAAAATACATCTGACCCTACCAAAACGCTTACCCTTCAAAAAAGGGCAACTTAGTTGTCTCATCGGAGCTTTATCCGCTCTCCTATCAGGGGCTCCTGAAATGTTTATGAAATTTAGGGTGAGACACCTTTTAGTAAGGGAAATAAACTAATACTAGTGTGTGGCAACATGAGCATTTCTATGATATTCATATAATCATGTACATAAACATAACCAGTAAAACTGTATGTATCATTTCTGGGAAAAACATGTATAATCATAGCATAGAAGAACATACATAATTTTCATAGCATAATTCATCTTATAATAATAATAATAATAATACGAAAACAAACCTGGTAGGTTAGCAGGCTGTTGTCATGTATTACCCCCACATAACTGGGTTGTGTGGCCCGAAGGCGGAACTTGACAATGGCTGGCCGACCACTGCTAAGTCAAAAGTACAGTTTGTAAGTCCGACGGGTCTGCCAGACCTAGTCTGTACACCAAGGGCGCTCACACTTCTTAAAACCACATCGACCATCCAACCTCACACCACTCCGTATAGCAGTGTTAACATAAATATCATGATGAATCATGAACACATAGCATCGGTACTGTACAAGTGCTAGCCTAGATCAAGCCAACTAGGTTCTAATAACATATAGCATATAAACAAATTGTGATACATGGATATTTCATACTATTAGTTTCCAAATCAATATCATCGCATCATTTTGCATATTTACATATATCATAAAAATCATAGGCCTGTACGCCGGTATTTCATATTTTACCATAGCTCGGCCCATACGTCGGCAAATCATATACATAGCTTAGCTCGTACGCTGGCAAATCATATCCATAGCTTGGCCCGTACGCTAGCAAATCATATACATAGCATGGCCTGTATGCCGGAAAATCATATCCATAGCACGACTTATACGCCGGCAAATTATATACATAGCACGGCCCGCACGCCGGCAAAACATATCCATAACTCGGCCCATACGCCGACGAAACATATATAAAATTCTCGGCTCGTACGCACCGTTTCATTACAAAAATCCATACCCAAAAAACAGTATTTCATTATAAATTCCACTCATGCCACACGAAATAGGTTTTTTGTATATTTAAATATACCATCATTTTCAATAGTATTTCCCTAACATAAACATATATAAATATATTTATTTTCCTAAAATTAGATGTTTTAATAACATACATACATTTTCATAAAATAACTAGCTTAGTTTATCCCCTTACCTGATTCCTAAAAAGCTCCTAAGAAAATAGTCCTGCACCCGCCGGGTTCCCCAATCAACACCCTAAAAATGACATTCCCCAAAACTAAACTTCAGTATTTCTACACGTACTATGCTTTCGAACTTTGTCAAATAGCCAAATACTGAGTAGAAAGCATTACCCTGAATCTGAGATGAATTCCAAACTCATCCCACCAACGATCTGTTCCAGTAGCGTCGTTGTGACTTTAGATCGTTGAACTAGAAAAAAATAAGCCTGAGATCTTAAAAAGAGGTGAGGGGAACCAAAGGAAGAGAGAGAAGATATTTTTGTGGCCAAATTAAGTTGAAAATCGCATTTAACACTATTTATACACTGGCCTTCATCGACGAGGTCATAAAGACAAATCGTCGATGAACTCTCTCCTTGTCGACGAAATTCAGAATCACCCGAAACCTCTCTCGGTATTTTCTCGTCGACGAATCTCACCCTCGTCGACGAGTCCAATATGCAACTTTGCGTTCGTCGACGAAGACCTATTTTTGCCCCTTTTAATTTCCTTTCTCCCTTCCTTTTATTATTTAAATATTATAATTCCTCTGGGTCACTACATACTGTCTGGACAAAACACCAAGCCTAGATCCTCCATCATTAGAATAGTGCACCTATGGACATCCACTCACAATGGAGTAGTCTATCGCAAAAACATGCCCACAATTCACTTGCAACATTCCCATCTAGCGATACCTTTGGTGATTGATTACTCGAGAAACAAGTCATACTCACTAACTTCACCAAGAAGTATCCTGCAAGCCCTGTATATAACCTGCCCTACTCACAAAACTTCTTGAACGAAACCAGCGTACTCAGTCCCTTATGTCTAACATAAGGATTTCTCTTTCGGTCTAGTTCTCCACCTCAGCCACTGCATGAAGTACACCAAAACCCTTCGTGATAAACTCACAAAATACATATGTCTCTCCTTTGATTCTATCATCATCTATTCCCAAACATATGAATATATGTAGTCACTCATATGCTTTAATTGCATATACCACAAAGTAACTTATTCAAATTCAACGGCTACATCTCCACCTACAACTGTAACACCCTGTAGAACATAGATATTTACCTCTATATTTTCTCCTTTCATCACTATCGAATCGCCTTCACACACCTTCATTTCTCCTTTTTTAGACTCGTAACTATACTCGTTATAGTCTAAAATACCCAATGAAATAATACTCTTTACTAGACCCCCCACATGCCTTACATCATATATAGTTCTTACAACACCATCATACATTTTTAATTTTACATCTCCAATACCTAGTATTTTGCATGAAATATTTTTTCCCATCAAAACACAACCAGTATTGATTGACCTGTAGGTATCAAACTATTTTCTATTTGCGGTCATGTGAAAAGAGCATTCGATATCTAGAATCCAAGAGTCTTCTGTGAGGCACTTCGAACCCAATGAAATACATAGCATATCTCCATCACATCATTCTGAATCTCCTTCCATTACACACGCAGATTTTGATGAACCATGCTGATTTTCAAAATTCCCTTTCTTCCACTCTGGACATTCCGACCTTATATGCCCGATTTCACTGCACTTAAAGCATTTCACATCCTTCTTCTTTGTCTCGGATTGCAACTGAGATTTTCCTTGGGACTTACATCTCCCATGTTCTTGATTATCTTTTACAACAAGTCCTTCACCATGTGAAGCTTCATTTCTAACCACCACTCTTTGATGAAAACCAAGTAATGCACCTGTCACTTCTTCCAAATTCAGATTATCTTTGCCCCATGTAAGAGTTGTAACCAAATTTTCATAAGTTTGAGATGTAGGAAGGGAATTTAATAGTATCAATGCTTTATCTTCCTCCTCGAATGATACATCAACACATGCCAAATCACTCACAATTTGATTAAAAAAATTGATATGTTGGTTCAAATCCGAACCCTCAACCATCTTAAGCCAATACAATCTTTGCTTAAAAAAAAGTTTGTTCGACAAGGATTTAGAAATATACCAGCTTTCAAGCTTTTGCCACACAGCCGCTAAAGAATCCTTCTCCATCACATGATAGAGAACTTCATTGGCCAAACATAAGCATATTGTATGTAACGACCCGAAGAATAATGGTTTTTAAATGATAAAAAGATACGGAATTGGAAACAGGGACAAAAGGAGTCAGTCGACGACGTTGCATTTTGGATGGAACCCCAAGAAATTTTCCAAGCCTTGTCGACGAATACAGGGGATTCGTCGACGAGGGTATAAAAGGAGCTCGTCAATGAGGACATAATTTGTTGACGAGAAGATACCGAGAGAGGATTTTTGGAAGCCTAAAATTCATCGACGAGGGTTGAAATTTGTTAATGAACTTTTATAGGACTCTTCGATGAGGTGACGTGGCTCGTCGACGAATTCTGCAGTATAAGTAAGGTTAAATGTGATTTTTTATTCATTTTCTTGCACATAACTTCTCTCTCTCTCTCTCTCTCACCCTTCGGTTCCTCATCCTTCTCTCTTTGGGCTGGATTTTCGTCGGTTCAACGATTTGAAGCCACCACGATGCTCTTGGAAAAGTTCTCTACAAGTCTACCGGAGCGGATCATCGGTGGGGCTGAGTTGGAAAGCATCCCAAATCTAGGGTAAGGCTTTCTACTCAATATTTGACTTTTTGACAGTTGTAGAAAGTGTAGGACACAGAGAAATACAGAACTTTAGTTCTGCGGAATGTTGTTTTCAAGCTATTGAGTAGGGAACCCTACGGGTGCAGGACAGATTTTCTTAAGGGCTTTTCAAGAATCGGGTAAGGGGATAAACTAAGCTAGTATTTTTATGAAAAGTATGTATATTATTATAGCATTTGATTTCAAGGAAATAAATATATTTATATATGATTTATATTTGAAAAAATACTGTTGAAAATGTTGGTATGTTGAATATATGAAAAATCTGTTTAGTGTGGCATGAGTAGAAATTGTTATAAAATACTGTTTTCTGGGAATGTGTTAATGATACAGATTTTTACAATGAAAAACAAGTGCACGAGCTGAGATTTTTATATATGTTTGCCGGCGTACGGGCCGAGTTATGTGTATGATTTTTCGGCGTACGGGCCGAGCTATGGAAATGATTTACCAGCGTATGGGCTGAACTATGTATATGTTTTGTTGGCGTACGGGCCGAGCTATAGATGTGATTTGTCAGTATACGGGCTGAGCTATGGATATGATTTGCCTACGTACGGGCTGAGTTATGGTAAAATGTGAAATACCGACGTACGGACCAATGATTTTCATGATATATGTACACATGCAAAATGATATGAATGGATAATTAATGATATGAAATATCCATGTATCATAGTTTTAGTATATGTTATATGATATCAGAACCTGGTTAGGTTGGTTTAGGCTAGCACTTGCACAGTATCGTTGCTATGTGTCCATGGTCATCATGATCATGATATTTGTGTTAACACCGCTGTATGGAGTGGTGTGAGATTGGATGGTCAATGTGATTTTTAAAAAGTGTGTGAGTGCCCCTGGTGTATAGACTAGGTTTGTCAAACCCATCAGACTTATAGATTGTACTTCTGACTTGGCAATGATCGGCCAACCATTGTCAGGTCCCGCTTGCAGGCCACACAACCTAGTCATGTGAGGGTAATACATGACAATAGCTAGCTAACCTACTAAGAATGTTTTTATATTATTATTATATAAGATGAAATATGATTATGAAAATGCAGTATGTTCTGCCATGCTTTGATGATATATACGTTTTCCTAGATATGACATGACAGTTTACTAAATATGTTTCTATATAATATATATATATATAACACGAAATACTCATGTTGCCACATACTAATCTTAGTTTATTTCCTTTACTGAGAGGTGTCTCACCCCGAATTTTATAAACATTTCAGGAGCCCCTAATAGGAGAGCGGGAAAAGCCCCACTGATCTAGTGTTGTTGATCTGCCCTCTTTGAAGGGTAAGTTTTGTAGGGACGGTTGGATTTTGTGGAAAATGTCCATAGGTCTTGTTTTTGGGATGTGTATACTGAAATACAGTGGATATAGTGACTCTGGTATTGTGATGGATGTTTTCGTATTTATGATATTGTGATTGTATGTTTTCCGCTACTTAGGCTTCTGTTATGTGTTCTGATATATCCCTGGTACCTACGGGTCCAGGTGGATTATGATCTGCTGGGTTTTATTGTATTGCAGAAACAAAAAAAAAAAAAAAAAATAGAAATTAAGCAGGTAGTCACATTGTAGAAGCAGACTTTGCTTCCAATTCTCTCCATGTTGCCTCATCCATTCCAATTAGTTGAATACCAAGTAGAGCCTTAGTCATTCCTTGTTGCACAAGAATATCCTTTACTCTCCTCTACCACAAACCAAAGTTTCTGATTCCATCAAATTTGACAACGTCAAATCTTGCAGAAGACGATTCTGATGCCATAACAACAATTGCTTTGATACCAATTTGTTGTGAAATGGATCGTATAATGAATTTGCACAACAGAATAAACAACAAAAAATAAATAACACAACCAATAAGAACAACAATAACACAAAGATTTACGTAGTTCAATAAAGCCTACATCTACAGAAGTAATGACATACAAATTTCACTAAGGAAATCAAAATGTACACAATACACTTCTCTAATAATCACACACACTTTCAAAATATGTCCAGATGACATATATAAAATTTTCTCGGAGGTTTCCCCCCGTTTGCTCAACCACCCAACGTTCAAAAATTTAAAATTTTAGAAAAGTCTCGCAACCCAAATGCCCCTCGTCAACAAACACGGGGGTTTCGTCAACGAGACCAAGAAGAACCTTCGTTGACGAATACACTACTCTCATCGACGATGGCAGAAGTCTGAATTTTTCCTACTCTCGATAATTATTCGTCGACGAGCTTCAAAGCCTTTGTCAACAAACCTCTGTTGTTCCCTCGTCAACAAGCATAGGTCCTTCGTCAACGAGTCCTGCTGTGCTGTCCTCTTCATGTTTTTTCTCTTTCCTTCTTTGCTTCTCAAAACAAAAGTATAAGAGCCACAAATAACTGCACATATCAATGTTTTCCTTTTTTTATAGCCTAAAAAAGTCGGTTGTATACTTTTCTACAATTTTTCCCTTTCCTCTATATTTGTGTGTGTGTGTGTGTGTGTGTGTTTTTTTTTTTTTTTAATATTTCCATAAAAAAACTCAAATTTTGTAGTCTATCACATATTTGCATATTTAATAATTAAAAATAATAGTCTAACGAAAACTCCAGCAAATGTAGCCAACAATAGCGCAAACTTGAATTAGATTGGATGGAAGTAAACAAAATTATTAAATTATTAAAATAAAATTATTTTCGGAGGAACCCGCAATAAATTAGTTCCCAACCACTGCTAAGTGCTAACACATGAATTAGATCAGATAGAACTAAGAAAAGAAGTGGGGCTTGGGGGTACTGGGATGTCTACAGTTCCTTCCAACATGAGCAAAACCTTCTTCATTGAAGGACGCAGTGATGGTTCGTCCTGTATGCACCAAAGTCCCACTTTAACCTTCCTCTCCAATTGCTTCCTGTCCACCTCTTCATCCCCAAGCAGCTTTTCCAGCTCTCCCGCCTCAAAGCAGCTGTAAACCCATTCCTCAAGAATGGCTTCCCCATCCGAAAGGCTTAAATTCACAGACCTCCGACAGCATATTATCTCTAGCAGCATCACCCCAAAGCTGAACACATCAACTTTTACCGTAACCGGCAGCTTCCGATGCCACTCCGGCGCCACATAACCCCTAGTTCCCCGTATTGCTGTAAAGGTTCTTGTCTGGTCTGGTTTCAGTGACTTTGCCAATCCAAAGTCGGAAATTTTAGCACGTCCAAACTCATCTATAAGTACGTTCTGAGGCTTAATGTCACAATGGATGATCTGTGTTTCACACTCTTCATGGAGATACAATAAACCTCTTGCTATATCTCGGGCGATTCCCATTCTTTCTTCCCAACACGGTTGATTTCCTGCAGGGTTGAAGAGTACATCTGCCAGAGAGCCATTGCTCATGTATTCATATACCAGAAGCCTGTTAGCTCCCTCCAAGCAGTAACCGAGCAGTTGGACAAGGTTTCGATGATGTGTTTTCCCGATAACTTTTATCTCTGTCTGAAACTCTATCTCCCCATAAGCTAAATCTTTCTCTAGCCTCTTGATGGCTACTTCTTTTCTTCCCTCGAATGTTAACCCTTTGTAAACTGTCCCCGATGATCCTTTCCCGATCTCATCCTTGAAACCCCCGCTCACTTTCTCCAGTTCCTCGAAAGGAAATGATCGCGGAGCAACATCATCGCAAAATCCGTATTTGTCCTTGTAATAGATCCTGCTATAAGCTCCGACATGATTTTTATAGATAAGGACTCCAATAATCGCAAAAGTAACAGCTGCAAATGCGGCCAAGAGAACACCCATAATAATCAGGATGTTCATCCGAAGCTCTTTCTTGGTTTCGACAGGCGAAGGAAGAGTTCCTTCTGGGGGAGGGGGGTGCGTTGATTCACCCATCTTGATCAGAGCTATGAATGAATCACCGTCTAATCGTCTCCTACCAAACTTCAAAGGAAGCCTTTGCTTTCTGCAGTTTTTGTCGTCTTTGAACAACGCGGCGTCACAGTTACAATCTCGCAGACAGGATTCTGCACATTCTTCTCTGGTTACCGATGGTAAAACAGAATAAGAAACATCTTCCCATATAGTATGGTCCACTAGCATGATGCTATATTTTATACTTCCGCTCTCGTGTCCACAGCTATCTGCAGTGAAGTTTCTCTGGCAGCCCCAACTCTGACGGCTCTGGTTAATAAAATCAAAGCCAGGAAGACACTGACAATCAGCTTCCTTATCAATTGAAACGCAAAATCCATTTAGGCCACACAACCCTCTGGGGTCGCACTTGTCTGATGAGGATTCCCATTTGACTGACCAGCTGCTGTTCTGATCTAAACCGTGCGAATACAGTCTGAAAATACCGTCCACATCTATTCTCATGAGATAGATATCTTTTGTAGAATACCCTCCCTGAGTTAGATTCATTATGCTGAAACCAGTGCTGTTAACCAGGTAGATGAGACCATCCCTGTTAAAATTTAGAGTCACACTATCTTTTCGATTTGTAGCCGTCGCATAGTAGGCAGTCAGCACCGTGCTTCCGTCGACCGGGTACTGCACAAGGTTTCCGTCTAGCTGCATCACGAGATAGAATAATCCCTTTGAGTGGTCATCTTCTGAAGCACTAGAAAATAGCCTTTTCCCTGGCATGAGACGCTGACCGGGCACGAGAGCTTCGGTTGGTTCATCGAAGCTCTGCCATATTATCTTCCCTCCAGAATTATAGAGCACGAAATTACCCGAGTCCAGCATGGAAGCTGAAGAAGCTGGTTCCGGTGGATTAGCGATGTATGTGTTGCTTCCTCCTTGTTGCTGGCGCAGAATGAGATTTCCGTCGGTGCTTAGGAGCAAAGTAACATTGCCTGGGACTGGGGTGTTGTCTCGGTCCGCTGTCCACACCACTGTCTTCTGCGGGATTCCAATGAGGAAAACCCCCACACCGTAGCCATTTGCTTGAGGATAGAAACCAAAAGCGTACAAGCCGGAACGAGACAGCCATGAGGAGTTGGCCATGGGTGTAAGAGAAGAGCCTAGGCTAATGTTTTGAGCTGCGGCTGTTGTAAAAATTGCAAAGAGGAGAAGCAACAGTATAGCAGCCATGGGAATGATAGGCAAGGTTATTTTTCCTTCTTTGTATGTATACTTCCCGGGTTAAGTTTCTTGTGGACGAGGACAGCTTAATAAATAGCCGAAGTTGAGATGAGATGGGATGACTCCATTGACTCATTATTTTAGGCTGTGTTTGGTCGGGGTGTACAAAAATGACCAACAACTGAAAATCCATCGAAATCGAACCGATACCCATATTTTCAAATTTACCACTTTTCAAGAGATCAGTGGGAGTTGACTGTCGTAAGTAAATTAATTATTTTAGTAAATTATGTCTGCGTCAGAAACTTAAAAATTGAAGGAAGTATGATGAAAAACACATTCCTTAATTAATAGTGTATATATATACATATGTCAAATACTTACAGGCACTCTATATACATCTTACTGCAAGCATTGATGGTGATTAAATAAGCATGCACATGGCACGCATAAGCAGTAGTGGGGTGCTAGCTAGAACCTGAACTGCAAGCATTGTTTGTGGCCCTAGATGCAATTTTCTACGACTCAAATGTTCCCATTGGGATGACCAGACTGTGTTATTTAAAATGTAAGAGCGAATTTGTAAAAAATTTATTTTGCCACATATTTTTATTAACTGGTGCAGTGACACCGACATGCCCAACCTGTATTTTTCAATATTAAATCCCAAAAATTAAAAATAGAGTCATCTTCCGCAGTCCTTGTTGATTTTAGAAGTATACTTTTAATTTTTTTTATTTGTCGTGCTCTTTCTTCCAGAGTCATGGTGTGCTGGGTATAATTTTCTGCAGCTGCAAACAATAATAATTCAGTCGCATAAGGACTTTTACGGACTTCAGTTGGTCAAAACGTGTGGAACGGATTTTTCTGAACCCATATCCACGATTTTTGTAAGATTCTCAAAATTCTTACCATTTATATATATATATATATATACATCCATACTTAAGAAACGAAAACACAAATCATCCAACCGTTCACATATACGCTATATAATACCAGAATCCAGTATATACCCATAACCATACAAAAATACCCCCCTCCAGCATCATCTATTCAAAAACAGATATACACAACTCTGTCAAAAACTCACCCTATAACCAGGGTAATCAAACGACTTTCTATCCACGAGCCTGATCTGCTCGCCTAGTTGGTTCACCTGAAAAATGTTAAAGTAATGGGGTGAGTCGACGCTCAATAAGTAGAAATATGTTATTACTAGTGTGTGCCGACTGAGTCATAAAATTATAATAATAATATCTAAAACTACATGATTTGGCAAATTTATAAAACACAAGTATAAAAACTTAAAACATTTGTATCATCTAAGCTTTCTATTATTCATACTGCTATAACATACTATATACAATGAAAACTATAAATTTGTATACTTATATATATATATATATATATATATATATATATATATGTAACTGTATTCTTTCCTTGGGACTTTGTATGTCATGATTTGACCCCTCATGACGGGGTTGTGCTGCCTGTAGGCAGGACTTAACCTGGTCGGCCCTCTAAGTAAGTCATCATACTCTACATTACATCAGTCCGATCAAACTACATCCTCTCCTAAGCGCGGGACTGACTGCTATCTCGTCTAACCGGCCCGCCCTACCCAGTGTACTGGGGAGTTGCATCCTCTCCGAGCACAGTTAGACAATACCCACACACTATCTGAGATATGTGGTTGCACTCTATCTGTATATAGCAATGGTACCGTGCCCTGTAAATTGTATCTGTCTGTAATATCTCTATAGGGATCAGATACTATATAAGTACATCTATATATATATACTATTTTCATTATGTTTCCAAAATAACCATAACGCTATAATTTTGTACTGTAAATACTGAAAAATTTGAATAACTGTAGCATATCGATACTATAACTGTATAATCTGTCTTTATAAACTGTGTTATGGTATTCAGGAAAACATAGCATTCTGTAAAAACTATGATACACTGAACTAAATAAAATCTATATATACATGCTATATAACATGATATGCTGAAGTTCAGTATAAATTTTACATCAGGTAAATATCTACTCAAGCCACACAACATTAAAACATTTGTTCTGTAAAAACTGCATAATAACTAGTGTATATATATATATATATATATATATATATATATGTATATATATATATATATATATATATGAAAACTTTGTTAATATTCTTAGAATCCTAGCATAGCATATTTCCCTTACCTTAATTTTGAAAAGCCCCTATAAAATTTTGACTCTATACCCGCAGGGTTCCTAACTCAATATCCTGAAAACACAATCCCCCAGAACATCAGTATTTTCTTACCTACAACATTTCTTATAACTAAATAAAATGCAAATACTGAATAAAATGTCTTACCCTGAGATTGGACGAAATCCAACCCAACTTTTCCAACGATCAGCTCCGGCAGACTTGCAAAGAATTTTACCAAGAGTGTCATGGTAGCCTCAGATCTTCGATCTAGCAAGAAATAGGCCCGGAAACGAAGAGAGAAGTGAGAGAGGGTCGTAGAGAGAGATAGGAGATAGAGAGAGCGGTGTTAAAAATGGATAAAAATTTGAATTTTAGCTATTTATAGGGCTGGATTCGTTGATGAGACACCTTACCTCATCGACGAGTCCTTCAATAAATTCGTCGATGAATCTTACCCTTCATCGACGAAATTCAGAGTAGTCCAAATCCGTCTCTTGGTATTTTCTCATCGAAGAAATGGGACCTCGTCGACGAAATCCTTAAGACCTTCATCCACGAAGCCTACTGCCTCCTTCTGTTTCAGTTTCCATTTCTCTCCCTCATTATTATTTAAACACTATTATTCTTCGGGTCACTACAATTTTAGTCTAAAATGAATGCATATACGGTAATGGAAACTACAATCCACCCTAAAGAATTGACTGTTACCTACTATAAAGAAATGGGTTTACTATATATTCATTTTATTATATAAGTAAAAAATGGTAATGCTTTTAGACTCAAAAATTAAATGGGTATAGGATGAGTGTACCTAATTAACTCATCTTTATGGCCGACTGTAATGTCAGTTTCAGGGTGAATCTACAAGAAGAAAAACATAGATTAATCCTAAAAAAAATCCAAACAATTCCAAAAATCATAACAACAATCCCTCAAAGACAATTGAATATCTAAACTATGTGATCATCGGAGAAGCCAATACTCATAAAAGGGTCCTAAATAACGATGAGAGTCGGCTCATATCTATTAGGGAGATGGAGTTTCCCAAAGGAGAAAACTAGAAAGCAAAAAAAAAAGATAGTGCAATCAGGGTAGGCGAGGAAGACGAAGGTGAATATGGCAGCAATGAAGGCACATGCGTGCATCTTCACAAGCCCCAAGGAAATCTTAAGGATTGAGGGGCGACAAGTGGGACAAGGCCACAAGCCCCTACATGATGCATTTAATTCCCAATTAAAAAAATGAAGGGAATTAGTAGCGAAAATGACTAGACATACTGCAATTCAAACAACTAAAAATCAATATGTGCCACAAGCCTCTAATTTAGGGTCAAATGCTAGAATTTATGTGCTAGGCCTACTTAGTTATGCTTCAAAGCTAAAAAAATGCAAGCCCAAATTTTCGAAAGAAAAAACTTGTTAGCCTAATAAGGTTTAATCTCATTTTGATAATGACAAATCAAGGTATCTAATTTTGCTATCAAGTGTACTTACATGTATTATAGCTTACAAGCACAATGAATGATGTAAAGCCATGAGAAACACAAGTAAATAAAGAATGACAACAAAAGAAAAGCTTAGATGAAGATCAAGCTTAAAGACATGAAAACTTAGATAGTATTCCATGTGTTTTGTAAAATAAGTCTTATGTAAGTACTTCTCAACTTAGTATTTGTTTTTGAAGCTTAAAGGATTCATTATTGGACCTAAAGTCCTTTTTAATGACTTGGAAAACTTCTTACAAAGTCCAAATATCATTTCAAAAGGATACAAATAAGTTATGGAGTCAAAATATAAAAGATCGAACATTGAATTTCAGGGTGTTCGGGTGCCTGAGGCTTATGCCCAGTAGATCGAATGTAGGAGTTTGAATAAACTAGTTTGGAATCAGAGAGTTCAGGCAACCGAACCCATGATTTAGTCAACCAAATGACTACTACCATTGTTAAAGTCTAGACAGTGTTGGTTCGGGCGACCAAACTAAGGGTTCAATTAACCAAACGTGTTTAGGTGATCGAACGTAAAGTTGAGTCGACCAAAAGGCTAGTGCCTGTTTCATAATTCATAATTCTAATTGGTTCAGGCGATCGAGCTTCAAGTTTAGTCTACTGAAGCGCGTGATATGTTTTGGGAATAATGCGATATATTTCAGATTTTGAAATATATTGTTGCCAAAACTTGCACAAAATGGTCAAAATTCAATCCTAACTATAAAAGACTAACCATAATCGTGTTAGGGTAAGCAACCATATTGATTTTACATTGAAAATCTGATGTGTGTTGTTTCTCCTTGCTGAAAATAATTTTCTGGTTATTCTTTCAAAGTTCAAAGCTTTCAACCCAGAAAACTAAGGCAATCTCTTGAGCTTCGTAGCAAATATTATTTTGAGAGTATCATAGTGTTTCTTCGTGTACAAATTTGTTTTATTAAGAGAGTTCTTCATTGTACAAAATTAGTTATTGATTTCTCTAAAAACTGATGGTTCTAGTTGTGAATTGTTCACAAGCAAGAGGGATGTTCTTGCTTGAGAGGTGTCTCCGCTTACTGAAGGAGAGAGGTGTCTCTACCTACTAAACGAGAGAGGTCTCTCCACCTATTGAATGAACGGATTAGTAAAATCCTCATAGCAAGTTTCTTGAGGCAAGGACGTAGGCACGGTTGCCGAATCTTGTAAAAAATTCCAGTGTCATTCTTTCCCTTTTCTCATTTACTTTTCAAGCATATTTATATTGAAGTATATCTGTTGTGTATGATGTGAATGGTTTGTTTCAAGTTGTGAATGTTGTGAATGCTGTGAATGATTTGAATATCCATATCAATCAAACTCTGCTAAAGTTACTAATTTAAGTTTGATTAAATATGTTGATATCATATTGTATTGATTCATTACTCACTCAAGCTCTAACATAAATCTTAGTTTGGCTAAGTATATTCATTATTAATATTGATCTGCTGCAAGCACTATCCATAGTTTGTGATTGATTATATATTGATATATAATTTTAAGTTTTCTCATATTTAGGAATATTGACATTGGTATAGTTGTTTGCTGAAATTACTCTGTGGTGATTAAAATATTTAGAGCACGTGTTAAATAAGTTTTAAAATTAATTAAGTTTTCGCACATAAAATTTTAAAATACCTAATTCACCCCCCTCTTAAGATTACACCTTAACTTTCAAAACCCAGTAGCTTTAAGGGATGCAAAGTTTGGAAGCGCAAACACTAGCTTAACAACCCTTTAGTCAGCCAAAAAAGGCTTTATGAACAATCAATTGCTGAAGGCAGTCATGCTTCCTTGCTACCACGAAGTAAACTATAGGTTTGCCCCTCAACTTGCTGCAATTAATTATGGATTATTTGTATATTTCTCTGGATTTAATCTCATTGCAGATAAGTAACAAAGATTGGGTTATTGAGGAAGCCATGGAGATTAGCAGCGAAATATGATACAGAAAAGAAGACTGTAGATCTGAACTCAGATCCTTCCTTTTGAACATAAAAAAAGGAAAAGAATCTCAAGATACAATTGTTATTCCATCATGAATCCCAAAATTATCTCTTGGAATGTTAAAGGGCTCAACTGCAAGACCAAAAGAAGTAGAATCAAACATATGATGGACCTATGGAAAGTGAACATCCTATGCATACAAGAAACGAAAATGGTAAAAATAGAGAGAACAATGATGAAATCAATTTGGAAAAGAAATTATGCGGAATGGACAGAATTAAGCTCAAGAGGAGCCTCAGGCAGTACTCTTGTGGCATGGAACTCCAACATTTTCAAGCACAAAGAAATTATTAAAGGCAATTTCTTTGTTTCTGTGGCTTTCCAAAACATCCTCACGGGTTGGGAATGGGTCCTAATGACTGTCTACGGGCCCCACATCGGTCAGGAGAAACAAAAATTTTGGGTTGAATTATCTCACTGCAAGGAAAATTCACGTCTCCTATGTTGCATATACATTGAATTCAACAAAATAAGGTTCCCCAACAAAAGAACAGGGTGCACCAATATCTCCTAGTCCATGAGTTCTTTTTCCTTCATATATCCCAAATGGGAACTAATCACTATTCCTCTCAACAGGGCAGAGTTCACATGATTCAACAACCATAAGAACCCCACCTTTTTCCAAATTCTACAGAATCCTTGACCATCACATTGGCTGAGTAAGTACCCTCAGGTGTGTCAAACAACTCTGACCCGTTGCATCTTCTATCACAATCCCATTTAATTAGTTTGTGGTGGCATCAAGTGGGGAAAACCCCCCTTCAAATTCATTAATAGCTGGTTTATGATCGAAGGATTTGAGAGGAAAATTAAGATTTGTTGGAATTATATGATCTTTAAAGGATTAGCTTCCTATGTGTTGGCCAAGAAATTTAAGGCCCTCAACGAGCATTTGAGAAAATATAGCAACGAAAACATGTCAACAAATATTTTGAATAAAGAGACCTAGCTAAAAGAAGTTGATTTCTGGAATAGAAAATTTGAGAAGGGGCCTTTGGATAAGCATGATAAAGCATCAAAAGAGGAAGCAAACAAAATGCTCCTACAACTGTTCTATCAGAAGGAAGCCTTATGGAGAATCCAATCTCGGGAATTGTGGCTTAAGGCGGGAGACAAGAATACCAAATTTTTTTCTTAGAGTGGCCTAAGTGCATAGGGGAAAAAAAACCCCCATACCAAGAATGGCTATTAGAAACAAAGTATGCGAAAAGCCAGAAGACATAAAAACCGAGACCACAAAATGTTTTCATGATCTCCTTAAGGATCCTTAGTCTTGAAGGCCTAGATTGATGGGAAATGGTGTCAACTCTTTTCCTTCTAAATGCAGGGAAGTCTTGAATGTCCCTTCTCAGAGAATGAGATATGGAAAGTCATCACCTCATTAAATGGAGAAAAATCTCATGGACTTGATGGATTCACCATAAGCATGGTTAAGAAAATTTGGACCTTCATGAAGGCTTCATCTTTGTTTTCCATGAATTTTATTCAAAATAAATATTCAAAAAAAAAAGCCTAAGTGCCGCTTTCGTGGCCAACATTCCAAAAAAAAAAACCGGGGGGGGGGGGGGGGAGCATAAAATACTTTAGACCTATTAGCCTTGTTCCCATTTTCTTTCTCAATTTTAATTAACAAAGAGGCCATTGGCTTTTTCAATAGTTCAAGGGGTTTAAGACAAGGCGATTATTTATCTCCTTTCCTTTTTGTCATTATCATGGAGGCTTTTACTCAGATGATCACAAATGGCATAGCCAAAAACTTGTTCAAAGGAATTAATATTCATAACTGTTTACATTCAATAAATTTATCTCATATTTTATTTGCAAATGATACTCTGGTCTTTTGTAGCAACTCATCTTTTGAACTCAGAAATCTAAGCGAAATCCTATTATGCTTTGAGGCAGCAGTAGGTTTAAAAGTTAATAAATCCAAAAGTCAAATTTTTCCAATTGGTAACATTGAAGATGCATGCTCGAAGGCAAACATTTAGAGTTGTAATCTGGATTTCTTCCCCACCTATTATCTGGGGATCCCCATGCACATATGGAATCTGATAGTGGAAAAATGGAATGAAAATTAGCAACTTGGAAATCAAATTTCCTCTTTCTAGGAGGTAGACTGACCATGATCAACTATGCGCTTTCCAATCTTCCCATTTATTATACGTCCATTTTTCCTATACAGAAGAGTGGTCTATATTCTTGAGAGATATATTGCAAAGAAACTTTCTTTGAAAAGGAACAGATGATAAGAAAAAAAAAAAAAAAACCTCTGGTTAGTTGGAGTTCAGTGACTCAACCTAAAAACCAAGGTGGTTTAGGAATCAAACACTTAGGCATCTTGAACAATGCTTTTCTAAGGAAATGGTTTTGGCAATTTTCCAGGGAGGATCAGAGTTTATGGGAATCAGTGACATGCATCAAGTACAAAAATAAAGTCTCCAATTGGCATCCATCAATGTTTTTAGGCTGCATAAAGTAGAGCTTTTGGAAAACTTTCGTTAACCTCAATATGGCTATTTGGGATCATAGGAAGATTCATGTGGGAGATGGTTGTAAAACAAATTGTTGGACTGATAAATAGGCTGCTAAGGACACCCTTTAGAAACCTCTACCCGAAACTCTTCACTATGGCAACTAAAAAAAACACTTAAATAGCTGATGTCTTAAGCTTCCCCAACAATGGGCTCTTTTGGGATATGGTTTTCAAAAGGCATATCAAAGGCAAGGAGGTAAATCATGTTGTTCAGTTACTGAAATTTATCTATATTAGCCTTAGTGGCTACATAATCCTAATTTTCATATTTTGATGATAACAACTCATTAGTGGTTCTAAGTTAAACTAATTGCTGCATACCAAGCTGTGATAGGTATAAGTGGCAAAATAATACAAATACAAGGTTAAGTACAAAAGATCAAGCAAATACTCTCATAGGCAAAGATCGAGTGGACACTCAAATAGGAAAAGATCAAGAGGACACTTACTCGGGAGATTTCAAGCACATACCGGTGGAAGTTAATATAGAATCATATGTAATGGGGAGTGTTTGAGGTAGTATTTGCTGTAATTCTTATAGTTATGATTCACACATGTTTATTGAGTGTTGACTCTTTGAGTCTGATCCTTGTTTTGATGCTGACAAAGCACAAGTTGCTTATTTATGTATTCAGTATGTGAACAGGTCTACAATTCAGCACACACATAAGGAACAAGAAATGGAAGCCAAGATGAAACCTAAAGCACACACAACTTGGCGTATTCCATGACGGATCAGAAGAGCAAGAAAGATGAAGACATTTATTTATCTTATTGTAATTGCGTTTAGCTTTTGGTATGTAATAATGCATTTCATGCATAATATGAATGCTAAGCTCAAATTGACCATAGAAAGACCTTAGGGACCAACATTCTCATAGAAACCCTTTACATAAAAGACTAAACTCACACCAAGGCTTTAAAATATATTTTGAAATCAAATTTGGGCTAAAAATCATTTTTACAAAAACCTCGGTTAATCATCCCTTTTATGTTTTAAATGTCTCAGTCAACCTACCTTATTTTGAGCAATTTTTTATTTGCCTTAGTTGACCAACCGTTTTTCAACTTAACATTCCTCAACTGACCGACCACCTTGAAATTTGGAATATGCTTTTTTTCCAGTCGACCGACACTTTGCTCAATTTACCCAAGTTCATTATCTAGCCTTTTATTAGAGCTCAACCAACCGACAAATGAAGAGCAAAATGTGCTTAGCCGACTGATCGTTGATGCTCAATCAACCGTTCAAGAACAACAACCAATCGAGTATCGAACGATTGTAAATCACCTTTTCTCAGTCGACTAGCAATATTATCAGTCGACCGAACCCCTCAGGTTTGGGCAAATTTCCAATGCTAATCATGATTAATTTTTTATTAAAACAAATTCCAAAACGCCCTACGTGTCTCTAACGGTCATAGTTTTCAAGAACTCTATAAATACCTCCTCATAACAAAATTTTAAATAATGATTAGAGAGAAAATCCTCCCAAAATAATTTTTGTTCTTCATTCATTTTTACTTGCTTTTTATTATTCTTTTGAAAAATCTTTATTTTAAGAGAGCATACATTTTGGGCATTATTTCTTCATAACAAAAATTACTTTGCTATTTTTCCCATATTCAGTTGAAAAATACTTTTTGGAAGAGAATTTCTTTTGGGCATATATTTATATTATCAAAGGTATATACTCTCACTCAATCTTTATTTTGAAAATCATATTTGAGAGTAAGCTTATAGGTTCTCCCATATATTTTCCTTGATAAATATTGTTGGGAGAAATCATATTCTAGCTTGTGAATCTTTGCACATTCATTGCAAGATTCAAAAGCTCACATGATCTTTATTGCAAAAATTTTTATGTGCTAAATTCCTTGCTTCCCATGAATTTTATTTGAAAAAACATTTTTGGGAAATCTCTTGGGATATTGAAAAGAGCCTGGAGCATATCTTCAAATATAATATCTTTACTTAACAAGTCTCTTAATTTTGAAAATATTATTTTTACACTCTCTCGCTTTTATTGGAAAAATATTTTTGAGTGAAAAATACACATACTCTCTTGATCTTAATTTCATATCATACATGAGTGCATTTGTGCTTCATTGTGTACATATATGCTTTTTAGAAGCAATTTGGTTGTACGTAAATTTTTTATATCTGTTATATTCTAGGAGTGGCCTGAAGTGGGAGACTTGCCTTGTAAGGAGTCCTGGATTGGCTCAAACCCAGTTAAGAAAGCTAGGAGGTGCACCTTCCTGTAAAGGGTGTACGATTTGGTTCCGCCCAGAAAGTGAACTGAGGTGACACTGCCTCGTAAGGTGCACTGGTTGTGGCTCAACCCCATAATTGAGTTGGGGAGTCTCCACCCCGTAAGTGGAATTTGTAAGTGGCATCACTCTGCCCTATTAAGTGAGCACTTAGTGGAATCCTCTTGTTTGTTTGCTTGAGGCGGGGACATAGGCAGGATTGGCCAAACCTTGATAAAAAATAATATATTGTATTGTGCTTTCTCTTCTCTACTATGTTTAGTTTCCACACTTTATTTGGCACATGTATGTTTATGTTTAATTTTTTTTTAATATTGTGCATGTCTTTAAATACTTGAAATATTTGATTGGGTTTGTGATTACTTAGAAAAGACTCTAGGTTGTGTGATTCTTAAAACATAACACTTTTGACCTAGGAATTTTTAAATACCCAATTCACCCCCCTCTTAGCAATACACCATTCCTCTCAATTGGTATCAAAGCCTCGTAGCAAAAAGTTTAAGCGCTTATGCTAAAGATCGCAATGGCTCACATTGGTGTATCCCCATTCGATGAGGGACAGTTATGTGTCAGGCCTCAATTATTTTGTGGTGCCGATTAAACCACCTGTAAAAAAAGGATGAGCATATTTTAAAAATCAATGGACTGAAGGGCCTGACAGGTAACTATTAAAGGATTTTGTATGCCTATAAATAAAAATGATATGAATTTAATACATGCAAATTCATATGCCATGCATTTACTGTATTGTGGTTTATATTCTAATATTTTTCTTAAGATTATGACATGTAAATATGCGAGATATATTTAGGAAGAGTTTGTTGGCCTAAAAAGCTTTAGAATCTTATTTTGATGATAGCAAATCAAGGGTGTACTTAACATGTTTGTTTAAGTATCTATCATGTCTTCAAAAAGAGCTTATGAGATTGAGTTCATGTGTTTGAAGAAAATGGATGAAGTTTATACTCAAGGCAATTTGCTATGATAGATGTCAAAGTATATTGAAGTTAGAAAGCTTCAAGTTGGATATAGAAAGCAAACCAAAGCATGAAGACTTTGATCTTTAGATAGAGTTATTATCCACACACACACACACACACACACACATATATATATAAGTCTCATGTAAGTACTTCGCAAATTCAATATTGATGCATGAAGCTTTTAGGAAAGTTTAAGAGACTTAGAGACCTTATTTCAAAATCATAGAAAATGTCTTAAAGTCTTACTTATGTTTTTCCAAGATCCAAGTAAAGTTTTGAAATAAAAAATTAAGAAATCACTTAAGCTAAAAGTAGGATAGACGAATGATGAATAATCATCAAGCGACTGACCTTTCTATATTCTTTTTAATAAAGCAAATAGAACCGACACAGGCGACTGACCCTTAAAGCTCAGTCAACTAACCCAACACTGTGTTTTCAAAATACACTAAACTTAAAAGGCTCAGGCAACTAACCTTGGGCATAGCTGACTGAAGTTTGTGTTTTAACTTTTAAACAACATTTGAAAAGTTTCCAAATTTGATTTATTAGGCTCCAAACTTAGAGATTACTTGGGAAATACTGCAAGTAACTTGGGAAAAATGTAAAGTAACTTTACTACTCTATAAATACTCGTTATTTTCAAAAATTACACAAGCAATCAAGCACATACAAATTAAAAATTCAAAGTTCTTCTACTGAAATATTTTCTGAAGTATTGTTGTGTTTTTGCTGAAACAACCCATACTTTTTTTTATCTTTTCTACTGAGAATTTCAATTCAAATCAGAACCCTAGTGATATTCTATTGAGCTTCGATCTTCTATATTGATTATTGTTTAAGTATATTGTTTTTCAATTATACAAACGTGCAGTTCTACTTGTACAAACCAAGTTTGTTCTTGTTTCTTGTTTTCTTGATGATTCAGGATTGTTGGATCGTTGCCTAGCGAGAGGGGATTCTCGTTAGAGAGACAAACTCCACCTTTGAGGGAAAGAGGTTGTAACTTCATCTGGTTACGAAGTTGGAAAGGAAAATTCTCACAACGTGTTGCTTAGGGCAAGGATGTAGGCTTCTGGCCGAACCTTGTAAAAAATATGGTCTTCAGCTCTTCTTCCCTAGTCTCCTTACTTTATTGCTAGTTAATAATCAGCGTGTATGTTTATTCAGAACTTATTGCATATTGGAAGTTGCTAAAATACTGATTTTGTTTCATACTTGAAATCAAAGAACATATTAGTTATCATTGATTGGTTTAACAAGTTCAAAGTTGAGTACTAATTTTTCTATCACAGCTAAAGTTATTCTTGCTTAATTAATTAAAGGAAAGTTTCAAGCTTTATAAAATTAAACTTCTGAAATTATTTTAGCATTGTCACTACTCGTTGTTGAATAAAATTCTAATTTTGAATCTTGATGCTCTAAGATGTTAATCAAGCTGGTCTTTAATATCATTCATTTATAAAAGATTGATTTTGGATTGAACAAAGGATTGTTGACTTCAAGATTATTGCTAATTGTGTGGTTGTTAGACTTTAAAATTAAAAGGGTAATACTTAACTAAGATATTTACAAACCAAAGTTACAAAGAAATTTTGAAAACCCAATTCACCCCCCCCCCCTTCTGTGGAGTATACCTAAATTCTTAATTGTTATCAGAGCCCTACATTGTAGTAAATCTTAAACTAGAAGCTACATAAAGATCCTTATAGCACACCTAGGTGTATCTCCTTTTGGCGAGGACCAGTCCTCTTCTAGATCACCCATCTTCTGCGGTGTTAATTACACCTTCTAGAAACAGCGAATGAGAATCTTTTTGCAAACCATAGATTGGAAATCTTGGAAAGTAGTCACACATGATGACCTTATCCCCACTAAAAACATAGATAACAAAGAAATACCTAAGGAAGAAAAAGAGATGACTGACAATGATCTAAAGATGCTGCTATTGATCTAACATGGCTTACTAATCTTGTTTTGATGATAAAAAATAAGAGGTTACTTAACATGTTTTGTTGCAAGTGATGAAGCTTCAGGAATCAAGTCATTAAGCTCAAGTTCAAATGAATACAAAAACTTATTGCAAGACTCCATGGAAAAGGAATATGAAAGCTTGAAGATCATGAGAGCATGAATATCAAAGAGGACTTGCTAAAAGCTTAGAGAATTTTGAAGCTTAAAGTCAAGATGGACAAAACAAAAGACAAGCATGAAGACACCAAGCTTAAAATTTTTTAATATCTTAAAAGAGTCTCTATGTAAGTACTTCATTTAAATGATAATTTGATTGGATTTGAAGCTCATTAGGAATCTCAGGGACTTAGAGACCACGTTTTGAAAAACCCAAGAAAATACTTTTCAAAAGTCTTAAATTATTTTGGGGAAGCAAAAGAGCAAAAAGAATTTGGAATCAAAATTGAAAAATCAATTTTTGGTCTTTCCAGGCAACTGACAAGGTTTTCCCAGTCGACTGACAAATATTTGAGTTGATTTTGAAACAACCTAAGAGGGCCTAGTTGACTGACTCGTGTGTTCCCAGTCAACTAACTCATTCTGTGTTTGAAAATCTTTGTGCTTTAAATGGATCCAGACGATTGACTCCTATTTTCCAGTCGACTGACTCTTTGAGATTTTAATTTTTAAACATAATGGGTACTTTCCAAATTTGATTTTTTTAAATTCTAACCATTATGAAAACTTAGGAAACACTCCAAGTCACTTAGGAAACAAAAAATACTCTTGATTAATCATTTATAAATACCTCCCCAAGGCTAAGGATTCAAATACACCAAGCAATTACAGCAATCAAGCTTTCTTGCTCTCAAAACTCTCAATACTCTCAAAAGCTCTCTTATGCAATTACCTTCTGAAATTCTCTATTGAGGTTTGATGGGAATCTCTTACACAATTCTGAGCCTATACTAAATTCTTTCAGTCTAGAAAGAAAACTCATGGTGATATACTTCTAAAGATTTCAAACTCTTTCAATTATTATTTTGAATTGAAGTATATTTTAGTGCTTAATTGTTGTACTAATCTGCTCTTGTTGAAAGTGTCTTTGTACACCAAAACTTGTTCTTATTTTGTAGACGATTCAGGTTCTTAAATCGTTGTTGGACCAAGCAAAGGGTATTATTTAGAGAGGCGCACTCTAACCTATTGAAGGAGAGATTGTAAGGTTGCTTCTACCCATAAAGGAGTGGTTATAGTGGAATCTTTGGGTGGTTTAGCCTAAGGCGAGGACATAGGCGGGTATAGCCGAACCTCATTAAAATTCTCATCTCACTTTTTTCCCTACTCTCATTTAATTTCCTGTTTATATTAACTGCGTGGTTGGATTTTAATTTTTGATCATATACACTATGTGGATTGGAAATTAAATAATCCAAGGTTTAATTTAATTTTGGGATTTCAAAAACCGAAAGGGAGTATGTTGGTTGATCAATATAAATTGCAGAAACCTTAAAGGGAGCACGTTGATTGGTTAACACCCAAGACTAATTAACTGAAAGTTTATTTAAAGTCTAAGTTTTTGGAAGATTGTTGGAAGTTTGAATTGTGGTTTATATTAAGAAAATAGGTTCATAAACACAGGGCTTTTTATCAGCAAGCATACATTCTCAAACTCTACTTAGAGTTACTAAAGTGCTGAAACTTGACAGCATTGCTGAATTCTTTCTCTAGTGTGGATTGTGTTGTGATTGTGTTGGTTGGATTGTGTTGAGGTTGTTAACCCTATGGGTCATACCCTGTTTTGATAATGACAAATACTGATAATTAATGGCTATCAAGTTTGTGTGTAGGTTTATATTTGCAGACATACTAATGGCACAAGAAGTAAAACATAAAGACCCTAAAGATCATTTTTATTGTATTTCCTTATTATTTAATTTGAGTATGTAATAGTAATTAGGAGAAAAAGGTCTGTAATATTTAATGCATATCATGCATGTAGGACCTACAAGCTCAAAGGCCTTAGAACGACTCTAGGTCCCTACACATTACTTGAAAATAAAGTGACCTTCGACACAATCGACCAACACCAGATTTTTTTGGTGTCCTCAAAAAGACCTAGAATGACCCTAGGACCCACATGCATGCATAAAGAAATGTTCTTATATGAATAGGGTTATTGTATAAGGGGATTATAATTGAAATGCATTAAAAATGCATGTTCGGGCGGCTGAACCGGAATGTATAAAAACATTCGGTCAACCGAACTGGTCAGAGGTCAACGGTTTGACCATAGTACGGTCGACTAGACCTTGCCAAGTTCATACCACTTGGTCAACCGAACTCCCATCGGGTTAGTGGTTTGACTCCTCGGTCAACCAACCAGAATTATACGGGAAATGCCCTGGTCGACCGAACCCCCACGTGGTTTGACAAAACTTGTTTTTCAAAAATATCACTTGTGCTTGAGCTTTTGAAAATCTGGTTTGAGATATTTGATTTTCATATTGAAAGTTAAGCAAGGACTTTTCCAATGATTTAATTTGACAAATCATGTGTGGGAAAAATCCTATAGCTTAGTGGGTCTTTGCATTGTTATTGCACGACTCATTTGGGCTTGTATTTTGTGTGTGCAAAAATTTTTTTACTAGATTATTTTTAAATATCTCCTTGTGCTTGAATATTGAGAAAGTATTGTTTAGAGATGTTTAGAATACCCTTGGTAGTAATCTTTGAAACCCTAAGCTTGTGATTGAAATATAGTGACACATAGTTTCAAAGATAGTTCTAGAATACACTTTTGTACTTGATTAGATAAAGTCATTATTCTGAGTGTTGATTGCACACATAGAGTATTGAGCTTATAGTTCCTATATTATTGATGTGCATTGATTGATTGATTATACTGTACTTAGTGGTATATAATCTGCTTAGTGTAAGAAGCATATTTCCTTATACACAAAATTTTCATATTCGTTGTATTCCAAGCATGGGCCTGAAGAGGGAGACCAGCCCTGTTGAATAGTTTTGGATTGGTTTAGACCCAGTTAGGAAAGCTAGGTGCATCATCCTAGTAAGGTGAAGGTTGAGGTCAGCCCTGTTAATTGACCTGGTTGTAACCGGTGTCACTCCACCTGTTAAGTGAGCTCATAGTGGAATCATCGGGCTAGCGAGCTAGAGGCAAGGACGTAGGCAGTATTGGCCGAACCTCGATAACTTATCGTGTGTGCATTTTATTTTTCCGTAATTTATTTATTGCATGTATATGTTATATTGTGAATGTTGCACATGATTTAATTTTTGTACGTTATATTTATTTGCGCATTTGGAACTGTATAAATAGACCCTAGGTTGCGAACATACTACTCTTAGATTAGCTAAACCTAGGAATAATTTTTTAAATTCCAATTCACCCCCCTCTTGGGAATACACCAAAGCTAAAAGAGGTGATGTACAGGATATTCAACTTAGTATATTCATTTATAAAGGTTTTAACAAAGTTAATTTTCTGTTGAACTTAAAATTGAAAACCTTCTTTGCTTGTATTAAATTAATTTAAAGAATCAATTGAAGAAATTTTGAAATCCCAATTCACCCCCTCTTGGGCATACACCTTCCTTTTCATCTTCAAATAAATTCTAGTGCAATGAATGCACTATATTGTGCCCATGACGTCAATGAATTCAATAGGGTCATGGGATGTAAATCAACTAAAGAAATATGGGATAAGCTTGAAGTAACTTATGAAGGATCGATTAACGTAAAGGATAGTAGAATTGACATGCTCACCAGTGAGTAACGAGGAATTTAGAATAAGCCTTGAAGAAACCATCACTAGTATGTATATTAGGTTTACCCATATTATAAACTCTCTTAATGCATTAGGGAAAAACTACACTACTTAGGAGATGATTCAAAAAATCATTAGAGGACTTCCACCGATTTGGGAACCTAAGGCCATTGCAATAATGGAAGGAAGAAATTTGAAAAATACCTCCCTAGATGAATTAATAGGATTGCTCCTCACATATGAGATGGAAATAAATGAAAGAAATTCTAAAGGTAGTGAACACAAGAAATCAATAGCCCTTAAAGCCTCAAATGAAAGCTCCAGTGATGAAGATGAAGAGGTAATGGACGTTAATGATATAGCCTTCATAGCCAAGAAACTAGCAAAAATCCTTAGAAAGAAAAATAAATTCACAAGAAAATTTTGGGACTCCAAATTAGATAAAGGAGAAACTAATAAGAAGGAAACAAAGGTTGAACTTCCAATATGCTATCACTGCAAAAAGTTGGACATATAAAACCAGATTGTCCACGGCTTAAGAAGGATTCAAAGAAGAAGAAGAAGAAGAAGGCAATGAAGGCCACTACATAGGACAATATAAGTTCTAGTAGTTCATAAGGTGAATCAAGCAACCAAGAGGTTGCTAATTCTTGTCTTATGGCATGAGACGATGATGAAGTGTAAAGTTCCTCATCTAAATCATTGAATGAATCATGCAATGAATCCTGTGACGATTCATCTGATGAATCCAATGATGAAAGTATGTCATCTTATGAAGAACTACAAGTAGAACTATTTAAAGTCCATAAGATTCTAGTTAAAGTGACTAAACGGTACTCTTTGTTGAAAAATAAGAATGAGAATTAGAATCTAAAAATCTTACTAAAAGAGAAATGGATTTAAAAATCAAGAGAATAGAAAGTAAGAATGAAAAAGTGATGAAAGAACTGGAAGATTTAAGATTTCAAACTTCAATTGAAAAAGAAAAGGACTTAGTTATTGATCAACTTGAAAGAAAAATAAATCAAATGACTAAAGAACTAGTAAGGCTACAAGCTAACTGCAAAGGAATAAAAGATTCATAAATACTTTGCCTTGAAATTAAAATTGAGGATCAAAATAAAATAATTTACAAGTTTACTAGAGGAAAGGAGAACTTTGAGAAACTAGTTGGATCACAAAGAATGTTTTTGGATAAGAAAGGTATAGGATTCAATGGAGTTGAAAATAAGAAGAAAAAGAACCTCTACATTGGGTACTTTGTAAAAGCTTCTAAAGACTATGCTAGCACCTCTTCAAATACTTACACACACACACCACATGTTTCCCGTGTAAGAAGAAGGGACACATAAAGTTTGAATGTTAATTAAAGAGAAAAGGTGTGAAAACTAAACAGGTTTGGAGAGTAAAAGAATCGAAACCATTAAGACCTAAGAAAGTATGGGTACTGAAATACTAGCCTAGTTCTTGAACTTAAGACTCCAAAGATCTTAAGATTAATTATTCTCTATTTCGGAATTAAGAAAATTCATGTGTACTAAAATGAAATTGGTTAGTGATGACTCAACAACCTATAGAGTTTAAGTTAGCTAATTTTAAAATAAGAAGAGATTTAGTAATAATTAAAAATGTACTTTGATAGTAAATAATGCTTAAATTATAAATTACAAATAGATATGTCTACTATAGTAGAGACCTTGAGAAGCTAAGTAAAGATGATGAATTATAAGAATCAATCTCAAGCCAAAGCTAATTGAGCATATCATGGTTAAACTAAAGTTATAGCTCAAGAGATAAGATAACATAATCAAGTTAATTAATTCCCATGGAAAATAAGTAGTTTATCTAAGTTTATATAAGTTAGTAACTCAATGATTAGATCAGAAGCTACCACTAAGAAATCCAGAGAATTCACAAATTCCAAGTAGAAAATTTATCATTGTTCTATCTATGAAAAACCACTTAATCCCAATTAATACAAAGATATTGAACAAAATTGAAATGGATTATGAAAATATTAAAGATGAGTTTCTGAGCTTATTGATGACTATTATGTTGAAACTAAATGAATATAAGAATGACATTGTTGGCCACAATCAAAGGATGGATTGTACAAGGATTAATTTAGAAAACAATATGAAATTTGGGCACTCATGTGCAAAAGAATAATCTTAAGTCAAAAGAGAGAAAATATGAAGTAAATTAGGTTTATTGCACAGTAGAGAAGTAGTTTGAAGAGGAAAACTTAATAAGTGAAGGTCAGGCGACTGACTCTTTGACGCACAATTGACTGACTTGCTACTGTTTGCGGAAATTTTGAAAAAACACATTTGTCAGGCGACTGACATATCGTGATCAATCGACTGACTTACGGCACTTTAAATTTGAATAGTGCATAAAACCCTAATTTTTAAATCCTCAGTTTACTAACTATGGTCCTCCCTTCTCCAAAACCTTTTCTACTTCATTCCCAAGCTTTTCCTCATGCAAAATCTTCCAATTAAACCTTGAAGATCATCATCCTACTTCATTCCTAACTAATTTTCTAGGGTTGGCCATTCGTTTTTCTCAAAATCAATCATGCCACAAACAAAAACAACTAGAAACAAAGGATCTTCTCCTGGGAACAATGACATCAATGACACAGAGAAATGGCTTGTAATGCCTTACGAAAAGAAGCTAAACCGAGATCATATTTGATCTATTGAACCTATTTTTGGTAAAATCTTGGATATGACATTCTTTGAAGAAGATTTTCCCACTATTTTACCCATGTTCAAAACTTTAGGATGGAAAACGTTTATCACATTTCAAGAAAAAGGCATGTATCCTAATCTAATTAAACTCTTTTATTCCAATTTGATAAAAGGGGAAATGATAACCTCTATTGAAGTTATGGGGAAATCAATTGCTCTTACTCCATAAACCTTAGCAAGCATTTTGCATATCAAACAAGGAGAGTTTGAGTGTCCATCTCTTGGCCAATCTTGGATTATGGCTTAAGATTTCTCACCTGAAGCTCCCATTGGTTATGACTGAACCACTTATTTTGTTTAGTCATCCTCCTCTCTATAAACAACTAAACCTACCAGCTCAAATCCTCCAAAATCTCATTACTTATAATATCTTACCTAGGGTAGGATCACATAACCATGTTTCTTACCTTGATTATTTCGTCATGTGGTGCTTGCTTAAAGGTAAAAATCTTGACTTACCAAACTTATTTCTCAAATAAATGATTTCTAGAGAAGAAGCTTGTAGAGTTATTCTTCCGTATGGTGGAGTTCTAAATCTTGCTTTTGCACATCTTAGTGTCACCACTCCATCCTCGTTGTTCATAAAGAGAACCCATTATGATCTTTTTTCTTCTACCACACTTAAGAAAATGGGTTATAAGCAACATGATCAAGGATGGTTTCCTAAATATGGTTGGAGACGATGACAAGCTCAGGAATAACAGCCACTTGTTCAGCAACCAGCTCAGCAACCTACTCCTCAGGTAGATGATACCCCTTCATGGTTCATTGCTTATCAGTAGAAATTCACTGATTTTCATGGTGAAAAGCGCTCTGGTTTCAGCTCGCTTCAGGCGAATTATGCATCTCTTCAGGAAAATTATACTTCTTTTAATCAAAGGATTGGCTGAATTAAACAACATATGGCCGAATCATCTTCTTCAAGCAGAAAGGCTCCAATGGAGATTTGTTCTGGTGATGTTGAAGAAGAAGAAGAAGAAGATGATGATGATGAAGATGCAGATGACAATGAAGATGATGATGAAAATGCAGCTGATGCTTAGATGTTTTTGCTTGAACCTACTTTGATTATAATATGTGCACCTGATACAATTTTTTTTCTTGTGGTCTTTTGATTTTTTTCATGCTATTTTGGGATTTATTACTCTTCTTCTTATGCATGATGAATGGTTATTATCATTTTTGTGATTATGATGGCTCATTGCATTACACTTTGATTGATTATGATTTTCTTGATATCTTTCTCTTTTTTATTGATGTCAAAAGGGGGAGAAAAGGTTGTGCAAAAGGAGTGCATATGAAATTTAATTAGAATATGAAATTTTATTGAGCTGATATTCGGATCATTAATGAAATACATATTTTATTGAATATGGTGTATGTTTCATTCAAAGAGAGTTATAGTTCACAATTGATAATATCATGATATGTGTTCATTAAGTTAATATGAATTTAGTTTTACTTTACAAATCTTGTTGAAATTATGCTTATTGACAGGGGGAGCCTTGGTAAGGCTTACTCACTTTTGCTCTTTATTTGTCATCATCAAAAAGTGGGTGACTGTTAGCCTAACAAGACTTAGAATCTTGTTTTGAAGATAACAAATCAAGGGTGTACTTAACATGTTTATTTAAGTATCTATCAGGTCTTAAAAAAGATCTTATGAGATCGAGTTCATGTGTTTGAAGAAAATGGATGAAGTTTATACTCAAGGCAATGTGCTATGATAAATGTCAAAGTATATTGAAGTTAGAAAGCTTCAAGTTGGATATAGAAAGCAAGCCAAAGCATGAAGACTTTGATCTATAGATAGAGTTATTATATATATATATATATATATATATATATATATATATAAAGTCTCATGTAAGTACTTCGCAAATTCAATATTGATGCATGAAGCCCTTAGGAAAGTTTAAAAGACTTAGAGACCTTATTTCAAAATCATGGAAAATGTATTAAAGTCTTACTTATGTTTTTCCAAGACCTAAGTAAAGTTTTGAAATCAAAATTTGAGAAATCACTTAAGCTAAAAGCAAGAGAGGTGACTAATGAATCATCATCAAGCGACTGACCTTTTTATGTTCTTTTTAAGAAAGCAAACAGAATCGAGACAGATGACTGACCCTCAAAGCTCAGTCAACTGACCCAACACTGTGTTTTCAAAATACCCTGAACATAAAAGGCTCAGGCGACTAATCTCAGGCATAGTCAACTAAAGTTCGTGTTTTAACTTTTAAATAGCGCTTGAAAATTTTTTAAATTTGATTTCTTGGGCTCTAAACTTAGAGATTACTTAGGAAATACTATAAGTAACATGGGAAAAATCTAAAGTAACTATACTACTCTATAAATACTTGTTATTTTCACAAATTACATAAGCAATCAAGCACATATAAATTACAAATTCAATATGTGTGAGAGGCAAAGGTTCGAATGGCTTCTCATGTTAATCTCATGTGCATAGGTCTCCTTGAAAGATTAAGACCTAGTGCAACCAACTTAGTCATTCAACTCATCTTCTATGGATATAAAGCTCTAATGGATTTGATTTAATGTTTGTGAGTTTATGAAGTGAAAAAGAATAGATACTCTAAACGATTGAATTTTCATTAATTTTGGAAGAGTATTCAGAAGAGAGTACATGTGGACATTATTAAAATAGTTTTATAATAGTGAATATGTTCAAACAATTTAGATAAAGAGCAATTGGAAGAATACGAATTTCGGAGCACTGCTCTTTAGCAATTAGAAAGTACCCTTTAGATATGATCATATGGAGGAGCAAGTATACGAACCAAGGAATGGGTGAAACCTTACTGAATATGATCGTGGTTTGGTAAGGATTTCCTATGGAGGATACGGTGAACTAAAATTAGAATATTTTTATATTTTGAGCACAAAAGGGAATATTTTGATTAATCAGTGAAACTACAATCCCTTAGTGGTTGCCTCTAATTTTGATTATGGAAGGATGTCTTTAAGTAAGCACTAGTTAGATTAGGGACTAATGATCATTAGTGCTTAAGCCTAGAGTGATTACTAAACTATGGTTAAGGCTTTTATATTCAAAAATGAGTTTAGGTTTAAATAACATACATCAAGATGGATTCCCAAAAGCTCAAATATGTGCAATGGACAAGATATGGTTAACTTAAGTTTTGTATATTCAAATATGAATTAAGCATTGAGAATAATATGCCAGACATAGTTGCCTTGTCCATTTGGAAGTGGATTTTATTTGACTATGTTATAGCCGATGTTTTCATACTTTATCCAATTATTGTGATATAAATGAATTAAGTTCAAATTGAATATCTTGCTTGAATTTGCATATTTGCTTGAATTTCTAATGATCCTAGTATTCAATATAGTGTCTAGTGAATGCATCTACTAAGAGTTTGCATTTTAAGCACCAACCACTTCTCAAGCCTACAGTCATCACTACCCTATATAACTAATCCTATGTACTAAGGAAGAATTTTATAATTATGTAATTTGAATGTGAATTTGATCTTCCTTCGGTCCTAAGGGGTTTGCTTTCATGACAACCCATTTAATTTCTTTATCTATGCCTTTGACACCTCTAGATGTGTAGTTATATTGTATGTGCCCTTTTCTTTCATCAGATAAGCACGTTTTGTATATATGTGAAGGGTTATGCTTATTTCTTTTGTCATTACTTGATAAGGCATAAGGATGTTTATGGGATTTGAAGGATGACCCTTTTTGAAAGTGTTTTTCTTTTTAACTCTTAAGGGTTTATTTGAACTATACTTCCATCTTTGGATTTGAAAATCATTCCATAATTATCTTCAATCTTTCTTTCTAAGCAAATGATTTTCAAAATTATTCTGACCTTTTTCTTCTCTAGAGTGGCATGAAATTCTTTTAATTCATTTAAATGCTTTGCCACTATTTCATTTTCATTTTTCAAAAATGTTTTCTTCTTTGATATCTCAACTAGAATCCTACGTATTTTAAATCAAGTCATTTTCATTTTTTTGCATGAAGGTATCTCATCAAATGATTCATCACAAGGTTCAACAAATGATTCAACACATGATACAATACGACATTCGGCACAAGAATCATCAGTATAGATAGAGTTATAATCATGTTATAATCATATACCTCCTCCTGATCATATGGAGTTACAGTGCATGGAGTGGTAGACTCCTCCTCTTTGCTTTCTCCATATCTCCTGTCCAACTCTTCCCAAATTTCTTTTGCACTATGACATGTCATAACTTCGTGAACAATGCAAGAATCTAAAGCATACAACAAAGTATTCATGGCATCAAAATTTATTTGCAATAAATACATGTCATCATCATTCAACTCATTTTAATTTGGGAACTTCAACAAAATTAATGTTTTTAATAGGCACAACATTTCCCTGAGTAATAACTTTCCAAAATCTCCAATTTAAAGCTTTTATGAAGATAGTCATTCTAAGTTTCCAATCAGAAAAATTTTCACCAGAAAACATTGGAGGGTTTGCAAAGAACCTACCCACACACGATTGGGATACACCAATATGAGCCATCATGATCATTTACAAAATAACGTTTAAGTCTAAGTGACAAGATTTTAATACCAATTATTACCTTTGGTGCAATCCCAAGAGGGGGGGTGAATTGGTATTTTAAAAATTTATTCCCTAGGTCAATCCAGTATTCTAGCAACAGTATTATGCAACCTAGGGGCAATCTAAGTATGTATGAAATTACAGATATGATATACCAAATTCAATACGTGCACTACAATTTCAGTATTTCTTAACAAGATACAATACCGTGTCAATAAGATACGCAGTATATTCAATAGGGAAATTAAATCAAGCATAAAACATAATATAATGCAGGAAATGTAAAAGTGACACCGAATATGATATCGGGGTTCGGCCAATCCTACCTACATCCCCGCCTTGGCACACCCGCACAAGGATTACACTATAAGCTCACTTAACAGGTGGAGCTGCACAAAAAAAATCAAGTCAATTAGCACAGGGCTGACCTCAACCTTTACAAATTCTCCTTGTGGGGTGGAGAAGCCCCAAACAATCCTTATGGGCTGGATTATTGCCCCCTCAGGCCACGCCTAGAATACAACAAATTTCAAAATAAAAACAAGGTATAGTGATTATGCTTCTCAATCAAGCAGATATGTACCAATAATAATCAATCAACCACACATCAACAGTATAGGAATTGTAAGCTCAATGATGTGATTTTGTGCAAGCAAACACTCAGCAAAGTATAATCACAAATATGTTCAATAGTGTTCTAACAAGTTATTTCTTTGAAACATTGTATAACAAATCTTAATAATGGATTAGGGTTTCAAAGATGATAATCAAACATTCAAACCAACTCAAAATATTTTCCTCAATGAAATAAGTACAAGAGTTGTTTGAAAAAAATCATAACTTGTAAAAAATTTTGCACACAAAAAATATAACTATAGGAATCTTGCAATGACAATACAAAGACCCTTAAGCTACTAGGTTTTTCCCAACACTAGATTTATCAAATAAAATCTTTGGGATAAACCTTGCTTAACTCCCCAAAATTAATACCAATCAATCAAGCCAAGTAATGGGAGTATTAAGTAATCTATGACAAAGCAATTGCACAATAAGTACTCTCACAATACTAGGATTTATCAAAGGAATACGTGTATGAGAGTATTTGAATAAGATTGGGCAAGATAAGCTTTTTGAGATTAGGATGATTTTGGCTAATGATTTTCACTAATTTCTTGCTAATTTGCACAAATGAGGCCTTATATATAGAAGTTGCCCAAATTATGTCCGTTAAGGACTCATAGGTCATTATTAGATTCATTTAAAAGCCATTTAGAGAAATTAACCACGTTTAAACAATTTAAACCTCGGTAAAAAATAAACAACCCGAGAGTGGTTGAACCAAGGTTCGGTCGCTCAAATTGACTCAGTTAAAAAATCAAGTTTTGAACGTTTGGGTGCCCGAGTCTGGGTTCGGTTGGCTGACCCAAGGCGAGAATCATTCTATCTGCGTTTCGGTTGCCCAGTCAGTACTTTGGTTGACCGAACTCAAGTGTTCAGTCATCCGAGGCCATTTTGAACATTAAGTTCGGGTGCCCAGGTTGGTGAAAAAGGGTCAGGTCAAGGATTCGGTTGCTCGTAGACATTACGTTTAGTTTTGGTTTGGTTGCCCGAAACCAAGTCAACCTGCTGACTTTTCAGCAGTTCGGTCAACTGAAGTGTTTTGAAAACCCAGGTTCAGTCGCCCTACCTCTTATAAATTGCCTATTGAGTCCAATTTATTTCAACTCAATCCGCTGATAGTGCAAGTGATTGTGGGGATTATGTTGTGCATTTGTGTTGGGCCTTAATGACATTCAGTTCCTTATGGTCAGTCTATGGTCATGTTGATCTTACAAAACCTACATGCATGACATGTAGTGATTATTACAGACCCATTTGAAATGAAATTATTACGGACCAACAAAATTATATGCAAATGAAATTGACAATAGTGGTCTTCATTCCTTTTGCTTCTCCAAACGCCATCGTATGGTGTGAGCATTGAGATCTTTATTGCATTAACTATATCTTTACCATCCATGCGTGCAAAGAATTAACCCTATTCATAAGCTCAATGTGCTGGTAAGATACATATGGTTTGTCAGCATCAAAACAAGGATCGGACTCAAAAAGTCAACAATCTCCTCTTTTTTTATGATAACAAATGCATTAGAGCAAAATAGGATTTAGCCTAAAAGGCTCCCCCTATTAATATGCATAATGTAAAATATAAACAATGTAGCTCAAGCATATTTACAAATGAATACATGTCAAATGATATGCTTTTAGTTCTGACAACTAAGCACACTTAAGCTCAGACCAATCAAATTATGAGTATAAGAAATATGCAACATTTTGCTCAAACACTTCTCCCCCTTTTGGCATCAATAAAAGGGTCAAGCTAAGAAAGTTTTGATTATTATAAAAGAAGTCTTAGCTTAAAATAGCACTCCCCCTTTCTAAAATGATTTTCATTTTGTTAAAAAAAAAAATTCTCCCCCTTTTTAATTTAGCATTTGGGTATGAATAGTTCTATAACTAAAGAATATGTCATTTAAGCACACAAGCAAAAAACAAGATATGTCGCATGTAAAATCATTTTCCTTCCAAAAACAATATGCAATATAAATAGATAAATATATATTTCGCTTATGATTTTAAACAAAAGCATAGGAGCAGTGCTTGCCTGAAAAAGAAACTTTAATTCGAAGATCAAGCAAGCGAATTTTTCTAGTGATCATTTAAACACAAAACAACTTTATGACCAGAAAAATTACAACCATATGTAACTTAAAGATAGACAATTTTAAGTGCAAGATCATATGGTAAACTTTGAAATAGTTTGTGGCAAAACAATGTATTTCAACTTTAGGATTTTCAATGAGATTGGTACATTTAAGCACATGCCACAATACAACTTAAAGCACATCTAAGCTTAAAAATGGGTGAGCACAACAAGATTGTGATTTTAGCTTAAGATCTCCCCCTATGAATTTGAATACTAGCTTAGATAAAATGAACAACTTATACTACTCAAAGATTTAATTCATTAAGCATGCCAAGCAGTATAAGCAATCTCTTAAAAATTTCTTTATCATAATTATACTGGACATTAATTAATTCATTTCAACCATTGTAACCATTATAGTCTTTCTAGAGCCTTCAAATGCATCATAAAATATATACTAAGGCATGAAATGGTACTCATAACCTAGAATGATCCATATTTATTCAAAGAACTTTAAGCACTAGATATGATGTTCAGGGTTTTCTGAAGAGTCTCAATATTCAAGGAGTGAATTGATGCATATGAGTTCTTTAAGCTCTTTCTATATAATATGAGCTCAACTCCCCTTTAGTATATGATGATTATGTAAGGATGAGCTTTTAATTTTCATTTAGACTTTCACTCATCCTTTCAAAAAGATTTTAACATTTATTCTATCATAATCATCTTTGTATATATTTTGGGAAAAATCTACCAAAATTTCGGTAGCATGTCGTCTGTAAATTGGACGTTTTCCCATAAAACTTGTACCTGATTGTGGGTGGTTTTCAATGGATAAATCATATAAAGCAAGCCACAACCTAATATCCACAACTAGCATGCAAATTATATCACTACATCCGCCATGCAGGAGGCTTTCAATACAAGCATGCTTTCCAGTAGTTCAATCAACAACTCATAACAAAAAATGAACTATCCAACAAATAATATGAATAGTAACAAACAACGAATAGTTATGAGATTAGTGCAGAGTTGTTCTCACAAGAGTATACAGACATATAATCAAAAATAAAAATTGAGAGCATTTTAATATATATAGATATGAAAGATAAATGCTCCCCCTGAGTTATGCACTTGTTCATTTTATGCCTTTTCTTAATTTTCTACTTTCTTTAGCCAAGTGTTTTAAGTTGTCAATGATTATATCTTGGCTTTACATGATTAGGCTTAAAGAACCAAAAATTCATAATAGATATTTCTTTAAGTGAACTAAGCCAATAATACCTTTATTGTTATGAGTTTCAATATGTATGGGAGGCAAAGGTTCGAATGGCTTCTCATGTTAATCTTATGTGCATAGGTCTCCTTGAAAGATTAAGACCTAGTGCAACCAACTTAACCATTCAACTCATCTTCTACAGATATAAAGCTCTAATGGATTTGATTTAATGTTTGAGAGTTTATGAAGTGAAAAAGCATAGATACTCTTAACGATAGAATTATCATTAAGTTCAAAAGAGTATTCAAAAGAGAGCACATGTGGACATTATTAAAATAATTTTATGATAGTGAATATATCCAAACAATTTAGATAAAGAGCAACTAGAAGAATACGAATTTCGAAGCTCTGCTCTTTGGTGATTGGAAAGTACCCTTTAGATATGATCATATGGAGGAGCAAGCATACGAACCAAGGAATGGGTGAAACCTTACTGAATATGATTGTGGTTTGGTAAGGATTTCCTTTGGAGGATACGGTGAACTAAAATTAGAAGATTTTTATATTTTAAACACAGAAGGGAATATTTTGATTAATCAGTGAAACTACAATCCCTTAGTGGTTGCCTCTAATTTTGATTATGGAAGGATGTCTTTAAGTAAGCACTAGTTATAATACGGACTAATGATCATTAGTGCTTAAACCTAGAGTGATGACTAAACTATGATTAAGGCTTTTATATTCAAAAAAGAGTTTAGGTTTAAATGATATATATAGAGATGGATTCCCTAAAGCTCAAATATGTGCAATGGACAAGATATGGTTAACTTAAGGTTTGTATATTCAAATATGAATTAAGCATTGAGAATAATATGCCAGACAAAGTTGCCTTGTCCTTTTGGAAGTGGATTTTATTTGAATATGCTATAGCCGATGTTTTCATACTTTATCCAATTATTGTGATATAAATGAATTAAGTTCAAATTGGATCTCTTGCTTAAATTTGCATATTTTCTTGAATTTCTAATGATCTTAGTTCAATATAGTCTATAGTGAATGCATCTACTAAGAGTTTTCATTTTAAGCACCAACCACTTCCCAAGCCTACAGTCATCACTACCCCCTATAGCTAATCATATGCACTAAGAAAGAATTTTATAATTATGTAATTTGAATGTGAATTTGATCTTCCTTTGGTCCTAAGGGGTTTGCTTTCATGACAACCCACTTCATTCTTTATCTATGCCTTTGACGCCTTTAGATGTGCAGTTATATTGTATGTGCCCTTTTCTTTCATCACATAAGTTGTTGACCTAATAGATCATGCTTTGGTTTTCATAATGACAAATACCTTTTATATCTAATGGGTGTTTGAGGTTATGTGCAGAGACTCAAATTGAAGACCCAAGACCTAATTTCTATGTGTTGTAGTTTATTTCATTTATGCAAAGGGTATGTAATAGTAATTAGGTTCTATGGTTTGTAATAAGCACACACACATCACATACATGATCTAATACGTAAGCTCAAACCAAAAATATCTGACTTCCTGGTCGACCGAGAGAAAATTACGTTGCACCAACCTAGTCGAACGGGTTTGCACGTGTGGGAACTCAACGGTCTGGTCGACCGATAGGCTTAGCTTAGAATCAGCCTTGTCAACCGAACCTTGCAAGAATTGAAAAATCGCCTCCAGACTTATATGTCCGGTCGATCGAGACCGCATTTCATTTCAAGCCCGATCAACCGAACCCCAAGAACTTGTCCTGGTCGACTGGTGCTCTTGGGCTGGACCTATTTTTTTACCGCGGTTAACTCACTAAAACAGGGTTAAAATAATTAAATAATATTAAATCGTTTCTAATTATTCCAACCATGTCCTCAATGGTTAAAATTTAGGGAAGGTCTATATATATCCCTTAATTTGGAATGATTAGGAACTTGATTAGCAAACTTGATTAAAAATTCTCTCTCAAATTTCAAAATTCCTACTATTCATTTCTAAGCTCCATTCACTCATACTTACCTTATACTATTGTCAAAATCCTTTGTAAGTTTGTTTTGAGTGATTGTTTGCTTTAAAGGTTTGTTCTTCCTTGGTTTGTGATTGATTGATACAATTTTTCTTGAGAGCCAAACCTAAGTCTCTCCTAAGAAGACTTCCATTAAACTTCTAAGTATTGCATATTCATTGCAATATCTTGTGAAGTTCCTATTTGTTTTTGGATTGCAAAATCTTTTCAAAATATCTTCAAATATCTTGTGTGATTTATCTTGACATACCCTTGAAAAGATATATGTTTATGTGATAAAAATCTTTGTTGCTATATTCATTGATCCATATATCATTTGTTGAATACAAAGATTAAATTCCTTTTGCAAACCAAGCACATACATTACTTGAGCTTTATACGATTGAGATAACCTGTTGGTTGAAATATTTAAGATTTGATTGATATCTTTGTTTGAGCACATTGATTGGACATCTTGTGATACAAAGAGTATATTTCTTGCACTCTCATGCATTGATTATATCGATTGCAAATATATTTGAGAGTTGATATAATAAACCACATTGAGTTTACATATTATTTCATATTGGTAGTGTATGTGATTGCGCGTAACTGGGTACATATCTGCTATACATGAAAACAAAATCACTGTACCAATATTCTTTGAGTGTAAAATCAGAGTGTTTCCAGGCGTGGCCTAAGGGGGCGATAATATAGCTCGGAAAGGATTAGTTGTAAAGGTTGAGGTTAGCTCTGTGCTAATTGACCTAGTTTGCTTAGGTGCCACTCCACCCGTTTAAGTAAGCAATTATAGTGGTAATCTTTGTGCTTATTAGCCAAGGCAACGACGTAGGCAATTGGTCGAACCTCGATAACATTTCTGCGTGTCACTCTTACTTTACTGTTTTCTGGTGCTTGTGTTGTTAATTAGATTGATTTATTTAATTACTACTACATATTACAACTGATTTACATTAGTTGCATTAGATTGACCATAGGGTTGTGAATATATTGCTGTTAAGAGATTTATCTAGGACTTAAATTTTAAAAGTACCAATTCACCCCCTCCCCTCTTGGGATCATGGTAAAGCTAACAATTGGTATCAGAGCCATGTAGCATAGACTAACTATTATTTTGCAAAAAATCACATATAGCTTATAGCTCCATGACCCTTTTTCCTGAGGGACCATCTTCCACACGACCTCCTGTTTTTAGTGGTATTAATTACACCTTCTAGAAACAGAGGATATGCATCTACCTTTGGAATACTGATTGGAAGGTGTGGACTGTCTCTAAGGGAAATTATGTCCCTATGAAAACTGAGGGTGCAAGTAGGGTTCCTAAGACTAAGGATGAATATGATGATGATGATATGAAAGCTGTTAGTCTAAATGTCACTTCTATGAATATCTTGTATTGTAGTCTTGATGTAAATGAATTTAATAAGATTATAGCATATTCTACTACAAAATAAATATGGGATAAGTTAGAGATCACATATGAGGGTACTAAAGATGTGAAAGACAGTAGGATAGATATGTTGACCAGTGAGTATGGGGCCTTTAGGATGAACGTAGGTGAGTCCATTCAAATCATGTACACTAGATTCACACACATCATAAACTCACTGCATGCATTAGGAAAGAACTATCCCACATATGAGATGATTAGGAAGATCCTTAGAGGCTTACCTCCTGTTTGGGAAGCCAAGGCTACGACCATTACTGAGGGTAGAGACCTTAAGGCCATGACTCTAGACGAATTGATATGTTCCCTAATCACTTATGAATTGGCCATAAATGAGAGACTCAATGAACATAATAGGGCAAAGAAAGTGACTGCATTAAAAACCTCCACTAACACATCTAGTGAATCTGACACTAATGATGATATGGCCATGCTAACCAAAAAATTGAGCAGATTCTTTAGGAAGAACAGAAAGCCATATAAAAGATATTCATTGATCTATATATCATTTGCTGAATACAAAGATTAAACTTCTTTTGCAAACCAAGCATATACATTACTTGAGCTTTATACGATTAAGATAACCTACTGGTTGAAATATTTAAGATTTGATTGATATCTTTATTTGAGCACGTTGATTGGACATCTTGTGATACAAAGAGTATATTGCTTACACTCTCACGCACTGATTACATCGATTGCAAATATATTTGAGAGTTGATATAATAAACCACATTGAGATTACATATCATTTCATATTGGTGGTGTATGTGATTGCGCGTAACTAAGTACATATCTGCTTTACATAAAAGCATAATCATTGTACCAATATTCTTTGATTGTAAAATCTGAGTATTTCTAGTCATGGTCTGAAGGGGTGGTAATCCAGCCCTGTGCTAATTAACCTAGTTTGTTTAGGTGCCGCTCCACCCATTTAAGTGAGCAATTATAGTGGTAATCCTTATGATTGTTAGCCAAGGCAGGGACGTAGGCAATTGGCTGAACCTCAATAACATTTCTATGCGTCACTCTTACTTTACTGTTTTCTAGTGCTTGTGTTGTTAATTAGATTGATTTATTTAATTATTGGTACTTATTACAACTGATTTACATTACTTGCACTAGATTGACCATAGGGTTGTGAATATACTGTTGTTAGGAGATTTACCTAGAGTTTAAATTTTAAAAGTACCAATTAACCCCCCTCTTGGGATCACAATAAAGCTAACAATTGGTATCAAAGCCATATAGCATAGACTAACTGTTATTTTGCAAAAGATCACATATGACTCATAGCTCCGTGACCCCTTTCCCTGAGGGACCATCTTCCACACGACCTCCTATTTTCAGTGGCATTAATTACACCTTCTGGAAATTGATTAGAAGGTGTAGAGGATTGTCTCTAAGGGAAATTATGTCCCTATGAAAACTGAGGGTGCAAGTAGGGTTCCTAAGACTGAGGATGAATATGATGATGATGATATGAAAGCTGTTAGTCTAAATGCAACTTCTATGAATATCTTGTATTGTAGTCTTGATGTAAATGAATTTAACAGAATTATAGCATATTCTACTACAAAATAAATATGGGATAAGTTAGAGATCACATATGAGGGTATTAGAGATGTGAAAGACAGTAGGATAGATATGTTGACCAGTAAGTATAAGGCCTTTAGGATGAACGTAGGTGAGTCCATTCGGAGCATGTACACTAGATTCACACACATCATAAACTCACTGCATGCATTAGGAAAGACATATCCCGTATATGAGATGATCAGGAAGATCCTTAGAGGCTTACCTCATATTTGGGAAGCCAAGGCTATGACCATTGCTGAGGGTAGAGACTTTAAGGCTATGACTCTAGAAGAATTGATAGGTTCCCTGGTCACTTATGAATTGGATATAAACGAGAGACTCAATAAACATAATACAGCAAAGAAAGTGACTGCATTGAAAACCTCCACTAACACATCTAGTGAATGCAGTGAATCTGACACAGATGATGATATGGCCATGCTAACCAGAAAATTTAGCAGATTCTTTAAGAAGAACTGAAAGCTATATAAAATATATTCATTGATCTATATATCATTTGCTGAATACAAAGATTAAGCATCTTTTGCAAACCAAGTATATACATTACTTGAGCTTTATACGATTGAGATAACCTGCTGATTGAAATATTTAAGATTTGATTGATATTTTTTATTTGAGCACGTTGATTGGACATCTTGTGATACAAAAAGTATATTGTTTGCACTCTCATGCACTGATTACATCAATTACAAATATATTTGAGAGTTGATACAATAAACCACATTGAGTTTACATATTATTTCATATTGGTGGTGCATGTGATTGTGCGTAATTGAGTACGTATCTGCTTTACATGAAAGCATAATCACTGTACAAATATTCTTTGACTGTAAAATTTGAGTGTTTCTAGGCATGACCTGAGGGGGCAGTAATCCAGCTCGGTAAGGATTGGTTGTAAAGATTGAGGTCAGCCCTTTGCTAATTGACCTAGTTTGTTTAGGTGCCACTCCACCCGTTTAAGTGAGCAATTATAGTGGTAATTCTTGTGCTTGTTAGCCAAGGCGGGAACGTAGGCAATTAGATGAACCTCGATAAAATTTTTGCATGTCACTTTTACTTTACTACTTTTTGGTGCTTGTGTTGTTGATTAGATTGCTTTATTTAATTACTAGTACATATTACAACTGATTTACATTACTTGCACTAGATTGACCATAGGGTTGTGAATATACTACTGTTAGAAGATTTACCTAGGTCTTAAATTTTAAAAGTACCAATTCACCCCCCTCTTGGGATCACAGTAAAACTAACAATTGGTTTCAGATTCACGTAGCATAGACTAACTGTTATTTTGCCAAAGATCACATATGGCTCATAGCTCCGTGACCCTTTCTTTGAGTGACCATCTTCCACACGACCTCTTGTTTTTAATGGTGTTAATTACACCTTCTGGAAGCATAGGATGCACATCTACCTTCAGAATACTGATTGGAAGGTGTGGAGGATTTTCTTTAAGGGAAATTATGTCCCTATGAAAATTGAGGGTGCAACTAGGGTTCCTAAGACTGAGGATGAATATGATGATGATGATAAGAAAGTTGTTAGTCTAAATGCCACTTCTATGAATATCTTGTATTGTAGTCTTGATGTAAATGAATTTAATAGAGTTGTGGCATGTTTTACTGCAAAAGAAATATGGGATAAGTTAGAGGTCACATATGACAGTAGGATAGATATGTTGAGTATGAGGCCTTTAGGATGAACGTAGGTGAGTCCATTTAGAGCATGTACACTAGATTCACACACATTATAAACTCACTGCATGCATTAGGAAAGACATATCCCACATATGAGATGATTAGGAAGATCCTTAGAGCCTTACCTCCTGTTTTGGAAGCTAAGGCTACGACCATTACTGAGAGTAGAGACCTTAAGGTCATGACTCTAGACAAATTGGTAGGTTCCCTGATCACTTATGAATTGGCCATAAATAAGAGACTCAATGAACATAATAGGGCAAAGAACGTGACTGCATTGAAAACCTCCACTAACACATCTGGCGAATGTAGTGAATCTGACACTGATGATGATATGGCCATGCTAACCAAAAAATTTAGCAGATTCTTTAGGAGGAATAGAAAGCCATATAAAAGATATAGGGAGTCTACAACCGAGAAGGGAGAGTCTAGTAAAAGAAAAGAAAAATCAAATGCTCCCACATGTTATGACTACAATAAACTCGGGCACATCAAACCAGATTGCCCACTGTTGAAAAAGGAGGCTAAGAAAAAAAAAAAAAAAAAGCCATGAAGGCTGGGACATCATGGGACAAACTAAGCAGCAGTGACTCAGAATTAGACCATGATGACTCAAAGGTCGCTAATCTGTGCTTGATGGCACACAATGATGAGGTATCATCTTCTAGCTCATTATCTTCTTACTATTCATTAGATGATCATGATTCTGATTGCATGCCTACGTTTAGAGAATTACAATTTGAATATATTCGTGTATCTAAATTGTTGAGTAAAATGACCAAAGAAAATCATGATTTGAAAAAGAAATGTGAAAATTGGTTAAAATTGTTTGATATTGCAAAAACCACTCATGCTTCCATTTTAAAAGAAAAAGACATTACTATTGTTAAGCTTGAGAGGAAATTGGAGGATAGCTCCAAAATCATCTTTAAATTCACCAAGGGCAAACACAATCTTGAAAAACTACTTGGTGCCCAAAGAAACTCCTTAAGTAAATAGGGTCTTGGTTTTAATGGTATTGAAAATGATAGACGACCTAATCTTTACTTAGGACATTTTACACGTGAGTCAAAATCTCATGTTTCTCCTAAAGATCCTAAGTGTGGAATAAAATGTTTTAAATGTAAACAAATTGGTCATATTCAATTTGATTGTCCACTTAGGAATAACCATGCTAGGATTAGGAAAGTATGGGTTGTTAATGGTGATCCTGCTACTAACCCCCATGGACCCAACAAAATTTGGGGACCAGCATCAGTAACCTAGTTTATCTTGCATGTATGCCTAAGATCGTCCTCCTCCAAGGACAAGTGGTACTTGGATAGCGGGTGCTCACAGCACACGACTGGTGACAAGGGAAAATTCACTTCAATCATTCCCAAGGATGGAGGTTATGTGACATTTGGGGACAATGCAAAAGGACGCATCATTGGGGTAGGTAAGGTTGGTAAGGATTCCTCTCTTACTATTGACAATGTTTTATTAGTTGATGGGCTGAAGCATAATTTACTAAGCATAAGTCAATTGTGTAACATAGGATATAAAGTATCTTTTGAAAATGATAAATGCATAGTAGAAAATAAATCATATCACAAAGTGCTTTTTACTGCTGATCGTCATGATAATGTTTATACTACTTCTCTTGATAAAGCTTCACAACAAGTCACTTATTTTTCTGTTATAAATGAAGCTAGTTGGTTATGGCATAGGTGCTTAGGACATGCTAGCATGGACTTACAAAACTTGTTAGAAAAGAATTAGTAAAAGGCTTGCCTAAAATTTCATTTGTTAAAGATAAAATTTATGATGCATGTCAAATGGGTAAGCAAACAAAATCTATCTTCAAGAAAAAAAAAATCATATCCACCACTAGACCACTTGAAATGCTTCATTTGGATTTGTTTGGTCCTAATTCTGTGCAAAGTCTAGGTGGTAAATCATATGATTTTGTAATTGTAGATGACCTTTCTAGATTCACATGGATGTTATTTCTTGCACATAAAAATGAATCATGTGAACAATTTACCAAACTTTGTAAGAGAAATCAAAATGAAAAAGGATATAAGATAACTCATATAAGAAGTGACAGAGGCACAAAATTTAAAAATGAGGGCATAGAAAATTATTGTGACTTACAGGGTATCTTACATAACTTCTCTACACCTAGGACACCTCAACAAAACGGAGTGATAGAAAGAAAGAATAGGTCACTACAAGAAATGGGTAGAACTATGTTAAATGAACATAACTTATCAAAATATTTTTGGGTCGAGGCCATAAATACTGCATGTTATGTTATAAATAGGGTATTGATTAGACCGTCAATTAATAAAACCCCATATGAATTGTGGAACAACCATAAACCTAATATTTCCTATTTTCATGTGTTTGGTTGTAAATGATTTATGCTTAGGGATAATGAACACCTAGGGAAATTTGATTCTAAATCTAATGAAGGTATTTTCCAAGGTTATGCACTTAATAGTAAAGCATATAGAGTTTTCAATAAAAGAACATTGACTGTCATTGAATCTATTCATGTTGTGCTTGATGAATCTAATCCATTTTCTAAGAAAGATGATGAATATGATATTGATATTAGAAAATGCTTAGATAAATTATCTATTGAAAACAATGCAAGTGAAAACCCGGAAGTAAATGAAAAATCATCTAAAGATAATGAAATCAGGAGTTGCCTAGAGATAGGAAATTCACTAGAAATCACCCTATAGATCAAATCATTGGTGAACCATCTCGTGGTGTAGCCACAAGATCCTTCTTGAGAAATCTAGTGAATCATTATGCTTTCTTATCCCAAGAAGAACCTAAAAATATTAAAGAAACCATAGAGGATGAGTCTTGGGTGATGTCCATGCAAGAAGAACTTACTTAATTTGAAAGAAGTAAAGTATGGACTCTAGTTCCTAGGCCTAATGATCACACAATTATTGGAACTAAATGGGTATATAGAAATAAAAAAGATGAGAATGAGGTAGTAACTAGGAATAAGACTAGACTAATTGCCCAAGGGTATAATCAGGAGGAAGGGATTGACTTTGATGAAACATATGCTTCTGTTGCTAGGTTAGAAGTCATTCGTATGCTACTTGCTTATGCCGCTTTTAACTTAAAGTGTTTCAAATGGATGTTAAAAGTGCTTTTCCAAATGGCTATATTAATGAAGAAGTATATGTAGAACAACCACCCAATTTTGAAAATCATAAATATCTAGATCATATTTACCGGTTGTCTAAGGCCTTGTATGGATTGAAACAAACTCCTAAAGCTTGGTATAAGAGGCTTAGTAGTTTTCTACTATAAAATGGGTTTACCCATGGCGAGATTGACAATACACTCTTCATCAAATCTAAAAATGATGATATGCTCCTCGTTCAAATTATATGGACGATATTATATTTGGAGCAACTAATGATGAGTTGTATAATGAGTTTGCCAAATGCATGCAAAGTGAATTTAAAATGAGCATGATGGGTAAACTTAGTTTCTTCTTAGGGCTACAAATTAAACAAGCTAAACATGGAACTTTCATATGCTAATCTAAATATATCAGAGACTTGCTAAAGAAATTTAATATGGAATATTGTAAAATTCTTGGTACACCTATGAACTCTTCCATTAAGCTTGATAAAGATGAGCAAGGGATCCCTGTTGACGTAAAATTGTATCGTGGCATGATTCAGAGTCTCCCATATCTCACTGCTAGTAGTCCTGATATTATGTTTAGTGTGTATATGTTTTCTAGGTTTCAGGCTGCCCCTAAGGAATCCCATCTAAAAGCAATTAAACGAATCCTTAGGTATCTAGTTGGGACTATAGAGTTTGGCTTATGGTACCCTAAGCATACTACCTTTGAGATTGTGAATTATACTAATGCTAACTTTTCTGGTAGTAAGGTTGATAGAAAAAGTACCAGCGACACTTGTCACTATTTAGTACAATCTCTTGTTTCTTGGTTCTCCCAGAAACAAAACTCAGTTGCCTTATCCACAGCCGAAGCAAAATATATTACAGCTGGAAATTGTTGTGCCCAAACTCTTTATATGAAACAACAACTTTTGGATTTTGGATTGCACTATGATACAATACTGATTAAATGAAATAATACTAGTGCAATCAATATCTCTAAAAATCCTATCTCACATTCACAAACTAAACCCATTGAGATTAAACATCACTTCCTCGTAATCATGTGCAAAAAGGGGATGTTGCATTTGAGTTTGTATGCACTAATGAATAGTGGGGGGACATATTCACTAAACCACTTCCCGAAGATAGGTTCATGCAAATTAGACGTGAGTTAGGTCTAATGCATAGTAAAGAGGCTTCTGAGATGTTTCATAGTTTGTATAAATTTAGGGGGTGCTCTCAAGTGAAGTTTACAACTCTTAGCAACTAATATTATTGTTGATGTGTCTTATTGCCTTAGACTTTGTGAATATTAATTATTGCTTGTGTGTATAACTTTTATATCTATAGCATGTTAATGATGGATTCTATGTTTTATTGCTTTAATCATACTGGAACTGTTTGAGTAGTTGTGAATAAACTATTAGGATTTATAAACTCAAAACAGGTTATCATTTATACAGGATATGTTTTGGAAAGTCCTATTTTCAAACGGCACTCTGCCGAATTTTTACAAAAACTTTCAAAAACCTATAATGTATAAATATAATGTTTACCCATTACCTAGAGTTCTTAATTCTTACAGCCCTTTTTGCTGTTTCCAAATGGGGGAGATGAAGAGGCAAAAATATTTGGGAGTAAAATTGATTTTAAAATTGATGTTTATTCAATGCATATTGATAGGGGGAGCCTTTCTAGGCTATACCCATATTTTTGCTTGATGTATTTGTCATCATCAAAAAGGGGGAGAATGTTGACCTTATATGTCACGCCCTAGTTTTGAGAATGACAAATACCTGTTATATCTAATGGGTGTTTGAGGTTATGTGCAGGAACTCAAATTGACAGATCATAATGAACAAAGAGAAAGTGAAGTTGAAGACCCAAGACCTAATTTCTATGTGTTGCAGCTTATTTCATTTATGTAAAGGGTTTGTAATAGTAATTAGGTTCTATAGTTTGTAATAAGCATGCACACATCACATGCATGATCTAATACGTAAGCTTAAACCAAAAATAATTGAAACAAAACCTAGAAATGACCCTAGAACACTCACTATTGCACAAATATATGTTGGTCATTTGAGTAAGGCAATTGCATGTTTAAAAAGGACTGAAATGCACAAAATGTGCACCTTCAGTCGACCATACCCCAAGGTACAAATGCCCCCCCGATCAACCGACCTTGGACCGGGTCAACTAGTTTACCACAGCTCGGTCGATCGAACTCTTGTAGTTCATTTGGCCTCGATCGACCGAACCTCCTAGGAAGTCAACATTTTGATTTCCTAGTCGACCGATAGAAAATTACATTGCACCAACCTAGTTGACTGAGTTCCCATGTGTGGGAACTCAACGGTCTGGTTGACCGAAAGGCTAGAAAATTACATTGCACCAACCTAGTCGACTGAGTTCCCATGTGTGGGAACTTAACGGTCTGGTTGACCGAAAGGCTTAGTTCAAAATCATCCTGGTCAACCAAACCTCGTAAGAATTGAAAAATCACCTTCAGACTTATATGTCCGGTCAACCAAGGCCGTAGTTCATTTTTAGCCCGGTCGACTGAACTTGTCCTGGTCGACCAGTGCTCTCGGGTTGGACGTATTTTTTTACCACGGTTAACTCACTAAAACAGGGCTAAAATAATTAAATAATATGAAATCATTTCTAATTATTCCAACCATGTCCTTAACGGTTAAAATTCAGGGGAAGTCTATATATACCCCTTCATTTGGAATGATTAGGAACTTGATTAGCAAACTTGATTAAAAATTCTCTCCCAAATTTTAAAATTCCTACTATTCATTTCTAAGCTCCATTCACTCATACTTACCTTCTACTATTGCCAAAATCCTTCGTAAGTTTGTTTTGAGTGATTGTTTGCTCTAAAGGTTTGCTCTCCCTTGGTTTGTGATTGATTGATACAACATTTCTTAAGAGCCAAACCTAAGTCTCTCCTAAGAAAACTTTCATTAAACTTTTGAGTATTGCATATTCATTGCAATATCTTTGTATTTGTTTTTGGATTGCAAAATCTTTTCAAAACATCTTCAAATATCTTGTGTGATTTATCTTGACATATCCTTGAAAATATATTTGTTTATGTGATAAAAATCTTTGTTGCAATATTCATTGATCTATATATCATTTGCTGAATACAAAGATTAAACTTCTTTTGCAAACCAAGCATATACATTACTTGAGCTTTATACGATTGAGATAACCTATTGGTTGAAATATTTAAGATTTAATTGATATCTTTGTTTGAACACGTTGATTGGACATCTTGTGATACAAAGAGTATATTGCTTGCACTCTCACACACTAATTACATCGATTGCAAATATATTTGAGAGTTGATATAATAAACCACATTGAGTTTACAAATTATTTTGTATTGGTGGTGTTTGTGATTGCGCGTAACTAGGTACATATCTTCTTTACATAAAAACATAATCACTATACCAATATTCTTTAATTGTAAAATCTGAGTGTTTCCAGATGTGGCCTGAGGGGGCGGTAATCCAACCCAGTAAGGATTGGTTGTAAAGGTTGAGGTTAGCCTTGTGCTAATTGACCTAATTTTTTTAGGTGCTGCTCCACTCATTTAAGTGAGCAATTATAGTGGTAATCCTTGTGCTTGTTAGCCACGGAGGGGATGTAGGCAATTGGCAGAACCTCGATAACATTTCTGCGTGTCACTTTTACTTTACTACTTTCTGGTGCTTCTGTTGTTGATTAGCTTGCTTTATTTAATTACTGGTACATATTACAACTAATTTACATTACTTGCACTAGATTAACCATAGGGTTGTGAATATACTGCTCTTAGGAGACTTACCTAGGGCTTAAATTTTAAAAGTATCAATTCACCCCGCCTCTTGGGATCACGATAAAGCTAACATAAGCACATTTTGTATATACGTGAAGGGTTATGCTTGTTTCTTCTGTCATTACTTGATGAGGCATAAGAATGCATATAGGATTTGAAGGATGAACCCTTTTTGAAAGTGTTTTTCTTTTTAACTTTAAGGGCTTATTTGAACTATACTTCCCATTTTTTTATTTGAAAATCATTCCATAATTATCTTCAATCTTTCTTTCTAAGCAAATGATTTTCAAAATTCTTCTAACCTCTCTCTTCTCCTGAGTGGCATGAAATTCTTTTAATTCATTTAAAAGCTTTGCCACTATTTCATTTTCATTTTTCAAAAATGTTTTCTTCTTTGATATCTTGACTAGAATCCTATGTATTTTAAATGAAGTCATTTTCAGTTTTCCACATGAAGGCATCTCATCAAATGATTCATCACAAGGTTCAACAAATGATTCAACGCATGATACAATATGACATTCAGCATAAGAATCATCAGCATAGATGGAGTTAGAATCATATACCTCCTCCTGATCATATGGAGTTACAGTACATGGAGTAGTAGACTCCTCTTCTTTGCTTTCTCCATATCTCCTGTCCAACTCTTCCCAAATTTCTTTTGCACTATGGCATATCATAACTTCATGAACAATGTTAGAATCTAAAGAATACAACAAAGTATTTATGGCATCAAAATTTATTTGCAATAAATACATGTCATCATCATTCGACTCATTTTCTAATTTGGGAACTTCAATAGAATTAATGTTTTTAATAGGCACAACATTTCCCTGAGTAATAACTTTCCAAAATCTCCAATTTAAAGCTTTTATAAAGATAGTCATTCTAAGTTTCCAATCAGAAAAATTTTCACTAGAAAACATTAGAGGGTTTGTAGAGAACCTACCCACACACGATTAGGATACACCAATATGAGCCATCATGATTTTTTACAAAATAACATTTAAGTGTAAGTGACAAAACTCTAATACCAATTGTTAGCTTTGGTGCAATCCCAAGAGGGGGGTGAATTGGTATTTAAAATTTTTTTTCCCTAGGTTAATCCACTAATTTAGCAACAGTATTACGCAACCTAGGGGCAATCTAAGTATGTATGAAATTACAGATATGATATATTAACCAAATTCAATACATGCACAACACTTTTAGTATTTCTCAACAAGATACAATACCATTTCAATCAGATATGCAGTATATTCAGTAGGGAAATTAAATCAAGCATAATGCAAAATATAATGCATGAAATGTAAAAGTGACACCGTATATAATATCGGGGTTCAGCCAATCCTGCCTACGTCCCCACCTTGGCACACCCACACAAGGATTACACTATAAGCTCACTTGAGGGGTGGAGCAGTACCAAAACAACCAGGTCAATTAGCATAAGGCTGATATCAACCTTTACAAATTCTCCTTGCAGGGCAGAGAAGGCCCTAACAATCCTTACAGACTGGATTACCGCCCCCTCAAGCCACATCTGGAATACAAAAGATTTCACAATAAAATGAGGATACAGTGATTATGCTTCTCAATCAAGCAGATATGCACCAATAATAATCAATCAACCACACATCAACAGTATAGGAATTGTAAACTTAGTGATGTGATTTTGTGCAAACAAACACTTAGCAGAGTATAATCACAAATATGCTCAAGAGTGTTCTAACAAGCTATTACTTTGAAACACAGTATAACAAATCTCAATAATGGATTAGGGTTTCAAATATGCTAATCAAACATTCAAACCAACTCAAAATATTTTCCTCAATGAAATAAGCACAAGAGTTGTTTGAAAAAATTATAACTTGTAAAATATTTTGCACACCAAAAATATAGCTATAGGAATCTTGCAATGACAATGCAAAGACCCTCAAGCTACTAGGTTTTTCCCAACACTAGATTTATCAAATAAAATTTGTGGGATAAACCTTGCTTAACTCCCCAAAATTAATACCAATCAATCAAGCCAAGCATTGGGAGTATTAAGCAATCTATGACAAAGAAATAGCACAATAAGCACTCTCACAATACTAGGATTTATCAAAGGAATGAGTGTATAATAGCATTTGAAGAAGATTGGGCAAAATAAGCTTTTTGAGATTGAGAGGATTTCGGCTAATGATTTTCACTAATCTCTTGCTAATTTCCTCAAATGAGACCTTATATATAAAAGTTGCCCAAATTATGACCATTAAGGACTCATAGGGCATTATTAGATTTGTTTAAAAGCCATTTAGAGAAATTAACCACTTTTAAACAATTTTAACCTCGATAAAAAATAAACAACCCGAGAGTGGCTAAGCCAAGGTTCGGTCGCTCGAATAAACTCAGTTAAAAAAGCAAGTTTTGAATGTTTGGGTGCCCGAGTATGGATTCGGTTGGCTGACACAAGGCGAAAATCATTATGTCCGCATCTCAGTCACCCATTCTATGCTTCAATTGACCGAACTCAAGTGGTTAGTTGCTCGAGGCCATTTTGAACGTTAGGTTCAGGCACCCGGGTTGGTGAAGAAGTGTCAGGTCAGGGATTCGATCGCCTGTAGACATTACGTTCAGTTATGGTTCGGTTGCCCGAAACCAAGTCAACCTACTAACTTTTTCGCGATTTGGTCAACCAAGGTGTTTTTAACACCCAGGTTCAGTCGCCCGACCTCTCACAGAATTGCCCATTAAGTCCAATTTATTTCAATTCAATCCCCTTATAGTGCAAATGATTATGGGGACTACGTTGTGCATTTGTGTAGGGACCCAAAGTCTTTCTAAGGCCAAGGCTATTTTAATTTAGCCTAAAAAAAACCCAGCGTCCGGTCGACCGATGGGTGCCCTAATGACATTCAATTCCTTATGGTCAGTCTATGGTCATGTTCAGCTTACAAAACCTACATGTATGACATGCAGTGATTATTATAGACCCATTTGAAATGAAATTATTACAGATCAACAAAATTAGATGCAAATGCAATTGATAATAGTGGCCTTCATTCCTTTTGCTTCTCCAAACGCCATCATATGGTGTGAGCATTGAGATTTTATGGCATTAACTGTATCTTTACCATCCTTGCGTGCAAAGAATTAACCATGTTCATAAGCTCAGTGCACAGGTAAGATACATAAGGTTTGTCAGCATCAAAATAGGGATCGGACTCAAAAAGTCAACATTAAGTTATGAGATTTTAATCAAGGTGGTCTTTAATATCATTTATTTATACAACATTGATTTTGAATTGAACAAAGGATTGTTGACTTCAAGATTATTGTTGATTGTGTGGTTGTTAGACATTAAATTTAAAAGGGTAATACTTAACTAAGGTATTTACAAACTTAAGTTACAAAGAAATTTTGAAAACCCAACTCACCCCCCCCCCCCCTTCTTGGGAGTATACCTAAATTTTAAAAGTTGGATCAGAGGTGTAGAGTGCCTAAGGAGAAAGATACCCCCACTCCAGAAGTTCCAAGCTCAAACGATCAAGTAGTGGCATTTCATGGGCAAGTAGCATTTGCAAACAGTGAAGTATATGATCCTCACTCTATTTCTATTGATGATACATACAATGATTCTTGTAACAAATATTATGATATATCTTGTGATGAATCATCTGATAGCTTAAGTGATACTTCCTGCAATAAATTATGCGTATTTGATATTGAAAGTATAACATCTTGTGAGAAACCCCAAAATAAATTCATCAGTGCTTATAAGTTTATAGTTAGGATGCATAAAAAGAAAAAAAATTTGAAAAATGAAAAAGAAAAGGTGGCTAAACATTTAAACGAATTGAAAGAATGTCAAGCCACCCTAGAAAACAGAAAATTTGAGAAAGTGTTAAAAATCATTTGCCTGGAGAGAAAATAGATAATTATTCTGAATTTATATCCAAAGCTAAAAGTGAGGAAAATGTTTCAAAGAAACCCTTAGGTGTTAAAAGAAATAATTCTTTCAAGAAGGGTTCATGTTTAAAATCCCATAGTCATAAAAATTTTCATGTCTCATCTAGTAAAAATAGGGTAAGTAAGCAAAATTTTTCATGTATATACAAAACCTGCTTACACTATAAAAAGAAAAAGCACGTCCAATATAAATTTCCATTTAGAAGTGCTCGAGGCAAAGATAAGAAAATGATATGGGTAGTTAGGAAAGCAAATCCCTTAGGACCAAAAGAAGATTGGATTCCAACTGATATTACATAATCATTTAATCCTTTCTTAGATCTTAAGATTAAGTTTAGGGTTTGTGACGACTGTAAACTTAGGAAGTGATCTATGCTCAAAACGTCAAAACTTAATGTTGGCCATACAAGACTTAAAATATTGTTTTGATGATAACAAATTAGAGGAACTTAACATATTTGGTTAATTGATGATATTTCAAGACTCAAGTATGTGAATACAAGGTCAAGGGCACACAAGGATTATTGAAAGCTTATACCCCAAAGAAAGAATATCTCATAAATCTTATACTATTAAAGCATGGATTCAAAGATGATTTGATGAAGCTTAAAGTAAATTGAAGTTGGTAGTCAAGATAGACTCAAGAGATGGAAAAGCATGAAGACTTAGGTGCTTAAAATGTATAAGTCTTAAGAAGTCTCTTGTAAGTACTTTAAGCAAGTTCAATATGGATATATAAAGCTCTTAGGTTAATTTCTTGGACCTAGATACGTTTTAAAATACTTGGAAAATATTTTCATAAGGTCAAAAGTTATTTCAAAAAGGTTAAAATTATTTTTGGAATGAAAAACACCAAAACAGGATTTTTCAAATTTTGTTCTTTTTTCTACATCTGCATTGATGAGCACTTTTATCTATCAAAAACTCCTTATCTTAAAAAGTGTTCAACATGAAAGTTGTGGTAATGTCTCTTAGATTTCTTTTGATACTAAGAACATCTAATTTGGAGTTGTATAGAAAACATTATGACTAAAATACTAAAAAGTGGTAGAAGCTGTCAGGCACCTGATAATGTTGACCCAGGCAACTGGCATGTAGACAGAATGATTTTTGGAAAACCCTAGAGGACCTAGGCGATTGAATCTTCATACACAAGTGACTGATTTTTTGAAAATTCAAATTTTAAAAATAACAGAAACTTTCCAAAAGTGATTTCTTGGCCACCAGACTTTGTGTAAACTTGGGAATAGTTCAAGCAACTTGGGTAGTACAAAAATATGTTTTATAACTCTATAAATGCATACTAAACCAAAGGATTTTATACACCAACAATTAAGAAATCATCTATTGTTCAAATTCCTCCACATTCAAAGAGTCCTTGCTGAGCAAACTTTGCCTAAAGCTATTGCTATGAATTTTCTGAATTAAAGCTTGAGGTACTTGTGCTTAAACTAAGATTTTTCAAATCTAAAGAACCCTGGAGATATATTCTTGAGCTTCATCTATTTATATTGATTAATTTCTGAATTATATTGTGCTATAACTTGTACTAATCTGCTCTTGAAGAGAGTTTCTTTTTACACCAAATTTGTTTCTTGTTTCTCTTGATGGTTCAGGATTGTTGAATTGTTGTACTGAGTGTGGGGTATCGCTTGGAGAGGGGGCTCCACCTTAGTTGAAGGAGGGATTGTAAAAGGTTGCTCTTACCCGCAAAGGAGTGTGTAAGGTTGATCCAACCCACAGGAGTAAGTAAGGTTGCTCCTACCCATAAAGGAGTGGTATAGTGGAATCCTTAGGTGTGTTGCCTAAGGCGAGGACGTAGGCGGGTATAACCGAACCTCATAAAAATCCTGGTGTCTCTTTCTTTCCCTAAATCTCTTTGATTTCCTACACATATATAAATTGCATGGATGAATGTTTAATTTGTGAAAATTAACTTGTGATTGGTAATTGTAACGAGAGTACGTTGATTGATCTCTTGCGGAAACCTTGATTAAAGGAAGTGTGTTGATTGATAGATATCGAAGACTAAATTTTGAAAGACTACAAAATTTCTAAGTATTCCTTATCAGCATACTAATTTGTTTATTGGATTGACATATTCAAAAGCAAAACTAAAATATGATATTGGTTGTGCATTCAAATCAAGGTTTGAACTTGAAATTGATATATTGAAATGCTAAATGTCTAAAGCTGAGACTTATTTATTTGATATTTTGAAACTCAGTTTGACATCATCTTCATTCATTAATTAAAGAAAATTTGAGTTTTTACTCAAACTGGTCTTTAACATAAAAAAGATTGATTGGATTGAATTTTTAGATAAAAATGAAAGTGAAGTAGTTATCCCAAAAAGGGGGTGAATTGGGTTATTAAATAAAAAAAATTAGATCATTTTATGGATTCCTTGAATTATTTGTTCAATACACACAACAAAGCTTTAATGATTCAAACAATTCATAGCCAACACTAAACACACCACAAGTTAGTAAAACTAAAACAAACAATCAACTAATTTATGATTCAAAATAATCAATCAAGAATACTCAATTAACCACAATTTTGGAGCACTTGTGGAACTTCAGTTTTTGCTTTGTAAGCAACCCTATGAGTAATTGCAAGCCCTATTTTTGAATGGATTTAATTGTGCTCTCTTAATTAAGATTTCCGCAAAAGGTTAATTAAAACGTACTTTCTTTTTATTAAGAGTCTTCTTTTTAATTCAATTTTGTTCCCTACAACCTGCACTTAGCATACACACAATAATATATAAAGTGTTAAATTTAAAAGAGCGAGGTAAGAAGAACACCGAGATTTTTACGAGGTTCGGCTTATCCCCATCCTATGTCCTTGACTTTGGCCAATACCACCAAAGGATTCCACTAGACACTCCTTTTTGAGTGGAGTAAACCTTTTACAAATACCTCTTTTACAGGTAGAGATACCACTCCAAGCGAAAACCCTACGCTTGATAACAATGATTCAATAGCCTTGAATCATCTACAAGACAAGAAACAGAGAAGAGAACTTGGGTACAAGTGACACTCTCAGATAGAGTAGATTAGTACAACAATCAGCACAATATACTTCAAAGTGAATTCAATATAAAGTAATTGAAGCTCAATGAAATTGTATCACTGAATTAATCTTCCTTTTATTGAAATATTCAGACTTTGAAAGCACAATTTCGATGTGAGAATTAGCAAGAACTCAGTTGAGTGTGCAGCAAGATGTTAGAAAGAGAGCTTTAGTGAATTGAGAGCCCTTGAGAGTTCTTTGATTGTTGTAGGTATTTCTTGGTAATTAAAATCCATGTCTTGGGGCCCAATTATAGAATTTAAAAAGTTAAATCCTTGCTCCCCAAGTTTACTTGGAGTGTTGGTCAAGTTTGTAAAAGAATTGGAGCCCAAGAAACCAATTTAAAAATAATTCCCATTGGTATTTTAAAATATTGTTCGAGTGGCAGTTGCCTGCCACGACAAGGCAAGCGCCTGTCTTAATTCAAATTCAAAAGTCAAAACACTGGCATTCGCCTGTCAAAATGTAGGCAAGTGTCAAGCACCTATCAAGCTCCTGACATCTTTCTATCTATGAGTTCTTAAAAACCACAAAATGGGCAGTCGCTTGGCAGGTTTGGGCAAGTGTCTAGGCATTCAAAAACGATATTTTCTTTTTAAGAATTCGACTTTGAAAACTTTTTTATAATTGAGACCTTTATAATTTATAACTTTAAAAAACATATTTCAAGGTCTTTATAAAAATGGTTTCTTAGATTTTAACTTGTCCTAAAGAGCTTCAATCATTTTTATATTGAGTCTTACTTGAAGTACTTACATAAAGACTTTCTTAAGTTACTTGAAGTACTTACATAAAGACTTTCTTAAGACTTTAAATCTTTCAGCTCTTGGAGTCTTCAAGCATGTCCGTGCTCTGACTCCTTTCTTTTAGCCTTAAACACACTTTGAGCTTCCATAATCTTTCAAACTTCAAGCTTCCATGCTTTTTCCCAATCTTTGAGCTTTAATATCCTTTTTTCTTAAGCCACTTTTTTGTATTTTTCCATTGAGTTTTCTAAGTTTTGATTCTTGAAACATTTCAACTTAAAAACACATTAAATTCCTTTGGTTTGTCATTATCAAAATAAGAGTCGTAAGCCTTGTTGCGCCAACAATCTCCCCTTTTTGATGATGATAAATATGGAGCAAAAAGAGAGGATACCTTAAAAGCCCCCCCCCCCCCCCCCCCCACCTTTACAATAAGCACATATGAAATAAAGTTTAAGTGCTAAACCATAGATTGTAAACTTCATCCAAATCAAATAGTCAAACAAGGTTTTTAAGCATACCAATAAGGATATATCAATAATATTCATGTTAACAATTTATTTACTTTTTATTCTTAGCCTTATATCTCTTTTTCTTTCTTAGCATTATATTTCTTTTGCTCTCATGACCATTCTCCCCCTTTCGACATCAATCAAAAAGGAAAAGAAAAAATAACAAGTATAGCCAACATCAAGGCATTTAATATAAAATATTATAGCCGTCAAGAGCATTACATGTATAAACAAAGCGCCAGAGATACAAGCCAAGAAAGAAAGATACCAATTATCAATACAAACACAAAGTACCAAATACAAAGTGCAAGCATAGCACCAAGTGTCAATACAACCAAAAACTAAGATAAGAACATCTTAGAACAACAATAGATCAAAAGTTTGCTAAGATCAGTCATCATCTTTTTCTGTAGCATCATCAACAGTGTCTTCAGAATCTTATTTAGATGTTTCATCATCATCTTTCTTTTCCTCAGAATCTTCTTCAGATGTAGTGTCACTGGAATTGATGGAGCTGATGTCCATGGGTGCTACACCTTTTGAGGAGCTGGCCAAGTTCTTCTCTAATTTATCCAAACACTAAGTAATAGGAGAACAGTTGGATTCCATAGTGTTATCCTTCCCTTGAAGAGTATCTAGACCTGATTGCATTCTTTCACTGAAATTGAGATAATGAGTATAAAATGGTAGAAACCAGGGAGGAGTATCTGCATCCTATGGAACGGAGGGAGTTTGCTCAGAAGAATGAGGAAGAGGCTCAGGTGTCAGGTGCCTACGACCTATATGAAACCAACCTTGAGTGTACTTGTGACGATCTTCTTAATTTCCATATTTTTTTTATATAATAAAATCAACAGCATAAATCTCAGTAGATCATAATCCACGTAGACCTGTGGGTACCAGGGATATATCAAAACATATAGCAGAAGCCTACGCAGCAAGGAACATATAATCATATACATCTCATTATACCATACATCAAAATACCAGAGTTACTACAATCACTGTATATACATATACAACACTCAACCCAAAAAGATGTCTTAGGGCCATTTTCACAAAATACATCCGACCCTATCAAAATACTTACCCTTTTAGGAGGGCAGATCTACCATACTAGATCAACGGGGCTTTTCCCGCGCTCCTATCCGGGGCTCCTGAAAAGTTTATAAAATTTTGGGGTGAGACACCTCTCAGTAAGGGAAATAAACTAATACCAATGTGTGGCAGCATGAGTATTCCGTGTTATACATATACCATATAGAACATAATCAGTAATTGTTATATCAAATCTGGAAGAACATATATCTCATCAAAACATGGCAGAACATACTGCATTTTCATAAACATATTTCATCTCATAACATATTAATACAAAAACATTCCTGGTAGGTTATCTGGTTGTTGTCATGTATTACCCCCAAATGACTGGGTTGTGTGGCTAGAAGGCGGGACCTAACAATGGTTGGCCGACCACTGCCAAGTCAAAAGTACAGTCTGTAAGTCTAATGGGTCTGCCAGACCTAGTCCATACACCAAGGGCGCTCACACACTTCTTAAAAACCACATCGACCATCCAATCTCACACCACTTCGTACAAAGGTGTTAACACAATTATCATGATCATAAAGACCATGGACACATAGCAACGGTACCGTGCAAGTGCTAGCCTAAACCATGCCAACCAGGTTCTGATATCATATAACATTTACTGAAACTGTGATATATGGATATCTCATATCATTAATTATCAAATCAATCATATCATTTTTCATATTTACATATATCATGAAAAATCATCGACCCATACGCCGGTATTACACATTTTACCATAGCTCGGCCCGTATGCCGGCAAACATACCTATAGTTCAGTCCGTACGCTCGCAAATCATACACATATCTTGGCCCGTACACTGACAAATCATAGCACAACCCGTATGCTAGCAGATCATACACATAGCATGGCCAGTAAGCCGGCAAACATATAAAAATCTTGGCCCGTACGCCAGTTTTCCATTATAAAAATCTGTATCATAATCACATTTCTAGAAAACAGTATTTCATAACATTTTATACTCAAGCCACACCAATAGATTCTCCGCATACCATCATTTTCAACAGTATTTTCCCAAATATATAAATCATAATTAAATATATTTATATTCTGAAATCGAATGCTATAATAATATACATATTTTCATAAAATACTAGCTTAGTTTATCCCGTTACCTAATTCCTGAAAAGCCCTTAAGAAGATCTGTCCTGCACCCACAGGGTTCCTAACTCAACACCTTGAAAACAACATTCCCCAAAACTAAGTTCAATATTTCTACATGTATATCACTTCCTACAACTATCAATTAACCAAATACTGAGTAGAAAGTCTTACCCTGGATTTGGGATGGTTTCCAACTCAGCCCCACCGACGATCCGCTTCAGCAAACTTGCAGAGAACTTTGCCAGGTGCGTCGTGGTGGCTTCAGATCGTCGAATCGGCGAAATTCGACTCGAAATCGAAGAAAGAAGGAGGAGAAATCAAAGGGTAAGAGAGAGAAAACTTATGCGCAGGAAATTTCAGCCAAAAATGAACTTTAGGTCTATTTAAGTCGTGGCCTTCAATGACGAGCCACGTCACCTCATCGATGAGGTTAATACAAAATTCATCAACGAACTCTCCCCTTTGTCGACGAAATTCAGAAACCCCAAAATCATCCCCTCGGTAGTTCCTCGTCAATGAGCCATCTCACCTTGTTGACGAGCCCAACTATACTTTCGTCGTTGAATCCCATCCTCATCGACGAGCTCTTGTTATACCCTCATCGACGAGCTCTTGTTATACCCTCGTCAACGAGTCCCCTGTATTCGTCGACGAGGAGCAAAAAGATTCCTGGGATTTATCCTTTCCAAAATGCAACGTCGTCAACGAACGCTGAATTCGACTGCCTCCTTCGGTTTTTGGTTTTCATTTCCCTTTTTTGATTATTTAAATACCATTATTCTTCGAGTCGTTACATTCTCCCCTCCTTATAAAATTTCGTCCTCGACATTTACTACTCACGTAACTCGTCATCCCTTAACAAGAAAAAGGGCTACTTATTTTATTACTTACCCTCACTTATGGCGAAGGAATACCATGGTTACATTTTGAGTCCTGAGAGATTACATATACAAAAGAAAAATTCTCCCAAAACTAAAATGCTACACTAAATAAACCATTACAGGTACCTACAGAAGAAATACTACCTAACTACTTACATTTTACCTGTTTAGACTTCTTGAAATAGATACAGATACTTCTGCTTCATCTGCTCCTTGGACTCCCAAGAAGCCTCTTCAAAGGTATGATTTCTCCACAACACTTTCACCTGAGGGAATCTTCTTATTTCGTCACTCTTGTACTTTCCTATCTAGAATCTGTACTGGTACCTCCTCATACACCAGTGAATCACTAAGCTCTAATTCATCATAACTGATGATATGAGAAGGATCTGGGATATATTTCCTCAACATAGCAACATGAAACGTCATGAATCCTGGACAACACAGGTGGCAAAGCTAGCATGTAGGCTACCGGCCCCACTTTATCTAGAATCTCAAATGGATAGATAAACCTAGGACTAAGTTTACCTTTCTTCCCAAATGGCATAACCCCTTTTAACAGAGCTATCTTCAAAAACATATTATTACGCACATCAAATTCCAGATTTCTGTGGTGATTATTAGCATAACTTTTCTGCCGACTCTGCGCTGCACTGATCCTATCTTGAATAAGTTGGACTTTATCACACGCTTGCTGAATTATCTCTGGACCCAAAACTCACCTTTCACCTACTTCATCCCAGAAAAGAGGAGATCGGCATTTCCTACCATATAATGCCTCATAGGGTGCCATGCCAATGTTAGTCTGATAACTGTTATTATAAGCAAATTCAACTAGTGGCAAAAACTGAATCCAGCTACCTCCAAAGTCTAGCACATAGACACGAAGCATATCTTCCAATACCTGGATTGTTCTCTCAGTCTGACCATCGGTCTGAGGGTGGAAAGCTGTGTTGAATGCTAGCTGAGTCCATAGTGCCTCCTGTAAACTCCTCCAGAATCGTGTTGTAAAACGTGGATCACGGTCCGAGACTATGGATACTGGCACTCCATGGGGTCGAACAATCTCTTGTGTATATATATATATATATATATATATATATATGCTAATCGGTTCATAGGGTAGTTGACTTTAATAGGCAGAAAATGTGTTGTCTTTGTCAACCCATCAACTACCACCTAGATGGCATTCTCACCATACGGCGCTGGCGGCAGCCCAGTAACAAAATCCATGGATACATGGTCTAACTTCCATTCAGGAATGAAAAGTGGCTGCAACTGACCAGCCAGCCTCTGGTGCTCAGCTTTAACTTACTGGCACATCAAATAATGTTGCACAAACTCTGCTATCTCCCTCTTCATGCCACTCCACCAGAAATAATCACGCAGATGCCTATACATTTTTGTACTGCCAGGATGAATAGTGTATAGAGATCTGTGTGCCTCCTCTAAAATCATCCTCCTGATGCTGTCATCTGCAGGCATACACAATCTAGTGCGAAATCTCAAAGCCCCATCATCAGAAATACTGAATTCCTCTCCTTGACCATCCTGTATTCTGGCAAACACCTCCACTAACTTTGGATCATCTCTCTAAGCAGCTTTAATATTTTCTTGTAATGTGGGTTGTACGACCAAACTGGCAATAAGCGCCTGAGGATCATCCTCCACTAATTCCACACCAAGTCATTTTAAGTCCATCTGAATTGGATGCTAAATTACCGCTGCTAATTGTGTTATGTCTCCTGATTTATGGCTCAAAGCATCAACCACCACATTTGCTTTACCTGGGTGGTAACTAATGGTACAGTCGTAATCCTTGATAAGTTCCAACCACCTCCTCTGCCGCATGTTCAGCTATTTCTGTGTAAAGAAGTACCTTAGGCTCTTATGATCATAGAATATCTCACATCTCTTACCATATAAATAATGTCTCTAAATCTTAAGTGCGTGTACCACTGCAGCCAATTCCAAATCAAGAGTGGGGTAGTTCTTTTCATATTCTTTCAACTACCTGGACGCATATGCTATTACCCAAACATGCTGCATCAGCACACAACCAAGCCCTTTCAAAGACGCATCACTGTAAATAACATAACCATTACCTCCCAATGGAATCATCAGTACTGGTGCAGTGACGAGCCACTGCTTTAATTCTTGGAAGCTCTGCTTGCGTTCTTCATCCCACACAAATCTGGCATTTTTCCTAGTTAACCGCGTGAGAGGACCTGACAAAGCTAAAAACCCCTCAACAAAACAACGATAATAACCTGCCAGTCCTAAGAAGCTCCTGACTTCCTGCACATTTCTTGGCCTAGACCAATTTACCACCACGTCAATCTTGCTGGGATCCATTGATATCTCATCTTCTAAGATCACGTGGCCTAAAACTGCTACCTTCTCAAACCAGAACTCACAGTTGCTAAATTTAGAATAAAGGTTTTCCTCTCTGAGTGTCTGCAATACCTGCTTCAAATGCACCTCATGCTCCTAAAAAATCCTCGAGTACACCAGTATATCATCAATGAAAACTACTATAAACTGGTCTAGATACTGGTGAAAAACTTTGTTCATCAAGTCCATGAACATAGCTAGGGCATTTGTCAGACCAAACGGCATAATGAGAAATTCATAGTGCCCCTACCTAGTCTTGAAGGCTGTCTTCGCAACGTCCTCCGCTTTTACTCTTACTTGACGATACCCGGATTTGAGGTCAATCTTGGAATATACCCGTGTACCCTGGAGTTAATCAAATAAATTGTATATACGGGGTAGAGGATATTTATTCTTAATAGTAACCTTGTTTATCTCCCTGTAATCAAAACACATTCTCATGGACCCTTCTTTCTTCTTTACGAACAACACTAGAGCTCCCCATGGCAATACACTGGGTCACATAAACCCCTAGTTCAGCAAGTCTTGCAACTGTTCCTTTAATTCCCCCAATTCGGCTGGAGCTATACAGTAAGGAACCTTAGAGATCGGCGCAGTCCCTGGAGGTAAATTTGTAGGAAAATCCACCTCGTGCACAGTAGGCAACCCTGGTAGCTCCTCTGGAAAAACATCTAGAAATTCTTGTACTACTGGGGTGTTGTCAATCTTCAGTTCATTTTCAGATACTTCTTTCACAAATGCTATAAATCCCTAACCTCCATCTAGGAGTAATCTACTCGTCTGCACGGCAGATATCAACTGTGTTGGAACACGTACCCGTGAACCAACGAATCTAAATTCCTGCTCTCAAAGAGGTCTAAAAATTACTTCTTTTTGGAAACAATCAATGCTAGTGTGATTGGCAACCAACCAGTCCATATCCAGTATTATATTGAACCCACACATATCAAACACAATAAGATCTGCTGGTAGTACTTTCCCCTAAATTTCTATCGGATAACCTCTAAGTACCTTCTCACATCTGATCACTAATCCTGATGGTGTAGCTACCGACAATGCTATATGTAATGACTGGGTCTCACTCTCAGATAATTTAACATAAGATGCAGAAATGAAAGAATGAGTAGCATCCGAGTCAAAAAGAACAATGACTGGATGTGATAAAACAGTAAATGTACCTGTCATCACATCCATAGCAGCCTCTACATCACCCGACGTCAGAGCGTATACTCGCGCTGGGGCCATATTCCTCTACTGGTCACCACGATGCACCTGGTAACTTCCTCAGTATGGTCTGGGAGCTGGAACTGCATTTGGTGGGTTAGGGCAGTCTCGCACCATGTGCCCCGATCTACCGCAGCGATAGCACACCACGCCACCAACTCGACACTTTCCCTAGTCCCTCCTACCATAAGTTTGAGAGACTAGAGGACCCTGTCCTATCTGCACCTCACGTCCTCCTGTCTCCTACCTCCGTCCTTTGCCATGATTTCCTCTCCTCCACTAACTCGGTATATGACCCTACTAGTAGCCCGTAGATGCAGATCTCTTCCTCTGTCCCTGCCCCTCTGCATCAAGACGCTCACCAATCTCTGCCGAGGCCGCTCTGTCAACCAACTCAGCAAAGTTCTAGATCCACAACACCACCACCTTCTTGAATATGCTCTGTCTCAAGCCTCTCTCAAACTGCCTCGCCTTCTTTACTTCATCTAGAACAATGTACAGGGCGAAATGAGAGAGTTCGATGAAACGCGTTGCATACTGCTGAACGGATAGCTGTCCCTGCTTCGGACTCAGGAACTTTTCTACTTTAGCCTCCCTGACAGTAGCTGGAAAATACCTATCGAAGAACAATTCTTTAAACCGGTCCCATGTCATGGCTATCGGAGTCACCCTCTGCTGCTCCAGTAGTCTCACTGCAGTGCACCACCTCTCGGCCTCTCCTATCAGTCTATAGGTGGCGAAGAGGACTTTCTGTTCTTCTGTACATTGTAATACTGCCAAAACATTCTCGGTCTCCTACATCTAGTTCTCAGTGGTCCTAGATTGTTCTCTCAGTCTGACCATCGGTCTGAGGGTGGAAAGCTGTGCTGAATGCTAGCTGAGTCCCTAGTGCCTCCGGTAAACTCCTCCAGGACCGTGATGTAAAACGTGGATCATGGTCCGAGACTATGGATACCGACACTCCATGGGGTCGAACAATCTCCTCTATGTATATCTCTACTAACTGATTCATAGGGTAGCTGACTTTAATGGGCAGAAAGTGTGCTGTCTTCGTCAACCTATCAACTATTACCCAGATGGCATTCTGACCATGCGACGCTGGCGGCAGCCCAGTAACAAAATCCATGGATGTGGTCCCACTTCCACTCGGGAATAAAAAGTGGCTACAACAGACAAGCCAACCTCTGGTGCTCAGCTTTAACCCGCTGGCATGTCAAACACTGCCGCATAAACTCTGCTATCTCCCTCTTCATACCACTCCACCAGAAATACTCTTGTAGATCCCTATACATTTTTGTACTGCCAAAATGAACAGTGTATAGAGATTTGTGTGCCTCCTCTAAAATCATCCTCCTGATACTATCATTTGTAGGCACACACAATCTGGTGTGAAATCTCAAAGCGCCATCATCAGAAATGCTGAATTCTTCTCCCTGATCATCCTGTATTCTGGCAAACACCTCGACTAACTCTAGATCATCTCTCTGAGCAACTTTAATCTTTTCATATAATGTGGGTTGTACAACCAAACTGGCAATAAGTTCCTGAGGATCGTCCTCCACTAATTCCACACCGAGCCTTTCTAAGTCCATCTGAATCAGATGCTGAACTACCGCTGCTAGTTATGATGTATCTCCTGATTTACGGCTTAGAGCATCAGCCACCACATTTGCTTTACCTGGGTGGCAACTAATAGTGCAGTCGTAATCCTTAATGAGTTCCAACCACCTCCTCTGCCGCATATTCAACTCTTTTTGTGTAAAGAAGTACTTTAGGCTCTTATGATCAGAAAATATCTCACACCTCTCACCATATAAATAGTGTCTCCAGATCTTTAGTGCATGTACAACCACAGAAAATTCTAGATCATGAGTAGGATAATTCTTCATATTCTTTCAACTGCCTGGATGCATATGCTATCACCCTACAATGCTGCATCAGCACACAACCAAGCATTTTCAAAGACGCATCACTGTAAATAACATAACCATCACCTCCTGATGGAATTTTCAGAACTGGTGCAGTGACGAGCCATTGCTTTAATTCCTGGAAGCTCTGCTCGCACTATTTATCCCACACAAACCTGGCATTTTTCCTAGTCAACCGTGTGAGAGGTCCTGACAAAGCTGAAAATTCCTCAACGAAACGATGGTACTAACCTACCAGTCCTAAGAAACTTCTGACTTCCTGCACAATTCTCAGCCTAGCCCAATTTACCACCGCATCGATCTTGCTGGGATCCACCGAAATATCGTCTCTTGAGATCACATGGCCTAAAAATGCTACCTTCTCAAGCCAAAACTCACACTTTCTAAACATGGCATAAAGCTTCTTATCCTTGAGAGTCTGCAACACCTACCTCAAACGCACCTCATGCTCTTCAAAACTCCTCGAGTACACTAGTATATCATCAATAAAAATGACTACAAACTGATCTAGGTACTGGTGAAAAACTCTATTCATCAAGTCCATGAACACGGCCGAGGCATTCAGACCAAACGGCCTAACGAGAAATTCATAGTGCCCGTACCTAGTCCTGAAGGCTGTCTTCGCAACGTCCTCCACTTTTACTCTTACTTGATGATACCCAGATCTGAGGTTAATCTTGAAATATACCCGTGTACCCTAGAGCTAATCAAACAAATCGTCTATAAGGGGTAAGGATATTTATTCTTAACAGTAACTTTGTTTATCTCCCTATAATCAATACACATCCTCATGGACCTGTCTTTCTTCTTTACAAACAACACTGGAGCTCCCCTGGCGATACACTAGGTCATATAAACCCCTTGTTCAGAAAGTCTTGCAAATTTTCCCTTAATTCTCCCTATTCGGCTGGAGCCATACGGTAAGGAACCTTAGAAATCGGCGCGGTCCCTGGAGGTAAATCTATAGGAAAATCTACCTCGCACATAGGAGGCAATCCTAGTAGCTCCTCTAGAAAAACGTCTAGAAATTCTCGTACTACTGGAGTGTTGTCAATCTTTAATTCATTTTCAGATGCTTCTTTCACAAATGCTATAAAACCCTTACCTCAATCCAAAAGTAATCTGCTCACCTGCACTACGGATACTAACTATGTTGGAGCACACACTCGTGAACCAACAAATCTAAATTCTTGCTCTCCAGGAGGTCTGAAAATTACTTCTTTCTGAAAACAATCAATGCTAGCGTGATTAGCTGCCAACCAGTCTATACATAGTATTATATTGAACCCACACATATCAAACACAACTAGATCTACTGGTAGTACTTTTCCCTGAATTTCTATCAGATAGCCTCTAATTACCCTCTGACATCTAACCACTGATCCTGATGGTGTAGCTACCGACAGCGCTATATCTAATGACTAGGTCTCACTCTCTGATAATTTAACATAAGATGCAGAAATGAAAGAATGAGTAGCACCCGAGTCAAAAAGAACATTGACTAGATGTGATAAAATAGCAAATGTACCTGTCACCACACCCGGAGTAACCTCTACATCTCCTAGCGTCAGAGTGTACACTTGTTGTGGGGCCACATTCCTCTGCTAGCCACCACGAGGCGCCTGGTATCCTCCCCAAAATGCCTAATATCCTCCTTAATAGGGCCTTGGACCTGGTCCTGGTGACCTAGGCATTCATATACCGCATAATCGGGTCTCCCACAATGATAACATACCCCTTTGCCTACCCAGCACTCCCCCAAATGATGTCTCCTACATGTCTGACACACCAGGTAATTCAGCGTACCCTGGTTCCCATGAGGTCCTACCATCTACCTCTGGTCTCCCCTATCGCGACCTCCTCTCCATAGACCTCTACTGGTGCCAGCCTGAAAACCCTGAGGCACAGGCCTCTTCCTCTGACTCTGAGCTGCTACACCCCTCTAAATACCACTCTCAATGATCACAGCTCTATCTACGACCTCTGTGAATGTCTGAGCCCTGAAACCAATCACCTGCTCAAACAGATTCTACCTCAGTCCCTCTTCAAATTTCCTTACTTTTTTCTCTTCATCAGGTGCTAGATGTGGAGCAAAACGTGATAACTCGACAAACCAAGCCTCGTACTGGGATATAGTCATCTGCCCCTGTACCAAATGTAGAAACTCTACTGCCTTCGCACTCCAAATGATAGCACGAAAATACCGCTCAAAAAATAGATCATTGAATCTATCCCACATCATTGGAACTAGAACCAGCCTCTGCTCCTCTATCAGATGCACTGCTCTCCACCAGTGCTTTGCCTCCCCTGCCAGTTTAAATGTTGCAAATGCTACCTTCTGCTCATCCGTACATAGAACTACAGCCAACGTTTCTTCAATATCCTGGACCCAATTCTCAGCTACAATCGGGTCATCTTCTCCAGCAAAGGATGGGGGCTTCATCCGCGTAAACTGCTCAATCTAAGAACCACGTTCCCCAAAGCTCCTAGCCATCTCAGCCATCACCTACTAAGTGACACTACATAGTACAACATCTATATCTCCTCCACCTATGCTGGAAGGTCTTGGCCTATCCTCCCCAGCATTTGTGCCACTACTTCCTAGGTTCATCTTGAAAATAAGAAACACACTTAAGCACTTTATATCCTATATGGACCTATCCTAAACCAACTCAAAATTAATTACCTTCCCTAACCTTAACTCAATATCCAGTTCTGTCACCTAGACACACGACCCGATAATAGTTTACTATGGTTTTCCTAAAATCATCACCACAGGAAAAACACAAAAACCACCACGGTAATCCTGTACCCAGACACAGAACAAACCCCAAATCCTTTTCCTATACTCTAGTATTGCTTCTTTTGCACTCTAAAGTCTACAAAACCTAGCAACCTAGACTCTGATACCAAACTGTGACAACCTGCTTAATTTCCATGTTTTTTTTTTTTTATACTAAGACATTCTACATGCTCTGATACCATACTGGGGGTAAACCCAATCATTAGCCTAAGTAGCGAGAAGCAGAAATCAAATGAACATATCCATATATAGCTATATACAATACCAGAGTGCTAACAGGTTTCCTCAAAATATCCATATAGCACTATTTCCAAAATATCCTTAACTGGTGAGGGCTATACAAAAACATTCCCAAAAATATACTCACTCTCTACTGATAGGGCAGTACTGTAGCCCCTCTATCTGTGAGCCTGGTCTACTCGCCTACCTAGATCACCTGAAAAATGATTCAACACTGGGATGAGCCAACACTCAGTAAGACAAAATATGCTATTACTAGTATGTGGCAAATGAGCTACCATATTACAAAAATCTGTTTTCATATAATCATGTATAACTGAATATGTAAATACAGTACAAGTAATAAAATCCACCATCCCTTTCCATGTTGCTTAACATAACAGTATTGTAGGTTACTATTCAAAATACTTCTAGTGTATATAAGTATGTTCCCTGTTTCTATAAATCTGTATATACGTAATAGTAACTGAAAACTTTCCCTGTGGATAACTGTGTGTCATGATTTAACCCCTCATGACAGGGTTGTGCGACCCATAGGCGGGATCTACACTGGCTGGCCGACCAGGGTAAATCACTGTACTCCATCAGTCTGATCTACCCGCCTCAACCCATGCCTGATGGGGAGCTTGTCCACGTCAAAGGCCTAGGTGATCGACCTACTACCATGTATTATCTAAATAGGTGGTTGCACTCATAACATAAATATCTATAGCAATGGTACCGTGCTCTGTAACTGTATGGTCCAACAGGGTCTAATACTATATATTATATCTCTATATACAACTATCTGATTTACCATTATTTTGAAATAACCATAATAACCATGATACTGAATAAACTGTAACTGTAATTCATATGTCATAATACTAAGAACTGTATAATCATAACACTGAAAACTGCATAATCATAGTATTGAAATTCGTATAATCATGGTACTGAGATTCATATAATCATGGTACTAGAATTCGTATAATCATGGTACTGAAATTCAAAAAATCATGGTACTGAAATTCGTAAAACATATCTCTGTATTATATTCATATTCTCAAGCCACACCATACTTTAATACATAATTTTCATATTTAATAAACTGTATAATATTTTAAAATTACCTAGCATAGCATATTTCCCTTACCTGACTATTGGAAAGCCCCTCTAGTATACTGGCCTAACACTAGTAGGGTCTCCTACACAACACCCTGAGAACAACATTTGTCAGAATAGAATATTAGTATTTTTTTTGCCTATATCATTTCCTATAACTGTCAGAAGGCCAAAAATTGACTAAAAGACATTACCCTGAATTTTGGATGAAATCCAACTTCGTTTCATCAACGATCTGCTCCAGTAGACTTATAAAGAACTTAGCCAAGAGCATCGTGGTGGCTTTAGATCATCGATCTGGTGACTAAAGGGGTAGAAATCGAAGAGAGAAGGGGGAGAGGCCGTAGGAGAGAAAAAGGAGAGAGAGAGAGAGAGAGAGAGAGAGAGAGAGAGAGAGAGAGAGAGCACTGAAATGTGATAAAAATCTGAGTTTTCACTATTTATTGACCAGATTCGTCGATGAGACACGTCACCTCGTCGATGAGTCCTTCAGTAAATTCGTTGACAAACCTTACCCTTCGTCGACAAAATTCAAAGTAGCCCAATCCTTCGCTCGGTATTTTCTCATCAATGAAACGAGACCTCGTCGACAAGATCTTGAAGACCTTCGTCGACGACTGTATTCGTCAACGAAGCCTGGTAATTTCTGAAATTTTCTCCTTCTGTTTCTATTTCCATTTCTCTCCCTCATCATTATCAAAATACTATTATTCTTCAGGTCACTACAGAAACACCTCTTAGTAAGGAAGAAAGCAGGTTATATCAGTGTGTGGCATACTAGTGTAATTTTATGTAAAATATAACACCATACAATACGATACAGTTCAAAACATTTCATACAGTTCCATATAGTTCTAGTATTTTCACAAATGCATTCAGCACATACGTACCCAAAACATACGATCAGTGTCCTCACACTAATACGCAACTATGCTATGAAACCCGAAACTTCACAGCGATTACATTGCCAATACAATGTAGCTCACACTAGTACGAAACTACTCCATGAATCCTAAGTCTCACAGCGATTACATTGCCAACACGCAACTACTCCATGAAACCCGAACTTCACAGTGATTACATTACCATACAGTGTAGCTCACACCCCTCGGTGACCAGCGAGGATACGTAGTGATATTTCATACCCTCGGATATAGAGTTGGACACTCTCACCCACTGTTTTAACACCGGTACATGGCGCAGCGTACGGTAATTAGCTGCAACATAGCTGTTTCAGCATACAGTAATTAGCCGCCTCTAGCCGATTCACAAAACTTGGAATCATTTTGGAGCTCACACTCCTATACATATCAGCGTACGGTAATTAGCCACCACTAGCTATTTTACAAAATACCTAGAACAATTACATACAACCATACATTCCACAATTATTTTGTTTACGGCAAATCATATCGTTTTCCAATTCAAGTATACAGTTTATGCAAATATGGATAACGGTCATCTCAATAATACAGTTTAAACAAAACAAGTGGTTTTCCAATCAAAGTAGAGATGATACCTGAAATCCCCAAATTTTCTCAAAAACTGTAACCCGAAAATCCCATATTTTCCCCAAAAAAGATACCAAAACATACATGCAATTGTAGCCTATAAGCTTACCGATCCCAATTTTGAAAATAAACTGATATAAACTGAATCCCCTCACCTTAACCCGAATTCTAACTATGAACTCTACGGTCCCCAAAATTACGAACCGAGACTTCGAAACCTACAACCCACAGTACAATACATGCTTACAATATGTACTACTATACATATTCCGAAACAAAAATGAAAACCAAGCCTTACCTCGATTTTAGCTCGAAACCCAAAAATCCCAAAACGAGATTTTGATCCACTATTGACGAAGAGAAACTCGCTCTGATCTATGTAGTAACGTCAGATTTAAGAATCAGGCGACGAACAGTGAAGAAATCTAGAGAGAGAGAGAGAGAGAGCTCCGAATTATAGAGAGAGAGAATTTCCAAATCTTAGCCAAGAAGCAACCCCAAAAAATATTTTAAAGGCCTTTGACTCGGGTGGATTCGTTGACGAACTGGCGTCCTCATCAACAAGTCCGTTGTTACCTTCATCGACGAGATGGTGACCTCATCGACAAGCCAAATATTTCCAATTTTCCCAAACCTCTCGGCATTCCCTCATTGACGAGCCTTTGAATTTCATTAACGAGAACAAAAGGGACTTCGTTGACAAACCCTAGCCTCATCAACGAACTCTGCTCAACTTACCATTTTACCCTTCTTTTACACAACTAATCCATATATCACGATTCGGGTTTTTACAGGTATAGTCGAACCTCGTAAAAATCTCAGTGTTGTTCTCTCTAGCCTTATCTCATTTATACTTCCGCATGTGTATGTTTTTATTTATATTGTTGTGATTGATTTACATAAATGCTTTATTTTTTATTGAGATATTATTTTCTGGTGAATTAGAAAAATAATTAGCCAAAGTTTTTAAAAATCCAATTCACCCCCTCTTGGGATTACATCAATCCTCACAATTTGTGCCATATCTGTAACGACCCAAATTAATGATTAAATAATTAGGAAGATAATAAATGGAATAGATAAATAAAGAAAAAGGGAGAAAGGGAAGGTTTAAAAGAGGAACAACAACAGACCTTGTCGACGAATATCTTGCTCTCGTCGACAAGTATTCCACAAGAAATCGTTAACGAAGTTCAGTCCCTTGTCGACGAAGAAATCCCAAATGAGTGAATTATAGATTTTAAGTTTCATCAACAAATACATCCTCTCATTGATGAAGACCCCTCTATGACTTGTCGACAGACCCTTTCTTCTTGTCAAAGAAGCCACGTGGCAACATCGTGTATAAAAAGACCTAGGGAAGCTTCTTTGTGAAGAAATCATATTTTCCTCCGATTTTCTCTCTCTAAAACTTCCTCTCTACCTTCTCTCTTCAAATTTGGCCCAGATTCAGCTTGAATTGACAAACGAAAACTGTTACGGTATTCTAGGGAAAATTCTATACATATCTTGCGGAGCAGATTTCTAAACTGGGCATTTCGGAAAACGCTCCAAAGTTGAGGTAAGGGTTACAATTCTTAGTTTTTTGGAGTTTAAATATTTATTTGGGATTTATAGGTTGAGAAATGCTGAAATAGTAGGTTATTTGGGGTTTATCTGATTAAATTAGGGTTTTTGATTCAGGGTTCGGGTGAGCGCCACAAACATCATTTTGGGGTTCCTGTTGGCATAGTTCAAGAACACAAGTAAGGGGGAATATATATTAAACCATGTTTCATAAATTAAACAGATAAATGAATTATGTTATGTATATATGTATATGTTTCCATCCATTTAAATTATAATTTCTGAGCCTAGGGTTGTTTTATTAGATATGTATTTGTGAAGATGGACTGATGGAAGTGAAAGATTTTTCAGGATAATTGTGTAGGAAATTAAAGGTATTTTTTTTATATATGAACGATAAATGAGGGTTGGCTTATTTTACAGAAAATGTTTGAAATATATTGCTAAATTGTGTGGCAAGAGTAAAATGGAAATTCTGTGTTGAATTATGTTATATGCATGAGATGCAAGTTATATGGGAAATGCAATGAGAATGAAAATGTTTTATACATTATGTTGCATGTGATTGTTAATGTAACCATGGAAACAGATGAATAGCTTAAAGGAGCTGTAGACTAACTAATGAATAACTAAAAGGAGTTGCACTAGGAGAATAGCGCATATCTATGTGGACTAACTGATGTACAGCTAAAAGGAGCTGTAGTACGAATGCAGGAAATGAAATAAAAATGAGAATGAAATGAAATGGGAATGAAATGGAAATGAAATATGATATGTAAACAATGTAAAATAAGAAAGAGTCACGTAAAGTGAAATGCTATGAAATGTCAAAACTGAGAACATGAACAGATGATATATGCATAATAAACGACAGACAGAGTAATGTATTATTGTAGTATCAGTATTCATGCTAGTATGATTGTAATGATCCTAAAAAAAATTAAATAAATAAAAAATTAATTAAATAAAAAATTAATTAATTAATTAATTAAAATTAAATAATTATTATTAAAATAATAAAATATTATAATATATTATTTTGTATATATATATATATATATATATATATATGTTTAGGATATTATATAATATATAAAAGGTAACTCTCCTGAACAGAGATTCACGCCTCCCCTAATATCCTACATGCTCTTATCCCTCTCCAGCTCTCACGCTCTCCTCCATTCTTCTCCTCTCTCTCTCTCTCCTTATTTTCTCGGCCAATATTCGGTTGATTGGAAAACCAAAGATACTGCTAGGTTCCTATCTTCACTATCGACATTCCTATCAGAATGGATTTGTCATGGGAGCGACGTAGGCACCACTCCTGGAAAAAGGTGTACTCCCTCTCTTCCCTCAATTTCTCCTTGAATCTTTGGTTAAATCAACTATCGGGCACCACCATGAGGTCCTAGTCTCTATCATCATTATTTTGATCGGAGCGAATTTTCAATTTGGGGGTCCTAGGCACCACTCCAAAGCGAGAGTAGGATATAGGAAATTAAGCAAATTGGTTATTTTTGGGAATCTAATTATTTATTTGGAGTTTATAGGCTTAGGAAATGTTTAATAGTTATTGGGAATTTTGTGAGCTTAGGAATATTAAGAAAATTATAATTTTGGGGTTGAGTTGATTTTATTGGGGATATTGTGATTTTAGGGTTTGGAGTTTTGAACGCTCCTGGCATGGGTTGGATTTTTTACTAAGCTTTTCAGGATTCAGGTAAGGGGATTAATTTAAGTTAGGAATTTTATTAAATTTTGAACTGATTAAATTGCTATATATATGTGTGTGTGTGTGTGTGTGTGTGTGCGTGTGTGTGTGTATTTAAGAATTTAAAGTTTCAAAAACCAACTGATCAAAATGGATTTTACAAACCTCAGATATATGGTATGGTATTTTGAATAAAAATGAATGGTGGAAAGTTTGGCCGTTTATATGGTTATGTTTAAATGTTGAAATCGCGTGGTACATGATAAATTGGTATCGATTATTGTATATTTGGATTTGGGATTTTGATATTCTGAACTGTTTTTGAAATACTGAAATTGTTTTTGAAATACTTGAAATGTTTGTGAATAATGCAGGAATTTGGTATGACGGCCGAGGGCCGTGGTTTTGTTTAAATGACTATGAGTTGGATTGTATTTGTGGTCGGGGCTAGGTTTTTGGAATAATAGGAAATATATATGAATTGATGTTTTAAATGGTGATTTCTATTATCTAAATTGCATGATATGCTTTAGGAACCCTGGGAACCAGTGTATTGTGAGCACGATATCATTGCTAGTGATTTGTTATGTGGCCGTGTGCGCCCACACCTGTGCTGAAAGATGTAGGGTGACCTTGTCCAATTTGCCTACGTGAGGTGAATGTACCCCTCTAGGTAAGGGCAATCAGACCAGCAGCTAGAGCTGCATATACCTACAGAGTATGTTAGCAAAGAGTACAGATGACTATTGTCTAGGTAGATCTCCCATGACATTAGTCCAACTTTCGGGCTGCACAACCCATGCCATAGGGGAAGTAAATTGCGTGTTTGTCATTGGGAGTGTCTTATATGCATATCTATTAATTTATGTGAATAATGATAATTAATAAGATAACTTCGAGGTCTGGCTGAGAAAGGTGAGCTCCCTAGTAGCAGTAATGGTATTAGAGCAGAGGGAAGTTACTTGTATGGGCGGGTAATCTTCCCCATCCTCGGCTAATTGTGTGTGTGAGTGAAAAAAAAGAATGTTTTCATAAATGTGTTTATCTACTTAGTGAACTGATTATTTTCTGTACACTAAATGCATGCTGGCCACACACTGAGAGCATCAGTTATATGCTAAGAAGGAAATGTTGGTATTAGATCTTTGGAAGACTAGAGATGAAAAATTGAAGTTGTTGTGTTGGTGCTAAAGCAAGGTGTATTAGGACAGGGTGTATAATCCATCGATTTATGTTTGTTACCAGTTTTAATAGAGTGGTTTAAAAGATTAACTCAAAACTTATTAGGTTAATGATGGATTTTATGTGGGGTTGTATTTAACAAATTTCGAGGACGAAATTCCTTTAAAGAGGAGAGAATGTAATAATCCTAAAAAAAAGAAAATAAATAAATAATTAATTAATTAATTAATTAAATAATTATTATTAATTAAATATTATTATATTATATTATATTTATATATATATATATATATATATATATATGTTTAGGATATTATATAATATATAAAAGGTAACTCTCCTGAAGCTTTAGCTTCTAAAGCTTCAGGAGGTAGAATTTGATTCCTGCATAACAGAGATTCACACCCCCCCTAATATCCTGCGTGCTCTCATCCCTCTCCAGCTCTCATGCTCTCCTTTGTTCTTCTCCCCCCTCTCCTCATTTTCTTGGCCAATATTCTGCCAATCGGAAAACCAAAGATACCCCTGGATTCCTATCTTCGCCACCGACATTCCTACCAGAGCAGATTTTTCGTGGGAGTGACGTAGGCACCACTCTTGGGAAAAGGTATACTCCTTCTTTTCTCTCAATTTTTCCTTGAATCTTTGGCTAAATCGATGATCGGGCACCACCACAGGGTCAAGTTTCGATCATCGTTATTTTGGTCGGAGCGAATTTTCAATTTGCGGGTCCTAAGCATCACTCCAAAACGAGAGTGGGATTGAGGGAATTAAGCAAATTGGTTATTTTTGGGAATCTAATTATTTATTTTGAGTTTATAGGCTTAGGAAATGTTAAATAGTTATAGGGAATTTTGGGGGCTTAGGAATAATAAGAAAATTATAATTTTGGGGTTAAGTTAATTTTATTGGGGATAATATGATTTCAGGGTTTGGAGTTTTGAACACTCCAAGCGTGGGTTGGATATTTTACCAGGCTTTTCGGAATTCAGGTAAGGAAATTAAGTTAAGTCAAAAATTATATTAAATTTGAACTGATTAAATTGCTATATATATATATATATATATATATATATATATAAGATAGTTATGGTGCAACCCCAAAAGGGGGGGGGGTTGAATTGGGTATTTAAAAATTTATTGCCTAGGTCTACTGATTTTAACAATAATGTAATTTAGCCTAGGGTCAGTCTATGCAATCATCAAACACACATACACATGCAGTAAATGTAAATTTTGGAAATGTAAAGAACACGCACGATATGTTATCAGGGTTTGGCTAACTGTGCCTACGTCCCTACCTTGGCCACACCAACACAAGGATTACCACAATAAGGCTCACTTAAATGGGTGGAGCAGAACCTATACAAACCAAGTCAATTCAAGGGGCTGACCTCAACCGATACGCCTTAACAAGATGACACACCTAGCTTTTCTAACTAAGTTTAAGCCAATCCGAGACTATTCCACAGGGCTAGTCTGCCTCTTCAGGCCCGTGTCTGGAATACAGCCAATGTGTATAAAAATGTTTTTACATGGAAATGCGCTTCAACACAAGCAGATGAGTGCACCAATATAGCTTAGTCAATAATGCAAGCACGAATGATATGTAAATATGCTCAGTGCTCTAATGTATGCTAAACACTCAATCAAGTATATATTTTCAGTCCAGATCTAGAGTGTATATCTAAGCAAGATTTGAAACACAATATTTGAGTGTCACAATGTCAGATCAGGGTTTCAAATATGCTAAGCAAAATAAATCAAATAAACTCAATAGGATATTTTAATGTATAAAGAACGATGGAGTTTTTTGAAAAACTAGCTTTTTATAAAAGGATTTTTGCACACAAAATCTAGGTTTAGGTAACTTGCAACAATAATGTAAGAACCAAAACCCTCAAAGTCTTTCCACACTAGATTTATCAGATGAAATCAGTCGAAGAACTTTAGGCTATACACTCAAGTAAAATCAATCAATCAATCAATATACTAAAAGAGAGTATTAGCTAGAGAAATTTAAGCACAATAGCCTTAAAGAAATACTCACAATGCTTAGAGAAAGAGAATGAGGAGTATGTGAGTGTTTGCAAGAAATATTTGGTTAATATAGGGTTTTTAGGGTTTTGAAAGTTGAGAGAATTTTTACCCTAATTAAGTTTGCTAATCCTTGCTAATTAAGACAAATGAACTGGTATATATAGGCAAGGAGGATTTTTTGACCGTTGGGAACACAATGGGTATACTTAGAATTGTCTGAAAGATCATTAACAAAGTTAACCCAGTTTACCCCTTTTAAAAAATCAGTAAAAATTATTTTCACCCGCAAGGTTCGGGTACCCGGCGTGAGTTTCGGGTGCCCGAATAGACACACTCAAAAGTTCAACTTTAAGAGGTTCCAGTGCCCGAGTTGAGGACTAGTTAGCTGAACCAAAGTCAGTAGCCAAATGTCTGAGGTTTTGGTGCCCGAAGCTGAGTTTGGTTAACCGAACCTGGCAGCTCAGTCGCCCAAGCCTCTATTTGAATGTAAACATTCAGTCGCCCGAGTAGTTGAAAAGTGCTCTGACAAGCATTCAGGTGCCCGAGGAAGATACGTTCAAAAAAGGTTCAGTTGCCCAAAGCTAAGTTTGCATGTTGACTTGTTCAGTAGCCCGAGTCGCTTTACACAGCATAGGTTCGGTTGCCCGAACCCTCTCAACCTTTTCAATTTTCAGTCCAATTTTACCCAATTTATAATTCCCCTTATATAAGGATGATAATGGGGACTTATTAGTCGATTTGTTTAAAGACCAAAGGTCTTTCTATCCTATTGGGAAAATCCGGCATTGGTCAACCAAAGGTCGACCGAAGGGTGATCCTTAAGGTCTGTGTTGGTACCTAAAGTCCAACTATGGTCGTTTTGAGCATATCTACCAACTATGCATGATGCAAATTATTACAAACCATACACACGCACAATTTATAATAAATTACATCCTAGAATGAAGAAATAATCTAATCCATACAAAATACATCACATAGATCTTCATTCTTCAGCACAAACACCGCACACCATCATGATATATTTTTCAGTCTTAAAGCGCGCACGAGGTGAACCTGCATGCAATTCTCAGTACAACCATCAGTACCAAGAGTATTTGTCATAATTAAAACGGGATGTGACCAATGAGGTCAACAATCTCCCCCTTTTTGATGATGACAAATACCTTATGCAAAAGTGGGTTCAGCCAAGAAAGGCTCCCCCTGACTTTATGCATAAAGATATAGGTAATAAGAGATGTAAGTAAAATGAAGCACAGTAATACCCACTTTTTCCTCTTCTCCCCCTTTTGGCAACAGCAAAAAGGGTTAAGCAATAAAGCGCGAAGGCAAAGAACATCAATTAGATACAAGAAGTATATTGGGAAGATTAAAAAAATTCGGAAGCATGCCGTTTGAGAGTAGACTATTCCCAATCATAACTCTGTACCTAAGTGACCTGTTTGGAGTTATAATGAATAGTATATAGCATATTTCAATCAATTAACCCAAACAGAATATGCATCAAGGAAGTATAAGTAGCATGTAGCACGTTAACAATTTTAATGTTCTATACTCCCCCAATGGATGATTATGCAAGGATGAAGATTAATCTTTCATTTGGTTTTCACTTATCCTTTCAAAAATATTTTAAAGTTAATGTTATCATAATCATCTCTAGTTTCCAAAACAAACAAGTATGCCAATTAGGTACAGTATATTAAACTTGTGAGTCTAATACCAATCTTTATAACTACGTGGTAGAGAAGATACCAATGTTAAAACAATACCACTAGTTATAAGGACATATTGTTAGTTTTGAAATGAACATGATATCAAATATAGATTTACCGAGATGTGCACATTGATACCAATTGTTATTATATTTTTCAAAAGATATTGCAATGAATGCAAGATAGATATATATATATATATATATATATGTATTTCTCAAAGCCTAAAGATTTTGAGATAAAGGACTCCCCCTATGAATATGCATTTTCTTTAAAAATCAACTTGAGTAAAATTCACAAATTATCTTAAAAATGCACTCAAGTTTTAAGGAGTTTAGTATTAAGAAAATGACATTAGGTTAAGTGCAAAGGTTTCAAAAATTTTGGCAGCATTTTGTCTAAAGATGTAAGCAATCCATAAGAATCTGCCAGTATTCTAAATAAATACGCACAACCAGCCCCAAGGGGTTTAACCATCTAAAGCAAATGAGACAAGCGTAAGAATTTAGATTTTAAGTATAAATCAAATTTGCACACAACAAAGCACATCATCTCCATTATTTTGGGTAAATGTCTACAGAAAATTCAGCAGCATACCGACTATAAACAGGATATTCCCCAAAATTATCCTGCACAAAAACGATTCTCAAATAGGTAGTATTTCAAGAGTAAGGCATGCGAGAACCTATAATCTACCAGCAGGCAATTCTTATCCACTGCATCCGCTATGCAAGAGGCTTTCTATACTAATCATGTATTCCAACAGAATAATCGTTTAAACACAAGCACATGCAAATCAAAGTACTGCATATATATATATATATATATATATATATATATATATATCATAATCAAAAGCACGGTCACCAAATCATAGTATTTGTGTGTGTGTGGTGAATGTGAAAGTCAAATAGGAATAGATATGTAAGCTGTTTAAGTATAGATACAGACCAAATAAAAAAATGTATCTGCATAAAATAGAATAGATAATCAAATAAGCAGCTATAGAATGACGGACTGGATCCTCATGAAGCACTCCTAGGTCTCTCCATCATCATGATCATAATCTCCCTCCTCCCCACTCAACTCCATCTGGTCATCCTCACCGATGTCCTCATCATTCATCTCTCACAGTCGCTCACCAAGGATGTGGAAGTTAGCCCGTACCTCGGATCAGAAATCAGTGAACTCACTGTAAAGGGAGTCAAGTCTAGCCTGAGAAGAAGATGCCTACTCAATCATGGAGACTCGGAACTCCTGAAATGAGGCGAAGAGATCGGTGATGGCTGCCATGATCTCAGTGGTAGATGGTACATGGGGCAGCTCCTATAGGACCTCCTGAGCCCTTAGCTCTCTCTCATGTGCAGTAGGCAACCACATGTTGCCATTGAGCTCGTATCCCATCAACTTCAAGGTGGTGGAGTTGAAGACGTCGGAGGGTCGCACCTTCTTGATGGTATCTAGTGGTGACATATTCAGTCTTTCCCTAACAAATATCCTAGATAGAATCCCACCGTAGGGAAAAATGATCCTCTTTCCCACTATTTTGACAAACATCCACCGTAGGATCAATCTAGGCAAGTCTAGCTTCTTCCTGGTGAAGAGGCACCACATGATGAAGCAAGACACATGATCCCTTGATCCTGACTTGGGCAAAATATTATAGGAAATCAGGTGGTGTACCACCTTTGCCTCCAAAGTCAAGGATCTATAGCTGGGGGTATGGTTCAACTCAGCTACAGGGTTTGTCATGACCAAATTTACAATGGTACTCACAGTGAAGTTTTACTCGGCTATCTAGGTGGAGGAGGAATCGGGGCAGATGAAGTCGCCACGCTAGATGTCAAAAGTCTCTGCAAGGTATGCATTATTGAAGTGGATGTTTGTTTTTAGTACCCTGGTGTAATAGCCCTGGCCATCTTGGACAAGGTTGGCATAGAAGAGCCAAAAGAGCAACAGGTACATCCCCCTGGGCTGAAAGGTGATAAGCTCGTACCATCCCTGATATCAAAACATGTCTAGAACATTGTTGAAGTGGGTTTGCATGAATTCGATATCGAGAATGGGATCCTTGAGAAGAAACACCCTCTCATATTTTATTCTCCGATCGGGGGAAACCACTGATCTAATGGGACACCCGCGGCAACACGTCTGTCATCTCTTGCCATGGAAATGAATCTATCAGAAGGATGGAAAGGATGTGAGAGGGAAAGCTAAGGAGGCTCTCAAATGTATAGAGAAAAATGAACCATTTTTCACGGAGAACCATATATATTAGCGCGGTTCAGGCGCCTGAGCATTGGTTTGGTAGGTCGAACAGCTTTAATTATGAGGGGTTACTAAGTCTATTCGGCAGCCCAAAGCCAGGTTTGGTTGGCTAAATTTCAACGGCCATTTTTGAATTTTCGAGGGCCGGCAGCCCAAATAGATTTTGAACTGAATCAATTGGTCACCCAAAATGCTTAGTTCGGTAGCCCAAATATATATTTGAGGACCCAAAGACAGTTCGGCAGGCTGAGCATATTTGAACATGAAGATTCAGCCGCCCAAAATGTGGTCAACGACTTGGTCAACCTTCTGGTTCGGTCGACCGAAGTACAAATGTACTTAAAGGTTCAGTCACCCGATTTGGGTCTATTTATTCTTATTTGATCTGTTTCTTGAAGCAAGAGACCCTATGGATTTTCTGTAGGGGTTAGGACACTGAAATGGCTTCAAGGTAAGATTATGGCAAGATTTATGACTTAAATTCCAAACCTCAAAGCTGAACAATGGACTAAGTATGCTTAACGTTGGATGATCATATTTAAGCAAGGGGTTAAGCAATATGAGGTTTAAATGCAAGGCACATATGCCATGTCTATCTAGGAAATAGCCAATGATTTATATTTTAACCAACAAGAATACTCATTTAGACCAGATTGGTTTTGTACTTGAATTTACATATTGTCTTAATTCTCCATGATGCTTGGTATGCTTTTGAATGGTGAAAGTACAAGATTTCATATTAATTAGACTCAAGCCACGACCAAACCTTTTGGAGAATGCTACCCCCTACAGCTAATCCTAACTACTAAGGAAGAGCTATGTGATCATGTAATTCCTGTTTGAGCAAGTCCTTCCTTTTCTTTCTTAACCACCCATACCATTTTTCTTCTTTTTACTTTTGATGGGTTAGGAGTTGATGATTCTTTGGCTTTCCATACTTGTTTGAGTTTCACACCTTTTCTTTTAAATGGGCAATCAAATTTTGTGTGCCTCTTCTTTTTACATAAAATGCATGTGGTGTGAGTGTATGGACTAGAGGAGGTACTGACATAGTGTTTCGATTCTTTTATAAAGTACCCCATGTATAGGTTCTTTCTTTTCTTGTTTTCAATCCCTTTATAACTTATACCTTCTTTATCTAAGGTCATTTTTGTGCATCTAACAATTTATCAAAGTTTTCCTTGCCTCTAGTGAACGTATAGATGATCTTAGATTGGTCTTCTATTTTCTTCTCTAGATCTTGAATTTTTGAGTTTTCCAAATTTTTGCAAATATTCTGAAGTTTCAAGAGTTCTTTAAACATATTGTTTGCTTTACTTTCAAGATCTGCAATCAAGTAATCTTTACTATTATCATTAGAAATTTTAGATTTCAAAACAGTTAACTCATTTTCTAATGATTAATTCTTGCTTTCTAGACTATTGATTTTCAAAATATTTTCTCTTTCAGCAAGAACTTTAGAGTCACATTATTTCATGCATGCTTCATACTTGTTTTCCAAAATAGAATATTTCTTATTACATTTAACAAGTAACTTATGAGTCCTAAGATATTCAATTTGCAATTCCTCATAAGTAGGCATGTTTTCACTATCACTGCTATCATGTGATTCAGTATCAAATGTAGTATTCAAATCAGCACAAGAATCATGCACATATTCATCTACTAAGATAGAAGGGACTGAAGTAACCTCATCATTGGTTAAAGCTACACAACACCGGTTACCTTTCTTAAGATCAGTGAAGCCTGAGTCGCATGGAGAGATTACTCCCTTTTGCATGGACGCACCATATCTCCACTCAAGTTCGTCCCAAATCTGCTTAGCACTACTACAAGCCAAAACCTCGTATAAAACATTAGAATCTAAAGCATGCAGTAAGGTATTCATGGCATCAAAGTTTACCTGTACTAAGTCCCTATTATGATCATTCATTTCAAACTCATATTTAGGAACATTAGTACACCCAATAGACTTCATAGGCACACAATCACCTTGATCAATGACTTTCCAAATTTTCCAATTTAAAGCTTTCACATACACAGTCATTCTAAACTTTTATATAACATAACCAATACCACAGAATACAAGTGGGTGTGTGACTAATCTTCCCTCACAGAAAGGGGACGCACTAACACGAGCCATCATAATCTTTTACTAAATAACTTCTAAGTCTAAGTAACGAGGCTCTGATACCAATTGATAGTTATGGTGCAACCCCAAGAGGGGGGTGAATTGGGTATTTAAAAATTTGTTGCCTAGGTCTACTGATTTTAACAACAATGCAATTTAGCCTAGGGTCAGTCTATGCAATCATCAAACACACATACACATGCAGTAAATGTACATTGCGAAAATGTAAAGAACACGCATGATATGTTATTGGGGTTCGGCCAACTGTGCCTACGTCCCCACCTTGGCCACACCAGCACAAGGATTACCACAATGAGGCTCACTTAAACGGGTGGAGTAGCACCTATACAAACCAGGTCAATTCAAGGGGCTGACCTCAACCGATACGCCTTAATAGGATGATACACCTAGCTTCTCTAGTTAGGTTTAAGCCAATCTGGGACTATTCCACAGGGCTAGTCTCCCTCTTCAGGCCCGTGCTTGGAATACAGCCAATGTGTATAAAATTGTTTGTACATGGAAATGCACTTCAACACAAGCAAATGAGTGCACCAATATAGATCAGTCAATAATGCAAGCACGAATGATATATAAATATGCTCAATGCTCAAATGTGTGCTAAACACTCAATCAAATATATATTTTCACTCTAGATCTAGAGTGTATATCTAAGCAAGATTTGAAACACAATATTTGAGTGTCACAATGTCAGATCACGGTTTCAAATATGTTAAGCAAGATAAATCAAACAAACTCAATAGGATATTTCAATGTATAAAGAACAATGGAGTTGTTTGAAAAACTAGTTTTTTATAAAAGGATTTTTGCACACAAAATCTAGGTTTAGGTAACTTACAACAATAATGCAAGAACCAAAACCCTCAAAGTCTTTCCACACTAGATTTATCAGATGAAATCGGTGGAAGAACTTTAGGCTATACTCTTGAGTAAAATCAATCAATCAATCAATATACCAAGAGAGAGTATTAGTTAGAAGAATTCAAGCACAATAGCCTTAAAGAAATACTCACAATGCTTAGAGAAAGAGAATGAGCAGTATGTGAGTGTTTGCAAGAAATATTTGGCTAATATAGGGTTTTTAGGGTTTTGAAAGTTGAGAGAATTTTTACCCTAATCAAGTTTTCTAATCCCCGCTAATTAAGACAAATGAACTGGTATATAGGGGTGTACAAAATTTACCGAAAAACCGAAAACCGGACCGAAACCGGACCGAAACACATTTCGGTTCGGTTTTTCGGTTTGCGGTTTCGGTTTCGGTTTTGGAATATAAAAAATTTCGATTTCGATTTCAGTTTCGGTTTGGGACCAAAACCGAACCGAAAAAACCGAAAACCGAATTAATAAAAATAATTATATAATTATATATTATAGATGCTGCTGGTGTTGCCGTGTTGGATCGCCAGTCGCCGGCGAGAAACCACCTCCAAATCCACCTCTGGTCGGTCTAGATGGCGGAGATTTCTGGGACGAAGTCCATGGCTCCATGCGACGCTTGCGCTCCTCTTCTTCGAGCTTAAGAGAGATGCCTCGGACACGATGGACACGACGGACAGAACACAATCAACACAGAACCCTTCTGCCTTCTAGATCCGTTTCATGAGGTGGGTGGAGAACAGGAGAAGCAGGCGATCTTGTTTCGGAGGCGCTTGGAGGGGATAATGGCCACTTCTTGGATGATCTTCTTGTTGGTGAAACGGATCCAGAACTTGCCGTGGAAATCCAGGGTCATGCGACTGCCGAGAAGATTTCTCGATCACCTGCCGGCTACCGAGAAGATTTCTTCACCGTCTTGGTGTGCAGTGCACAGTGCGCACCTCCATCTCTGTTTGTGTGTGTGTGTTTGCGAGAGAGAGAGAGAGAGAGAGAGAGAGAGAGAGAGAGAGAGAGAGAGAGAGAGAGAGAGAGAGAGAGAGAGAGAGGCCGGTGGCCACCGGTGAACTGCAAAAAGGGCAAGCAGATCTGCGAAGGAACATGCAGCTGCAGGAACCTGCTAGCCATCCCACATCGTTTGGAAATGGGAAATGAACTAGGATCCCACCTTATATATTTTATATGGATCCTTCTTTGAACATGTATCAAGGTTTGGGCTTTGCAACTAAAGCCTTGGCCCAGGAGTTCTGTGTCGTGATGGGCTGTGGCTCCCAGGCCCGAGTATTAATATTATTTTGATATTTTAAAATTCGGTAAAACCGAAAATAACCGAACCGAACCGGGAAGTTCACGGTTTGGTTTGTTCATAAACCGACGGTATACGGTTCGGTTTCGGTACAGTTATTTTGAAAACCGAGGACTTCGGTTCGGTTGGCGGTTTTGGCAAAAACCGAACCGAACCGAACCGTGTACACCCCTACTGGTATATATAGGCAAGGAGGATTTTTTGACCGTTGGGGACACAATGGGTATAATTAGAATTGTCTGAAAGACCATTAAGAAAGTTAACCTAGTTTACCCCTTTTAAAAAATTAGTAAAAATTATTTTAACCCACAAGGTTCAGGTGCTCGGCCTGAGTTTCGGGTGCCCGAACAAACACAGTCAAAAGTTCAACTTTAAGAGGTTCGGGTGTCCGAGTTGAGGACCGATTGGATGAACTAAAGTTAGTAGCCAAATGTCCAAGGTTCGGGTGCCCGAAGCTGAGTTTGGTTAACCGAACCTAGTAGTTTGGTCACCCAAGCCTCTATTTGAACATAAACATTTGGTCACCTGAGTAGTTGAAAAGTGCTCTGACAAGCATTCAGGTGCTCGACGAAGATATGTTCGAAAGAGGTTCGGTCGCCATAAGCTAAATCAGCATGTTGACTTGTTCGGTTGCCTGAGCCGCTTTACACGGCATAGCTTCGGTCGCCCGAATTCTCTCAACCTTTTCAATTTTCAGTCCAATTTTACCCAATTTATAATTCCTCTGATATGAGGATAATAATGGGGACTTATTAGTGCATTTGTTTAAAAACCAAAGGTCTTTCTATCTTATCAAAAAAATATAGCGTTGGTCGACCGAAGGGTGATCCCTAAGGTCTGTGTAGGAACCTAAAGTTCAATTATGGTCGTTTTGAGCATACCTAACTATCATGCATGATGCAAATTATTACAAGCCATACACACACAGAGTTTATAATAAATTACATCCCAGACTGAAGAAATAATCAAATGAATACAAAATACATCACACAGATCTTCATTCTTCGGCACGAACACCGCACGCCATCATGATATGTCTTTCAGTCCTAAAGTGCACACATGGTGAACCTGCATGCAATTCTCAGTATAACCATCAGTACCAAGAGTATTTGTCATAATCAAAATTGGGTGTGACCAATGAGGTCAACAATATATATATATATATATGTATTTTAGAATTTAAAGTTTTGAAAACCAACTATTCGAAATGGATTTTACAAATTTTGGATATATGACATGGTATTTTGAATAAAAATGAATGGTGGAAAGCTTGGTTGTTTATATGGTTATGTTTAAATGTTGAAATCATGTGCCGAATGATTTAATTGGTACAGATTATTGTATATCTGGATTTGAGATTTTGAAATATTGAACTGTTTGTGAAATACTGAAATTGTTTGCAAAATACTAGAAATGCTTGTGAATAATGCAAGGATTTGATATGATGGCCGAGGGCTGGGGTTTTGTTTAAACAACTGTGAGTCAGATTGTATTTGTGGTCGGGGGCTAGGTTTTTGGAATAATAGGAAATATATGTGAATTGATGTTTTAAATGGTGATTTCTATTATCTAAATTGCATGATATGCTTTAAGAACCCTAGGGACTAGTGTATTGTGAGCACGGTATCGTTGCTAGTGATTTGTTATGCGGCCATGTGCGCCCACACCTGTGCGGAAATATGTAAGGTGACCTTGTCTGATTTGCCTACGTAAGGTGAATGTACCCCTCTGGGTAAGGGCAATCGGACCAGCAGCTAAAGCTGCATATGCCTGCGGAGTATGTTAGTAGAGAGTATAGATGACTATAGTCTAGGTGGATCCCCCAAGACATTAGTCCAGCCTTTGGGCTGCACAACCTGTGCCATGGGGGAAGTAAATGGCGTGTTTGTCACTGGAAGTGTCTTATATTCGTATCTGTTAATTTATGTCAGTATAGATAATTAATAAGATAACGTCGAGGGCTTGCGGAGAAAAGTGAGTTCCCTAGTAGCAGTAATGGTATTAGAGCAGAGGGAAGCTAGTTGTATGGGCAGGTAATCTTCCCTATCTTCGGTTAATTGTGTGTGTGAGTATAAAATAATAATGATTTCATAAAATCGTCTATCTACTTAGTGAATTGGTTATTTTTTGTACACTAAATGCATGTTGGCCATACACTGACATTAACTCAGTATTTCCTTTACTGAGTTGTGCCTCACCCCTACTTTACAAATTATCTTCTCAAGAAATCCTAGAGATCGAGTCTAGCAGGCTAGAGGAGTCAAGCTAGTGGTTTAAATTTATATAGGTGGTGTGTATGGATAGAGATTTTATTTTTGTATAGTTTTATGGGATGTAATTATGTGAAAATAGAGATATTTGTGTATAAAGATAGTTAGAATTATGGTAATGTAATCTGAGGATTTTTTATTTTATTTTCATTGCGTATATGTTTCACATATGATGAATAAGTTATCAGGCATATAGACGTCACTAAAGCAGCACCCCGGGCCCATGTGGCAAGTCAGGGTCATTACAATGATATGTATTTATATGGGCGGAGCAAACACTTCGCTTGAGGGCTTGCTGAGAAAGGCGAGTGCCCTAGTAGGTATCATATGTAGTAGTCGGTTGCATAACGTATTAGGGTAGAAGGAAATTACTTGTATGTGCAGCTAAATTTTCTTATTCTTAGGAGCCTTTGCTAGTAAACTATTGTTTGAACTATGTGAGTACGAGATTACTTTTTCACCTGAGGGTGTACTGAGTAAGAAAAGTTCCCTGATATGCTTCAGTTGTGACCATTGGTTGCCTAAAGTATCAGAGCGGAGGGATGCTACTTGTATGTGTTGGTAATCACCCCCAATCTTTATGTATTCTCGTGAGTAAAATACCTTACATGTGTTTGATCAGGTTCAGGAAAGGATAGAAATTATGATAATGATTAGCAAATGATGAATACATATACATATGTTATTTACAAACCTCATGTTGGTCACACACTGATTTAATATATTTTTTCTTCCCTTACTGAGATGTGTCTCACGCGAATACAAATTTATCTTTTTCAGGACCTTCAGGTGATTGAGCTTAGAGAGTTCGAGGTTGTTATAATATTTTTTATTATAGAAAGGAAAATGATATAGACTTTGATGATACTTTTGGAATGTATAAGTTTTATGTTTTATGTTTTATGTTTTAAGTCTTCTAAATTGTGAATACTAGAAGTTGTAGATTATGTTTTTGGAGATATGTATATATATATATATGGATACAGGTGGATGAATGGTTTATTTTGGAATGTAGACAGATGTAGAAAACTCTGCTATTATATTGGTTGAGGATTGTAGTTATGTTTTCCGCTGCATAATTGTTAATGAAATAACAGGTACAGGAAAATGGATAACGTGGCACTCGAGTCCTACTAGGCGGCTTCGGAGCATCACGAAGCAGAGTTTATTCAGGTATTACGCACCAGACTGGGTTTCCAGGTTTGGGGTGTTACAATATCCTTCATATTCTTAGAGATATACAATTTATAACTCAGTTATATTTAAAAGATTAACACATATACGAGAAACAATTTCAAGTTTTCTCTCATATCTTCAACTCTAATGACTTAAAACTATTGAAGACAACTAAACATACAGTCATTAATACAAAATAATTTGTTATTATCAAAATCAAGTTGATCAAACTTTGGGGTTAAGAGGACAAATATTGAATTACATAATAAATAAAATGATTAATATTTTTAAAATGATCCCATAAATTTGTAATTTCAAGTTTGTATTAACTAATAATAATTGAATAAAATATCAAAACAATTAACTAATAAGAAAGTTATTAAAATAAAATTTTATTTCTAAAAAAATATAAAATTTAAAAATTAAAATTTAAGATATCTATTTTAATATAATAGCATAGAAGTATAGGCATTAAAAAGATTTTAAACAGCACACAATATCATGGTTGTATGGAATCAAAATACTTACCTAATACAGTTTTAGTAGTTGAAACATGTTACTTCCCTAACATGTAAATTTTTTTCTTGCAATTAAGGGGTCGTTTGATATTATTGTTAAAAATTAGAAAAATGAAAATTAAAAATGAAAAACCAAAAACCATAAATAGAAACTAAAAATTGGAAATCAGCAACCTTTTTTTGTTAACATTTAAAAAATTAATGCAAATTCAAAAATTAATTAAAAAATGCTCATTTTCATCTTCAAATCAAAATACTACAAAAATATGATTAAAATAATAAAATTACAAATAATATTATATTAAAAAATTACTATAATAAAAATAAATTTTATTAGAATTGTTTTATTTCAAAATTTGCTTTACAATAAAAATTACACAGGGTCAAGAGCCCCTTAGATCATACAAATGTCTGAAAACGCCAGTTCTAAACTCTTTCAGACACTTGACTTAGGCTTATTTTTCCCCAAAACTCATCAAAGGGTACTTCTAAGCCATCCACAAGTGTCCTTGAGGAAAGATCAAAGGGACCGAAAACAAGGTAGATCTTAGGGGACCATAAAATCTTTCTAATGTGCGGGATCCTCCTGGAGAGGCAAGCATAGAGCATACTCGAATCCTTTTTACAAGCTCATAAAGGTGGATACAAAAGCCTTTCAAGCAACAGTTTTTAGGAATTTGGAATTTAGAAAGCCATGGAAGAAGAGAAAACTTTAGATAGGTTTTCTGGTGTTTGGCGTTGTGGTGTTGCCTCGAACAGGAACGCAACCCCCTTATTTATAGATATGAAAGCTCACTATTACAAAACTTATTAGGACTAAAGTAATTTTAATAAAGTTACCTGACACAAACTTTTACATAACAAAAAGCAGCATCTTTTACATAAAGTAACGACATAACCTAAAGAAACTTTAATAAAGAGACATGACATAAAGTTTTACATGACATAAAGCAATGACATGACTTAAAGCTTCTTTAATAAAGTGACATGACACAAGCTACTTTAATAAAGTGACACGATACCCGACAATCAACAACTTGGCAGTGCTGGGTCTACATGTGGTGTGAAGGAGACAAGTTGAGATTGATGTAGTCCTCATCAGTAATTTTTCTATACACTGGATGGTAGTAAGTGGGTAGAAAGTCGTTGTGTTCATCAGTCTCCATAGGATCATGGGAATCCTGATACAGATCTCTTACAGGGATGTCTTTTGGTGGAATGAGATTGTTAGGAACAAGCTGGATAACTTCGGGGCCATAAGAGATATTATTGAGTCCACAGAGAAATTGAATTAGAGACTATTTGAAACTTGGCCAAAGCTTGGTGAGATCATGGACTGTTTCCCATTCGAAGCTGTGTTATGGGACCATAACAGATTCCTCTGGGTATTGTAGAAGTAGGGCCTATGTAAGATGAACACATAATGAACCCCTAAGGCTTCTTCTAAAGTTAATTTCCAGACGTTCTGATTTCCCATTAATTCAATCAATTTCTTTCTCCATGAGGACAAAGGGTCAAACAATTGGAAAAGGGTCCGAAGGAGAGAGTCTTTATTGGTTGGCTTGTACAAATGTTCATACACTTCTTGAAGGGGGAAAATGATTGTATGTACCTGCAAAACAGACATACACTAGATATACTATAAAATATTAGGATCAGATAATGAGGACGGACTGAGGAAATAAGGGTTGAGGAAGGGTTTGAAGGGCCAGGAAAATGATGTCTAATCAAGGTGGCATATACTGGAACATGAGCTTTGACAAAGCTATTTATGCGACTGGGGGTGAAGGTTTGGACTGGAAGGGGATCGAGGAGTTCTAGAGGATAGATCATTTCTTTTGTAGTAGAGAGGTGAAAAATTTCTTCTAGTGAAGCCATGAAGATTAAGGGTATGACTTTTTTGGCAAGGATAAAAAGGGTTGATTGTTTTGGTCTACTGAGCATATATGTTAATATATTGTGTTTTCCTTTTATATGTTTCAAAGTGAAATCATATCTGGAAAACCAATCTTTAAGACGAAGTATTTGGGGATCTGGGAGAATCTTGTTCTAAAATTCAAGTGCTTTTGGAAAGCTAGAATTATCCATCTTGATTATGAAATGTCTAGTTCTGACATGAAAATCAAATTTCTGGATCCTGTATCTTACGACAAGGATTTCTTTATAAACCGTGTGATAATGCTTTTGTGAAGGTTTGAATTCTCCATTGGCATGTCCACAGTAGTTTCTTTTTTTATCCTTTTCTTCAAGCAATAATGCCCCCCCCCCTCCCCCAGAAGTGATCACTTGCATCAGTTTGTAGGATGAGATTCCCAGTTGATGGGATTGTGAGAGGTGGTGGATTTTGTGCAGCTTTTTTAAGGTGCTTGACAGCATTAGTTAGATATGGGCCCCACGGTGGTGGATCTTTTTTCAAAAGCCTGGACAGCTGGCTAGTGAAATCAGCCACATGAGGAATAAAATCTCTTATGAAGTTGATGATGCCAAGAAACTGTTGAATTTGGTTTTTCAAAAGATATTCATATGGAAAGCCTAATAATTCTTCAGCAGTATGTGGTCCAAGAGTAAATTCACCATGTAAAATCTTCATTCCTAAGAAATCAATTTCTCGCTTTCGAATGCTACTTTTCTTTTAAGAGAGCATAATTTCATGTTGATCAACCAAATGATGAAAGTATTGCAGCAGTTGATAATGATATTCCTGGGTCTTGGAAAAGAATAATATATCATCAATATATATCAAAGCACCGTGGAGAATAGGATTGACTATCCTTGTCATGGCCTTCTGAAATAATGAAGGAACCATTTTAAGCCCGAAGGGTAGAATAGTTCATTGAAAATGTTCATTTAAGATGCAGAAAGCTATTTTGTATCGATCATCAGCATGAATCCCAAGTTGCCAAAATGCTCCCTTAAGATCAAATTTTGAAAAAATCTTTACTTTTGTAAGATGAACGAATAAATTCATGTGCTTTGGAATAGGGAACTTATCATCTTTAATGAAAGCATTTAAGGGCTTATAATCAATCACCAATCTCTTTTTTCCCCTCACCTTCTCTGATCGTTTTTCCACATAGAAGACTTGACATGCCCAAGGAGAGTTTGTGGGCTCAATAAGGCCTTCTTTTAGCAACTGCCTACGTTCAACTCTTGCCATTTTCATATCTGAGGGTGTCATACCTGGATGAGAAGATTTTGTTGGATTAACATCTTCATTGAGCTTGAAAGGCAGCTCGATAAAGAAATCAAAATTTTTCCAGAGAGGTTTTCGGTGATCAAATTGATCATGGCTTTCAGCACAGAGCTTTAATAATTGATCTTGGATAGGCTGATAATCTGGATTTCCTTCTTCTAAAGAATATACTTTGGTCATAGGAGTAAAAGGCTTAAACTCCCGCTTGCACTTGATTCTTGTGGGAAGGATTCTGAGGGATTTGGACTAGCAATAAACATCTGATCCTAATATGACATCTTTATAAAGAAGAGAACTTCCAATGACATGAGCCTAAATTGTACAGTTGGGAAGAAGCTTGATTCCAACCTTCCTTTTGGATATCAAAGAAGTAGTAAAATTTTGATCATTGTCTGCTTTGAGAAACTGGGTACTATGAGACCAATATTCTGAGGGGAGAATCTTTGGATTAATCATGGTCTTGTAAGAACCTGTATCAATATATGTGATAGCAGGAATGGGCTTGCTATATTTTTTCAGGAGAATTTAGATTTGGACATGAGGGCTTAATTGGGTCTGTTTTGAAAGGAACATCTGTTGAGCCTAGAACACTTCTTCAAGAGAATCAGAATAATCATCATTAGAATAATCCGAATCAGAAGGATGAGTTGTGGGAAGAACGAAGATTGTATCACTATCCATTTCTTCTTGTTCTAAGTAGATGTATTCAATATCAACATCTTCAACTTGTAATTGTTGAATCATTTTTGCTGATTTTGCTCGATTATGAGGACACTGTTTTGCAAAATGTCCCTTCTTGCCACAGATATAGCATTGGGAAGATTTCTTGGTTCCTCTTTTGTGCTTCTTCCTAAAGAATTTAAACTTCTTGGACTTCTTATGACTAGAGACTTTGTGAAAATGCTTATTCTTTTTTAAGCTACACGTGCAGCTTTTATCCTTGCATTTAATCTATAAATAGGGCCTTTTACACTGCTTTTTAAACCTGTGATTTTGTTGAAGCATCTTGGAAAATAACTCATGAGTATCACAGAGTTTATCCAAAGAAGCAAGAGCCAGTTGTTGAATTTATCTGAGAGAGATTTCTCTAAGTGGTCTTTGGAGAGAATTAATTTTCCTCTTGTGTTCTGATTGAAGTTCCTCAAAGAGTTAATATAGACATGTCTCAAATTTTCATCATTGAAACCTCCTAAGAGGTAGTATCTCTTAGACATTCTTTGGTAATGAAATTCAAGGTCTTTTCTCTTCAGAGAACAACATCGCATCTTAAAATATTCTTGCCTGACTTGAGTGGCGTGCGTATCTAGGTCTCCAATGAATTCCTGGTAGAGAGTGCCAAGTGTAAAGGTAGGAGATTGTGATCTAATAAATTGCAGCTATCTGTAGTCTCCTAGAGCTTGAAACCAATCTCTAAGAGATCCAATAAACCTGGATGCGAGTTCCATTAAAACAGATTCTAAAACATTCCTTGTCTTGGATAATTGAAGATCAATCCATGCTCTGAATTCTCCTATTTCGTCTCTCTATTTGATTGGAGGATATCGTCAAAGGAGAACCAAGGGCCATTCCTTGGGGTTCCTAAGCTCTTGTTTAAGCTTTTGTGGGTTATTCAACAATTGGAGTGGTATAGACATATCATCTATATCCCGAGCCCAAGATGGTTCAGGGTTTGTTCGAGTAGCCATGAACATCTGAGTGATATCAACAACATGTTCTTCTTGGGATGAGGCTAATAAGACTTAAGTGGAAACATCATTGTTATCATCACTTACAGAGGTTGATTCCGATGGAGAAGAAATCTCATTTACAAGTAAGGATGGGTATTTGGGCTCAAATTCAGACGGAATCACAAGGGCCTTGAGTTTTTGTTCTGGGTAAGAGGTAGATGGTACTGGTTTAGGTGATGGAGGATTTGGCTGTGAGGTGTTGGAACTTGCTTTTTTATGTATGAGGGAATGTTTTATAAAAAACTACAGTTGTGGACTTAAAGTGTTTGGAATAATCAGGTTGTGTATATGAGGATAGGGGAGATGGTAAGGAAAAGGAGGAGTAAGAAGGAGTGTAAGGATAAGCCTTGGGTATATAAAAGGATGGTGAAGGCGGAGGTTTGTGAAAATCTTGCTCCATCTAGGATAATTTATCTTTGAGCTTTCTGATTTCTGCCTCTTTGAAATCAAATTTTTCTACGAAGTACCCTGTTTTTATGTAGTATCTTAAATCTGCATCAAGTTGGTCAATTCTGGCCTTTAGATCGGTATACATCTGTTCAATTATGGAATCAAATTGGCCTATGCGGCTGTCCATTTGAGAGCTTTGAGAGATTAATCTATCGACTTTGTGGTCCAAAGTTTTAAAAGTTTCATTTTGAACCATGGCGTATTGAGTTTGCCAATTGAGGACTTGCTCAGCTTGAGAAGGTAGCTTTTTGGTTCCATTAGGCTGGATTTCTGTAGGCTGGCAAAGGGTTTGGAATAAAGATTTGCCTTTGGTTGTGATTTTGATTCGAAGGGAGGGAAATTTTTATCATATGAGGAAGCCATAAAATAAGGAATGGGTTCTGGAGCTGGATGAGGAGTAATTTTAGGAAATTCAGGTATGGGCTCTAGTTCCGGTGATAATAATCCTTCTTCTGTTAAGATTTGGAGAGCTCTTTCATAGATCCATAGTGGTCTTGGCTTTTCTTTGGCAAGATTAGGCCCTATCCAAGGACTATCTGGATCATCTGATCCTCTTCGTTTAGGAAGAGGTTTGCACGTACTCCGATGTTGGTGAGGAACGAAACCGCAATCACAATCTTCATCACACATAGAGGGATGCACATCCCATATGAAATGTCCTTCAATCTTGTCTGTATAGACTATAAATCCATAAGCTTTAACATAGCTTATGGGAATTTTGTCTTTAAATGTGATAGGACGAATCATAAGAGACTGGAATATAAAAGGAGTGCTGGATGAAGGAGCCTCTGGCGGTTTAAACACTGTCTTTACTTTTCCATCAAAACATCTTTCAAACTTGGCGTCTGAAAGATGGATAGGTTCCTTTTGCTGATGAAGTCGTTCATAACTGGTAATCCATTCTAAAGGAATAAGCTGCTTCAAATCGTCTTTGGAAATTTGCCTTGGAATTTGAAGAATGGAGGGGACATCATCTCCTCTTTCTACAGTAATCAGTATGGTATTTTCAACATTTCCTGGGAGTGGAAGATCAACAACATGATCTTGTAGTCGATAAATGAGCTAATGATGAAGAGTAGCCATATAAGAAGATGCTATTTGTGGAGCTCCTAAGATTTGCAACTGGATCTTCATACAGTTCTTGAGATTCTTATCCCTAAGAGGGATATTGAAATTGGGGAAGAAAGTAAGTGAAATGCTTCCTGCCTGGAGAGTGGTGAGAGAGGTACTGATAACGACATACTCATACTGAGTGAATGTAGTGTTAAGAAGGGTAATTCTAGCAGTGACTGGGAGACCTTTCCGACCATGGAGAATGGGAATTAGACAGATAGAACCAAAATGGAGATGGGTAAAAACCTCCTTGATCCATTGATCAATCATATCTTGGCTGATCTTAAGGTCTACATATTGTTCCTTGGAAGAGGAAGGAATGAGACACTTATCAAGAGCGGTGGTCTGGACGTACTCTTTAATTGGTGATCTCTAATGAGATATAAGTGTTCGCACTTGTTGTGCCAAAGATTTCTTTCTGCGAAATATATTGTAGGAACTTAGGAGAGGAAGATAAGTTTTTTCAATCTAGGCTGAATCAGGTATGTAGGAATATTCTACAAGGTTTGCGATTTTTGAAGAGACAGCTCTCTTGATGGAGGGAGGAAGAGAGATGGAAGAAGAAAGTCGTGTAGGAGTGATTTCTTTGCTTTGGGATTTCATGGGGAAGAGCGGTGGTCTGGACGTACTCTTTAACTAGTGATCTCTAATGAGATATAAGGGTTTGCACATTTGTATGATCTAAGGGGCTCCCGACCTTGTATGGTATCAGAGCCATCTTACGTGGAGTCCACGAAGTTGAGATCATTAAGGTGAATACAATAAGAATGAAAGCAACAGGAAGTAAGGAATTTATCTTCCCCATGGAATCCCAGAGCACATAAATCACTCTTGCACGACTTTCTTCTTCCTTCTCTCTTCCTCCCTCTATCAAGAGAATTGTAAAAATGAATCATTTAATCTAAAAAAATTATTTCAAGATATTAAAATTTTTGGCAATAAGTTTTCTAAAAGATTGAAAATTATAAAATTTGATTTTTAACTTTTTGTAAAATAGCTGAAAATCGATAATAGAAAAAAAAAAATTAATAATAGAAACAAATGCATTTTTATAATATAATTTTTCGTTCCTAAAAAATAAGAACAAACAATTGAAAATAACAACATACCAAAGGAACTGATTTTTATTCCACACCATGCAGTACACACTACACACCTTTATTTTTATTTTATTATTTTTTGGAATGATGAGAAGCCTACAGTTTTCATATCAAAATTTGTGGAATTCATTTATTCGAAATTTGTTGGGCGCAACTCCGTAACAGCTACCTTCAGCAGTGATCATAAGGAGAAGCTAGGAAGAATCCCTTTATCTTTTCAAGAATGGGCAGATTTCTATTCTCTTCTGTGAATTTTCCTTTGCCGTTTTCTCAAATGCCCAGTTCAACTCTATCATTTTGCCTTTCGAATCCGTGTCTTAGGCTGTCTTCCTCAAGGAGTTATGGAGGTCCGCAGCGTGGATTTTGCAGCCCTCGACTCTCAAATACAACATCCACTAGAATGCTTTGTACTAGAGCTGTATTATCTGAGGTTCCCAATCAGAAACAGTACCCCAAAATAGGTGCCCAATCAATGGGACCAGTACCACTCAATCAGCTTCTTCAAGTGGTTGAGAGTGCTGCTAAGTCTGGCGCTGAGGTTCTCTCTCTCTCTCTCTCTCTCTCTCTCTCTCTATTTCTTTGTTTGAGTTCCTAGTTTTGAATTTCGCTTAAATGTGGATCATACTTTCTATATGAATTCGTAGTCTTTGTAGGCCTCTTCTATGAACAAAATTAGATTTTCTCGGTTTTCAAGCTGTGAGAACTGATAATTTCGAGGCTGCAATTTGTGACTTTTGAGCTGTTCAGTTTGATAATTGCGGGTAAAATAATGAGCTTGTTTTGTTAAATGTTATAAGCTGCACATATTCCATTGGCTAAAACAGTTGTGAAATTTCCAAGTTATTTTCCAAACTAGGTGTACAGATGCCACTGTGCACCCTGCCATGGGCGACTTGCTCAGGTCAAGCAGTGCCAACCCAAAAAAAATTGCATTTGAAGTAAATAACTCGTACATTATTTGTATAGATAATTGTACAACCTGAAAATTATCAACATGACCGTTCACAAAAAACAAACAACAACAATAACAACAAACCAAGTCTTATGTCTTGCTACGTGGGGTCAGTTACATGATTTCTTTTCTGCCAATATATATAATCGTGGGCAATTTCCTCAGACAATTTTAGGGTTATTATTGGATGTGATTCCAATATGATTATGTATCCGCATGAAAGAAGTGGGGTTAGCCTTCAGACCAGTAGCGTGAGAGAATTCCTTGACTTTATCAATGTGAATGCTCTCATTGATCTCCCTCTTATTGGTGGCAACTTCACCTAGTCCAACTCTAGGGAGCCGTCTTCCTTTTCAAGGATTGATAGATTCCTAATTTTGGTTGTGTTGGAACTTCATTTTCCTCACGTGATTTAGAGCCTACTTCCTAGGCCCATCTCAGATCATTTCCCCGTCTCCCTTGACATGGGGGGAGTTAAATGGGGGCCAACCCCCTTTGGCTTTGAGAATATGTGATTAAAACATGATGGTTTTGGGGAGTTAGTGAAAACTGGGTGGTCTGCTATTCTAGTCCCATGGATTTGTGCTTGTCTTTGCAGTTGAAAACTAAAGATATGGAATTGAAACACCTTTGGTAATGTCCAAGTGAAGAAGATTGTTATTGTTAATGTCATCAAAGTGATTGATGAGAAGGAAATAATCGAGGGTATTGATGATGAATAGAGAGCAAAAATAGCTATGCTTAAGAGAGAATTGAACGAGGTTATTAATCTTGAAGAGATATCTTGGAGGCAAAAATCTAGAGCTTTATGGCTCAAAGAGGGGGACCATAATACAAAATTCTTTCATCGGACAACAAATGGTCATCGTAGAAGTAACATCTTATCCAACATTGAAATTGGGTAAATCACCTTAACTAAGGAAGAGGATTTTAGGGAAGGTATTTGTGATTTTTATATAGACCTTCACACTGAACAAGAGGCTTGGAGACCTACAGTGGATAGCATCAATTTCAGGTCTCTCAGTTCTTCTAGTGCGAGATGGCTTGAGAGACCGTTTGAAGAAGTAGAAGTCCTCCAAGCTATTAAAAATTGCAATGGAGATAAAGTCCTTGGACCGTATGGTTTTTCCTTGGCTTTCTTTTAGGCTAATTGGAGCCTCCTCAAGCATGACTTGTTATACGTGTTTGAGGAGTTTCATAGATAAGGAAAATTCGTCAGTTGCATAAATACCACTTCATCATTCTTGTTCCAAAGAAAGTTGGGGCTGCTAACATCAATAATTTTTGCCCAATTAATAAATCATTGCCAAAGCACTAGATGAGAGGCTCAAAAAAGCAATACCGGAAGTCATTGGTCAATATCAGCATGCTTTTGTGGTTGGAAGACAGATTATGGATGCTGCCCTTATTGCTGATGAGGTGGTGGATGCCTATTTGAAGTAGGGAAAAAGGGGAATAGTGTGGAAATGGGATATGGAGAAAGCATTTGATTATGTCAACAGGAACTTCCTTCTTTATTTCCTTAGGAAAATGGGCTTTATGAAGCTATGGTGTAGTTGGATTGCTTAATGCATCAAAACGTCAAGCATCTTAGTGCTCATAAAATGGCTGCCCTTTTGATTTCTTTCGCTCCTTGAGAGGCTTGAGCCAAGGAGATCCCTTGTCCCTGCTTCTGTTAATTTTGGTCATGGAGGTGCTTAGCCTTATGCTGATGAAAGCTACTGAAGGAAGGATCTTTAGAGGTCTCAAGATGTGCAGAAATGGAAGGCTTATAGAAGTTTCTCATCTTCTTTTCACAAAGGATACTATCATTATCCTCAACCTCTGATGCATTTTGTTAGGGTTTGAGGTTGTCTTAGGCCTAAAAGTGAACCTTGGTAAAAATGAGCTTGTTCCAAGTGGAGAGAACATGGGGAGATTTTCCTTGCTGGTCTTTTGAGTTGCAAGATGGGAACCTTTCCCATTAATTACCTTGGTCTCCTCAGAGCCAAATTCAAAGACAAAGGAGTCTAGGACCCTATTATTGAAAAGTTTGAAAGGAGATTAGTAGGATGGAAAATAAATTTCTTATTAAAAGGAGGCAGACTCACTTTTACTAGGAGAACTTTGACGAATCTTCAAATTTACTTCATGTCTCTCCTTCCTTTATCGGCCTTAGTTGCTAGGACATTGGAGGGAATTCAGAGAAGATTTCTTTGGGGACGCTTAGGTGAGGAGTTTAAATGTCACCTTGTTAGATGGGGAGTGGTCAAATAACCCATTTGTTTGGGAGGTTTGAGGTTGAAATCTCTCCTCACTTCCAATAAATCCCTCCTCGGGAAGTGGTTATGGAGGGTCATAAAGGAGAAATACCACTTTTGGTGGGATATAATTGTTTCTAAATATTGGCTTGAGCACAATGATTGGACCACTCAAAATAGAAGGGGGGTCCCTATGGAGTGGGAATGTGAAAATTCATTAGGAAAGGATGGGATGATTTGTTCCAATTTGTGACATTTCAAGTGGGGAATGGGGTCAATGTTTACTTTTGGCAAGATGTGTGGTGTGAGAATAGTAATCTTAGAGCTGCCTTTCCTTCCATCTACAACTTGGCTTGTGACAGAAATGCCCTTATAAGTCATCATCTCCAGATCACCGATCATGGAATTTTATGGGACATTCCTTTTACTAGGAAGGTGGCAGATTGGGAACTTCAAACACTCTTTGACTTTCACAGATTTCTCTACAAATTTTGTCACCAAAACATCCCCAACAAACCAAAATGGGCTTTGGACAAGAATGATGTTTTCGCTGTTAAATCTCTCTACAAGAAGCTGTCATAGTTGGGAACAAATTGCAATAACTCCCCTTGGATTCTCATTTGGAGGATGGCAGCCCTTTCAAAGGTTGCCTTTTTACTTGGGAGTCTGTACATGGAAATATTTTAACCCTCGCTAATCTGCATAAAAGAGGGCTTACAATCACTAATAGGTGTTTTCTCTGTATGGCTGATACAGAATCAGTCAACTGTATTCTTCTTCACTGCCCCTAGACAAGGAACTTGTGGAATTTGGCTCTTTCCTTGGCTGGGCAGCAGTGGGTTATGGCAAATTCAGTTGGAGGGGAGGTTTGTGTTTGGAAAGGCATTAGAGCCACCAAGGAGAAGCGTAAGGCTTTGAACCTCATCCCTCTCACCATCTTTTGGTGTGCTTGGAAAGAAAGAAATAAGTGAGCCTTCAAAGATTCAACTACTTCGCTTCAGGCAAAGACCAATGGATTGCTGCTGTCTCCAGCCGGCATAGTGGGAAAATTATTAATGATCATTATGTAATCCTTGATGTTTGTGACACTCTTCAGAGTGGTTGATGTTTTGTAAAACGGGTTCGCATCCCCTCAAAGCTTTGCTAATATATTTTCTCTCTGCTGGTAAAAAAAAAAAAATTGAGGGCTATTAAACCCTTACTATCTTTTTCCAAGTTATTTTAGGTCTACCCCTACCTCTTTTGTTGCCACTAACACTAACTGGTTCACTTTTCTCCATTGGTGCACCATTTGCCCCATGTTGCGGATGCCCAAACCATCTAAGCTGCACAACCTTCTCTTATTTTCTACAAGTGAAATTATCAACATGACCATAGGATGCTCCTCCTTTCTGAGCAAAAAAATGCAATGCGAGGAGATGCGTGTTGGGATGTGTGATACTACAGGAAACTTGCAAACTCCTCCTTTCAGATAGTTATAGTATACTATCCGCCTGAAAAAGTGACTAACGAGGGAAACATACTTCTCTGATTTGGGGATTTCATCCCAACGCATACGCAACCTCAATACAACAGCAAATCAGGAATATATGGTGAACAACATGCTTTTGGAATCCTGGCACTCCATCGCAATGCACACAACCTTCGACAACGAGAGCAATTATAAGTACACGACGAACAAATCATAAACATAGAAAATACCAGTGTTTCAGGCCCCAATAAACTCAGTAAACATTGACACATAGCTTCCAGCAGTACAAAACAATCATTCCCTGGGTGCTGTACCAATAAAAAAAGGGTGAGATATTTGGACAAAAAACATCACCAAAAAACTTCAAAAATATGTTTATAGAGGGATTCAAACACTATAGGACGAATTTAGTCAGAAACATGCTCGGAATAACCTTCATGCTCTGGCGCATGGGTTCTTCCCTGCCTGCCTTTGACTAGTGCTTGAGGGCATGTGGGAGGAGCTTTGGTGATGGGATTTTAGTGGTGGGCAGATAGGCAATGTCTGTGGGTGGCTATAGTGTTGGTTTTGCAAAACCTAATGGGTTTTTTGTGTTCTTGAACTGGCAATGTTGTTTAGGATTTCCAGTGACTACTGTGGCTTTCGGCAGCTGCTGGGTGTTTTCAGGCCTATGGTGGTGCAGGAAATTCTCCTATGATGGTAGACATGCAGCGGATTTAGGGTTTTAGGCTTTGTTTTTGATGGTGGCTGTGACATTTAAGGTTTAGGAATTAGAATCATGCTTTGATTCTATGTTGAAGAATTGGGTAAAATGGAATACTTAATCACCATCATAGATCTCTCTCTCTACTTATAATGTATGTCAAGTACATACCGATGACCATAGTACCCATACTGACACGAACTTACATAACATTAGCACATATTAATTATGCTAAATGACCAAAGTAACCCTTAACAGAGCCCAGACAGCATCTTGATCTGCAGAATGAAAGTTGTAGGATTGTAGCTTAACTTGTGGGCCATAACGAAGTCCCCCTAAGGTATTGATTGATATGTTTCTGTTTATCTTCATCAAAAGATCTTCGGGCAACTAATTTGAGAAACTAAAGCATTTATGCATCAACATCTTTATCTTGTAGGTCAAAGTACACAACTTGAAGGGCATCTCTTGATCACGTTTGATCAGAATGCGTTTTTCCACCATCATATGCCACGTAAGGTTTCACCTAGTAAGTGATGCTGGCCTCTGTAGTCAACATTGATGAATAAGACCACCAAGTGCATGCGAGGCCCTTGAGACAAAGAATAACCATACCAAACTTTTCCTTTGAATAGACACTGATAAGAAAAGATGTTTTTGATTTGGTTGAACCAATCAAAGAGTAGCTTTGTGGTGCCCTCTTCAGTGCTCTCAGGGAAAGCATCCTATTTCCATAATCTGGCTTACTGGGAGTTTGTGTGAGAGGAGGCAAGGTATTACAGACACGAACAATAGTTAAATTGCTATCTGGTTCTACAAATTCCTTTGGTTTTTGAATCTAATCAAAGAAGGAAGGAAGAGAGAGTGGACTCAAGACAATCAAATTTAGAGATAATTTGTTTTTGGAAAGTGACTGCTTGAGAATTGAGGGGAGCTACCTGAGTGGTCTATTCCAGATTTGTTCTTTCCACATAAATATTTGAATCACTTTGTAAACGACTAGATCAAATTGGTCCTTCTTCACCATTTTTCTTGTGTGTTTTTTTTGGGTTCGATCCTTTCTGGTCTGGCTGCACATTTGTCTAGTTGGACTGGTTCTGGCAGAACTGGTTAGATACTTACAGAACAAAAGTTAGGACATTGCTTCTTCAATGGTTGATTGGGGGCTGCTCCATCTCTACTTCTACATGCATTGCTTCTTCAACTGCTACAGATGATGGGGGAAGCTCCAGTGGAGGTGATCAAGAGCGAGAAGTTCAATGGTAGATGATGGTGATCAAGGAGTTGTTGTTGGACAAATTCTAGGACCTTCAATCTAAGCATCAGTGGTGATGGTGGCAGGGCTAGATGGCGACAATATGGTGAAGATCGTGAATGTCGTTCGAGTTTGTGTTTCCCTTGGTCAGTGAAGGTTTATGCAGTGTGTTGATTGACTGTGGGGGTCAAAATTGAGCTGGAAATAAATGGAAACGGAGACAATGAAGGGAATCGATTCGGTGAAGGTCTTTTAGGCCTCTGTTTAGGCTGGTTTCGGCAAAGAATCCGCATTCATCAGTGGGAAGGTTTGATGCTGATGATTATGACAAAATCGATGACGACAACATGGGGCACTCGGGGATTTGGGAAGCACGGAAACTTGAAAAAAATGCTGTAGCTAATCAACAAGGAAGGAGATGAAGTCATTCGATGGCTCTGAAGGGATTCAGCTGAGGGAACAATTTTTATTTTTTATTTTTAAATAATTTGCCACTAATGTAAAAGATTGATCAATAGAGAGATGGAGGGAGTGATGGTGGCAAGGCAGTTTAATTTGGAAATGCGAACCCTACATGCCTGCGAGTTTAAAAGAAAACTTGCAAATAACACTGTTAATCATTGATACTCTGGCAATTTGAGTTTGGATTGCAAACCATGTCAAATAACACTGATAGCTGTATTGGATTAGAGTTTTCTCTAATACTGCTTAATGTAGGATCAACATCCAACAACGTTAATTCTCAATCTTATCTAAGTGAAATCTAATACATAAGGGCCTTTTATGGGCTTTCACAATGCTTGGAAGATAAGGAAACTAAATTAAAACCTAATTAAGCCAAAGTAGTAGTTTCCTAAATAAAAATAACCTAGAATCTTGAAGATATAACCCTAAGAAAAATGCCTTGTTGAGATTGCTTTCTAAAGTGGGAGGATAAGTTTCTTGATCTTACTTGAAATTCTGGCTAGGTCTCTTTTAGATCATTTTCTTGTTTGGTTGGAGCCTAGAAAGGTTAAATGAGGCCCTACTATTCAATTTGAGATATGTGGATGGGTCATCATGGTTTTAATAATGTGGTTAAAGAGACTTGGAGTAGTTGTGATGTTGTTGGTCAAGAAGGCTTTGAGTTATGAAAAAGCTGAAAGGGATTAAAGACGTGTTAAAAGATGGAATTTAGAGGTGTTGAGAAATGCTAGAGTAAAACAAAAAATCAGTTTTTTTGACTTTTTGAGTGAGCTGAGTGTGTTAGGTAGGAAAGAGATTGAGGAAGGGCTTTATGTTTATGGAGAGGAGAGAGTTAAGCATGTGAATTTAAAAAATAAGTTAGGGACTTTTAAAGGAGGTTAGGAGTTGAAGGCAAATAACACAAGTTGAAATGGGTAAGGGAGGAGGGGGACTATAATTTAAAGTTTTTTTTCGTAAAGCAGCAAATGGACAAATGAGGTGTAAATGTATAATAGAATTGGACTTGATGGTTGGGGAAGTAGTGTTTGATGTTAGGATGATAGAATAGAGGCCACTGATTTCTTTGAAGATTTGTTCACTGAGGAAGATTTAGAGGGGATGGGTGGAATCCTATTGTGGATACATGGATGTCTTGGTTGGAGAGGCCCTTTAAGGAGGAGGAGTTTAGAGCAATAGTGTTTAGTTTAGAGAGGGATAAGGATTTGGGGCTGTATGGGTTCAATATAGCTTTTCCTCTAGGAGTGTTGGGATGTGATGATAGTGGATCTAGTGATGGTTTTTTTGAGTTTCATGGTAATGGTAAATTGGGGAAAAGTGTTAATTCTGCCTTCATTTAGGTCAACTAAAGTTTTAGAGTTTCAGTCTACTAGTCTAGTATTTAGCATGTATAAGATAATTGCTAACGTGCTTGCTAATAGGCTGAGTTTTGTCCTTGGTGATATTATTTCTCTAACTCAAAAGTGCTTTTGTGGGAGGGAGGCAGATTGTGGACGCCATCTTGATTCCAAATGAGGTGGTGGAGGATGTTTCTTTTAGGAAGAAGAGCACTTTGAGAAGGCTTGTGATAGAGTTAATTGGGAGTTCTTGGATAGGTTGCTTAGGAGGAAAGGGTTTTGAGCTAGGTGGAGGAATAGGATGAGGGGGTGCTTATCTTATGCTTATTTTTCAATGATTACTAATGAGCAGTCTAAAGATTTTTTACTTCTTCTAGGGAAGTTAAGCAAGGGGATCTTTATCCTCCTTCCTATTTGTTGAGTAGAATGACAGACATGGCTGTAGTTAGGGGGTTGTGAAGGGTATCAAGGTGGTAAGGATGAGGTTGTAGCTTCTCATTTGTAGTTCGTCTTTGACCCTAGTATTTTCTTTGATGACCACGTTGACTCTTTTGTTAATGTTCTCACTATTTTGTTGATTTTTGAGAGGTTCTTTCGCCCTAGAATTAATTTGGGTAAGAGTGGTGTTGAGCTGGTTAATCTTTAGTCCTAAAAGGGTGTTGAAGCCGGCCTCCCTAGCTGGGTTTGGTGTTACATAATCGCTCTATTTAGGAGTCCCTCTGTGAGACAAGCCTTGTTCTTTAGCCTTTTGGGATATGGTGGTGCCTAAGGTAGCTAAGCGGTTGGATGGTTGGAAAAGGTTTTTTTTTCTCACACGACGACAAAAAGTAACACACCTCCAAGGATTTCCTCTTCCTTTGGCCTCCAAAACCCTTAAATCTTTGATGAAACTAAGTCTCTGAAGAAGAAGGGCATGCCCATTGCTTTCCAAACACACCAAAATGCTTGCTCTAAATGCCACACGAAAACCTACTTGGTAAACATAAACGGAAGACAAAGCTTTGGAAGGCTTTCTAAGTTGAATCAAATCATTAGTATATTCTATTAAGCGCTGCAAATGAAATTAAAGCCATTATTTTGGATGAAGTCCTAACTTTATGGATCATAGAGTGTGAAGGAAAATGATAACAAATAGAGTCGTGTGTAAGATGATAAAAACAATTTGCAAGAGAACTCTCCCAAGCCATCCAAAGCCAAACCCTATGAATCAATGAGTAGATTGAAAAAAAAAGACAAAGAATTAAGCACCCCTAAGTAGGGGTAGCTCAGCTGCTTCTTTCTCATTCGCATTCCCTTCGAAATAAAAACCCAAAGAAGCAATATCCCTCTTAGAAACCAAGAAATTAAATATAGGAGCATCATGACTACTCTAGAGACAATATAGACAAGGATAAGCAGTACATAAAGGGGTCAATCTGAACTTAAAGATCCTCTTTGAAAACACATTTTCTCCTTGTACAAACAAAAAGTTCAACCCAAGGAAGAAAGAAATTGAAAAATCTGAGAAATAACCTTCCTAGGATTTGAATGGGTGGCATTACTGCCAACTTTGATGTTCTAACCATTTTTTTGGATTCCATATTTGCTGCAGATGATCTCATGCTAGGATTCATACTCCAAAGGAAAATGCCATAACCGAATACCCACTAGAAGCAATGTGTTATTTTTATTTTTGATAATGAAAGAAAATGTATTAGGCAAGAAGGTTGTTAGAATACCACTAACTAAAAGCTTAAGATGTTAGGATGTGGGCCAAAAAGCTTTAACTCTTTACTCCATGTGTAGCTCGATTGCACATGGAAAGATAAACCAATGACAAATTACACTCATTGCAGTGAATAAAATAATTTTTAACCACAACACGTAAACACGGGCAACAAGACTATAGCCCAGGACCTCTTGGCAACTCTAGCTCTGATAGCATATTATATTACCACTTTATAGGCCAACAATGTATATCAAGCTTTAACAAAGATAAAAACAATACAACCTAGGAGAGGATAGTAAATCCTCAAAAAAGAAGAAATAAAAAAAAGGAGAAAGCCAATTGAACCTCTCCCCTTGCCTCGCAACCTTCTTTGTCGAAAATCTCAAGCTTGCTTAATGGTGACATTAGCTAGGCTCAGAGCATCTTTTGTTGAAGCAACTTATTCTTTGTTGAAGGGTTGAATTGATCTTCTCTAAGCTTTCTCTTCAAGGCTCAAAGTTTTTGCGTTTTTGCTCAACAATGGGTCTCTCTTTATTTCTCTCTCTCTCGTGAAACGATTCTCTCACTCTTGCATGAACTCGACCATGGATTTGCTAGCGTTAGAAAATGTTAAAGCGCTTGGTGTAGGTCAAACGTATATCCTTCGATCTAAGTTTGGAGAAGGAGGGGGAAACCCTATTTTTGTGTGTGCTTGAGAGCAACGTTTCTTGAAATAGGTGGATTAAACTTTCGTTTGGCTGGGTAGGGGATCCAAAAATATTCTGAAAGGAAATCTTCTCTGCTGGATGGTGATTACTTGGACAATGGTGAGAAAGTTTTTGGAGCTAGGGCTGAGGGGGAAGGGAAGAATATTTTGGTGTTCATTCCTAGAGGTGTAAATGGTATTGGATGATGAAGCTTTGTGAATGTGTTCTATGATTTTGTGAAGATGTTTCATCCCAAGCTTGAAAGAGCAGGTGTTACAACTTGCAAGCTTGTCAGCTCCCAGATCTTGGAGGCAGGTGGTTTCCTAAGGGAAGGTAGGTTAAGGCTGTGTGAGTAGTACAATGTCAAAGAACTTATGATCTCAGTGTGGGGTAGATTTGCATTTGAAGGAACTTGGAGCGATGACTCTAGTTGCTCGTTTGTAGGAGGTTATCCATGAGGAGGTAGTTTGTAGGCCTCCGATAGTCGTTGCAAGTGTTGAAGAGATGACTAGGGTTGTAGTTGGGGAAAATAAGGGTAAGAAGGTTGGGCCAGAGGATTGGCTCTCATATGTTCATCCAGCCTTGCTGGAAGGATTGGAGGGGGTTTGTATTTTTTGAAAACAATGGATTGGGTAATAACATGCAGCACAATGATGGAATTTTACCTAAACTAGTGAAGGTGATTCCTAGGAAGGATTTAGAAGCCCAAGAGATATTGGATAAATTGGATTTAAAAATGTGTGGTGCTCGTGGAATGGAAGTGCGTTTTGTTAGGGATAAGCAAGGTCTTAAATTTGGAAGCTCCAAAAGTACGGAAATTTTGACGGAAATTTTGATTTCGATGTCAATTTCGATTTGAAAAAATAATAGAAATTAGTAGTAAAACATTGAATTCTTTGTCAAACATTAGAAATGGTTAACAAACATATTAATATAAGTTTTAGGACTAATATATTGCAAATTAAATGCATCTATGTTTTGTATGAGGTGGAAAAGTTGTAAAATAGTATGTGTATCAAACTTATTTGTAAGATAGTGTACATTAAACATATTTAGTTAATACAAATTAAATTCATAAATTATTTAAATATTATTTATTATACAAATAATGGTAATTTAGACATGAATGGTTAAATAAAATGTTACTATAAGTTTATTTTTTCATATAATTTCAAAAGCACTTGTAATAATCTTTTCTTTCGATAAAATAAATAAAATAAATTAAGATAGAAATTTCACTTCACTCCTAAATTTCTCATTTGAATTCTGACGAAATTTCATCGTATAGTTAAAATTTCGACAAGTTTCGCTAAAATTTCTAGAATTATAAGTTTCAGATGATTCGTTGAGATTTCGACGGAAATTATACAAGACGGAAATTGACTGCCATTTTGATTTCGAGGGTGATGGAAATCGGAAATTTCGACAATTTCGTGGAAATTTAAGACCATAGGGATAAGTACAAAGCAAAGAAGGGTTAGTGGAAGCTAGCAAATCGCAAGTGCTTAGTGAATTATGATGGAAAGGGATTGAAAAGAGGTTTTGAGTTAATTGCTCTTTTTGCTTTAATGTTTTATTTTTATTGTTTTTTCTTTTTATTTCTTTTTTGTATATTTTGTATTGTTTTTTTGGGCAGATTTCTTGTCCCCTTACGTTGTAACTTCTCTTTCTCAATCTAATACACTTTCTTTTATTATCTTAACAAAAAGGAAAAGCCTAAGAAAAGCTAAATTTGGAAGCTCTTAGAACAACAACAACAACAACAAGCCCCAAGTCCCACTAGGTGGGGTACGCTATATGAATTCTTTTCCTCCAATTCATCTAATTGAGAACATTTTCCTCTACTAGATTAAGGGCTATTAAATCCTTTATCAGTACCTCATTCTAAGTTATTTTAGGCTCACTCCTATCCCTTTTCATGCCAAAAACAATAACTTTCTCACTTTTCCTCACTGGTGCTCAACTAGGCCTGCATTTCAAATGCTCGAACCATCTAAATTGCCCCTCTCTTATCTTGTCTTCAAGTGGTGCTATACCTAAATTATTGCGTATATGCTTGTTCCTTAGTTTATCTTTTAATGTTATACCATTCATTGACCTTAGCATTCACATTTTGGAAACTTTTACTTTTTGTACATGTTTCTTAGTTGCCCATCATTTTGAACCGTAAAGCATCGTCGGCCTTGTAGCCATCTTATGGAACTTTCCTTTTAATTTTAAGAGCATTCTACGATCAAACAACATGCTTGACATACTCCTCCATTTAAACCAACCTGCTTTAATTCTGTATTACATCTCCCGAAATTACATTTTATATATTCTGTTGTATTCCTACTTATCCTAAAACCTTTGTGTTGGAATTGGTGTAATCCCAAGAGGGGGGGGGGGGTGAATTGGGTATTTTTAAATTTTCTTCCTAGGTCAACTAACCGGCAGCAATATAACACAACCTAGGGTCTGTCTAAAGCACATACCAATTCAACAGATAAACTACTAAGCAGATAGATAAGCAATTAAAGCAATCTCAGTTTATCAAATATTTAGAGCAATAAATATTAACATACAGGTGCCAAAAGTAAATTGCAGAAAATAAAACTGACACCAAATATGTTATCGAGGTTTGGCCAATACTGTCTACGTCCCCACCTCAAGCCACAAGTAAGAGGATTTCACTAATTTGCTCATTTGCGGGTGGAGTGATACCGTTTACAATCTCCCTCTCCTTATTGGGCAAGAGAATACCCTAGGTCAGATTAATAGGGTTGACCCCAACCTTTACAACACCTTAACAGGATGGTGCACCTAGTTTTCTTAACTGGGTCTGAACCAGTCCGGTGCTCTCCTAACTGAGTTAGAGCAATTCGAGACTATTCACAGGGCTAGCCTCCCTCTTCTGACAACCCGTCGGAAATACAATAGATAATCAATAATTTGTGTACAATTTTAATGCTTCTAATACAAGTTGATGATGTACAACAATATACGTAATACACTCACGTATGATGTGAAAATAAACTCAATGTGAGAATGTGTTTTTCACAAGAATAATCTTTGAATAAAGATGTGTATATGAGTGCTCAAAGATTTTATGCCCAAATAAAACTTTTTCTCCAAAAATATTTTTCCAAATGAAATGCTAGAGAGTCTAGTGTTATGGCTCCAAATATTTGTGCCAGCACATGCACATGAGCCTTGGAATCTTGCAATGGTTGTGCAAGATTCACAAGCAAAGAATGATTTACTCCCAAGGATATTTATCAAATAAAATGTGTGGGAGAAACTATGGATTTACTCTTAAAAGATATGATTTGAAAAATGAATGCAAGATGGGAGTAAAACAAAATGCCCAAGATAAATAAAACACTCTTGGAAAATGATTTTCCAAATAAACAACTAAGAGAGGATGAAAATCTAGCTTGAAGGGATAAAAATAAGGTATAAAAATTTGAGAGAATTTTTGGACTAATTACCTTACTAATTATGAGTTATGAGGGGGTAGATATAGACTCTGGCCAAAATATGACCTTTGGGGACACGCTGGTCATTTTTAAAATTGTTCAATTAATTTTTAAGCGTGTTTAAGCATTTAAAAAATGGCCTGACCCGAGAGGTTCGGTCGACTGAGGAAAGCCAGCGGTCGGCTGAGCACTCACAGGGAATTCAAATTTTAAACGGTTCGGTTGACCAGGGAAACCCTTCGTAGGTTCGGTCGACCAAGGCAAAAAGGCTGGTTGACCTCTTATGAGGTTCAGTCGACCAATGTGATTTTGAACTATAAGTTTGGTCGACCAAATGGTTGGAAAAGTAAATTTTCAAAGGCCGGTCGACCGAGGAAGGTTAGTTCAAAACAGGGTCGGTCGACTGAGCTATGGTCAAAATTTTGACTCCGGGGCAAACAATGGTTCGGTCGATCGAGCTGATTAAAGCTCGAAATTGTCGGTCGACCGAGGGCATTAAAATTTACTGTTTTGCCCTCAATTTGACCGCAAGGTGATTCTAGAAACTTTTATAAGTTTTAAGTAATTTTGAAAATTTTTTAGGCAAAGAGTTCGGTTGATCGAGACTTTTTAATTTAACCCAAAAATCCAATGCTAGTCAACCTTCGGTCGATTGAAGTCTACCTATGGTATTTTGATTTCCCTATGGTCAGACTATGGGCTTTGAGCTCATTCATATCATGCATGCCATGCATTTATTACAGACCAAATTAAAACAAAATGCAATACAATTGAAAGTAGATGTCTTCTTCTTCTATCTTGCTATTCAAATTTTATGGAATACGCTAGGATGTATGATCTTGACGTCCTTCTTGCTTCCATTTTCCTTTTACCTCATGTGCATGTTAAGATATAGACCTGTTCACACACTAAATGCACACGTGAGATACAGGCGTTTTGTCAGCATCAAAATAGGGATCGGACTCAAAAAGTCAAGACTTTGGATTCTAATGCGGTTTTCCAAAGTTTTAACTTAGGTTCCACTCTGCTCCTACTTTCATCAATCAACACAATATCATTTGCAAACAACATATCTTGGTTTGGATATTCCTAGTGAGTTCATCAATCACTAAAGTAAAAAAGATAAGGACTCAAAGTAGAATCTTGATGTACACCTATTGTGATTGGAAAATCTCTAGGTACCTCTCCTATAATCTTAACACTAGTCACTACTCTATCATACATGTCCTTATTGACCTCAGTATATCCTAAACCCCCTTTTTTTCTAAGACCCACCAAAGAACTTCCTAGGTACTTTATCATATGCTCTCTATAGGTCAATAAAAACCATATGCAAGTCTCTCTTCTTTTCTCTAAACTTTTCCATTAATTTTCTTAAAAGATAAATTGCTTCTGTTGTCAATCTTCCAGGCATAAAACCAAATTAATTCTCTAAAATCTTCGTTTGTAGTTTTATTTTTGTTCAGTTACCATTTTCCATAATTTCATCATGACTCATAATCTTAATTCTAAGATAGTTATTACAATTTTGAATTTCTCATTTGTTTTTGTATAAAGGTATTAATGTAGTTTTCCTCCTTTTTGGCATTTTCTTGATTTTTACAATAATGTTGAAAAGATTAGTTAACCAAATATTTCCTTTATCTCCTAAACATTTCCCAACTTCAATTGGAATGTTATCTGACCCTATCTTCATCACTTCTTTTTTATGTTTTCTTCTCTAGTTAAGACACTGTCATTTTTGTCCTTTATTCATTTTACATCACCTAAATCTCTGCATTTTCTTTCTCTAGCTCTAGCAAGTTTATAAATGTCTCTTTCTCCTTCTTATTTGTTTAGTCTAGTATATAGAAAATCTTTAAAATTTTGAAAAGAGAAGAAAAATTGCAATAAAGACTAACAAAGCTCAATTAGGACACTCTTCTTTAAACCCTTTCCTTCATAATTCATAGACCACTGCAAATTTGCTAGTTCATGCCTTTCTTCACCTTTATTTACCACTACCTAAACGAACTTAGTTTGCTCTGGATCAGACAGCCTTGCCCATTTTGTCCATCAGTATATGAGCTTCTAAAACATTCCCGTTAACCTCCTCCAGAGCGGTGGGAAAAGTCCCATCCCTACACTGCTCCTCTTTAGCTAGTCCATCACCCTCAAAAATAGGAACAACCTCCAAACCTACCACTGGGGATGGTGGCACATGCAATATATACCTAAGTAAATCAACTGATTCAGTAACATATCCTTATTGTTTCTAGATCACATGCAATAACACCATCACAAGCAAACTTAGTGGTGACATCACTTTCATTATCAGATACATCACCCCATTTCGTCTTCTTAACTTTGCCAATCTCATCTGCCTCACCCTTTTGAACATTTGGACCAAAGATTATAGCATCTGAAAGTACCTTGTTTTTCTTCTTCTTCTTAAAAAAAAAAATGGTTTCATATCAACACGTGCTTGCACTGCCATTGAACAAGAATAAATCTTACTACCCCTAATTTTATAAGAATTGTTTCCCTTGCCACTAGACTTTTCCCCTGCACCATAAACTTTGTCCTGGATATCATCGACACAGTCTTTTTGGTCCTTAGTAACCCACCTGCATATGCTTACTAGGCAGCCTCTCATCATGAGATCCATCCTCTCCAAGGTCTTAAATTTCGATTTTGACTCAAATTTTGAAGCTGTAAAAGTACGGAAATTTCGACGGAAATTTTGATTTCGATGTTAGTTTAGATTTCGATTTGAAAAAATAGCGGAAATTAGTAGTAAAGCATGAAATTCTTTGTGAAACTTTGAAAATGGTTAACAAACATAATAATATAAGTTTTAGGACTAATATATAACAAATTAAATACATCTATGTTTTGTATGAGATGGAAAAGTTGTAAAGTAGCGTGTGTATCAAACATATTTGTGAGATAATGCACATTAAACATATTCAGTTAATACAAATGAAATTCATAAATCATTTAAATATTATTTATTATACAAATAATGATATTTTAGACATGAATGGTTAAATAAAATGTTACTGTAAGTTTATTTAATTCATATAATTTCAAAAGCACTTGTAATAATAATTTGTTTTGATAAAATAAATAAAATTAATTAAAATAGAAATTTCACTTAACTCCTAGATCTCTCATTTGAATTCCAACAAAATTTCATTGTATAGTTAAAATTTCGATAAGTTTCTCTAAAATTCCAATATTATGAAAAATTTCGGATGATTCGCTGAGATTTCGATGGAAATTATGCAAGACGGAAATCAAATGCCATTTTGATTTTGAGGGTGAGGGAAATTGGAAATTTCGACGGAAATTTCCACAATTTCGTGGAAATTTAAGACCATGATCCTCTCCCACTAAGGATGTTCAACCTAGCTCCCCAATTTGATTGAGCATTCTGTCCTATACAGATCTTGCCATTCATGACCCACCGGATTATTACCCCTCACCTGTGATGAAGATGCCACTGACCTCTCCCTCACCAATTGCGATGCAATCCTAGTAGGTTGACATGAGTTTCCGCTTATATTTGAGCCTTGTTGTTAAGTCTGACTTCCAACATTTTTACCCTCTTTCAAAAGCGGACTGTTCTGCCATTATAGACCGCCAATTCCTGAAATTTTCCCTCATGTAACTTACAAGAACTAAGTTTGGGCCCAACACCTTGAACTAGTGATTTATTTGGATTTTGGGCCTGATTCCTGAAGGGAAACAATGGGCTGTGTCTGATTGGATATAAGGCCTCATTTGGGAACGATTGGTTGACTGAATCATTGGGCTCCCCATTAATCTTAACTAGGTCTAACAGTCAAATCTGACCCAAATGCTATGTAATGTTAATGATGCCTGACCCAACCCATATAGGAGGAGGCACTGGAATCAATAAGCTAGGGTGAGTAGGATGAAGATGGAAGAAGCATGATAGTACCTAAGTGGACCACAGTAGCTCTAGATGTAGAAAAATGATTTGGGAGTTGTTGATCCATGCGTATGTGATAGTTTTTTTGGGACACGTTAGATGATGTACTCAACTCCATTGTACAGTGGCTATGCACTTGAAGTGCCAACACAAGAATCACCTCGACAAGAGGCTTATTGGTCGAAGGTGGTTTCCTATGAATATCACAACAAGAATATTGCCCTTGCCACAATGTGTGCAAACACGAGAATTGTCATGGAAAACTCTTCGTCTTGATAGAATACCTCTGGCACGACCACCATCCAAGCCTCACCCTCGTCATTGTCCTCATCCTAGTCATCCAACACTTTTCCTACCATGGTTAGAGTAACCATAGTTGAACTATCAATCATAGGACGAAGCTTGAGAAGAAAACTGAGAGCCATCTTTTGGTGATCTGTCTGATTCTAGCATATGCTTTGTTCATGGATGGTGTGTATATTCATGGGCAAGAATTTGATGCATGCACTTCATTTATGAATGGTAAAGATCACGTGCAATAATTTGATCATGGATGGATTGAACCTCAAGACTCAACCAAAGATAGAAACTTGGTAGCTAAGAACTCTGCCCATTACCTCTTATTCGTCTCAATGTTTGAACTAACTACTTGTGGATAGATATTGAGTTCCTCTCAGATACCCACCAGAGTACCATATTACTCACTGATGGACCTGCCTTCTTCGTCATTTTGAAGAGCTCCTTGGGTAAAAAACGTGAATTTTGATTTTTATCTTGTGAGAAGCTTCCACAAAGATTATCCCATGCGCTGTTGGCATTAAATGAGATATCACATACACATCAATATGTGGTTCCAACCTATCCCACAGCCACATAAGCAATATGTCATTCTCCTTCATCCAATCTTCATAATCTTTGGAGTAGTGGAGATGGAGGAGAATGCGGAAGTACTTCGACTTCCTTTTTGCATTGATGTACCACAAGTAGCTGGAGGGCCCAACCAATTTGATGGTTGTGATCTTTAAATCAACAATATCAGCAAAATCTTTTTCTGTTGAGGCGATTAGAACCACTCCCACTACACTACAATCAGCACACACTAGTGTAGAGAATGAACAATGCAGAATCAGGCAGCACACACTAGCACAGATCTGCACTTCATAACTTCAAATGTCCAGAATTTCAAGAGGCAACTATGGTCACCGAACTGAAGATACAATATCCTAGGAGGAATCACTTGACACACTGAACAGGGCGGACCACAACAAGGCACTGAAGGCACTTAATGAACAACCTGGCAGCAGCCATACATTATTGTTGGTAGCAATTTGAAGCGAGTGCCAGCAGGAACTGGAAATAGAGCCATTGGACATCAATCGAAACAAACCAGAAACTGATACAAGATTGGAAGCAATCAACCATGAACACATGCAGCATCAAAACAGCATTGTCATGCCAGAATCAGCCCGTTAAATATTGGAAGAACATCAGTATACCAGAAACAGTATGCAGCTGATTTTACATCAGCAAACCACCACAAACACATAGACCATCCAACCAATGATGCTGCACAGCCTAGCAATCAAATTTGGGAACTGATTAGGGAATGGTAAGGAAAAAAATGGTAAAAAGGAATGTCCAAAATCAACTCAGATAAATCAGATTTTTAGAGGAGATCAATGCTCTCATACCATTATACCATGTCGTGAATCTGACATAAAATAGGGTTCTATGAAGAAAATACAGCGCTTAGATTTGTGATGTAGAAGAGATCTAGAAAAGAAGGGAAAAAAGACCAGGTAGCAGTTTCCTGGGTCATATGTACATCCAGGTCTGCCCTCTTATATATTAATAATAAAAAGGCATGAAGAATAAAAACACAACTACTCACACCACATAATTACTAAAATAGCATATTCTCTTTTAACAATTTTTAATCCTCCCCTTTTTCAACATTATTGATCCAAAAGACTTTTTAATGAATAATGGGATGCTTTAGTTTGTCAAAATGTCAATTCATCTCAGGGTGGCTGCTCACATCTTTTCCTTCTCATTGTAGGTTGTGATGGATGCTGTCAATAAGCCTCGGAATGTCACCTACAAAGGACTTACTGACTTGGTGACTGAGTAAGGCGTTTTGTGTACTAGTAGAGTGCTTTTGTGTGTGAGCTCTGTAGCTGTCATACAATATTATAATTATATTGTTAGGGTTTTATCCTTCACCAGGAAAAGGAATTAGTGCAACCAATTCTCTGAACTAGCATTCCTAATAATTATAGTCCACTTGAAATCTTATTATTCTACATGAAGGGCAGCTGATGTGGACCTTATTAACAAGAATGTGAAATTTTGGGATTATTTGGGAGCTGATTTGCATTGGAATAACTATAAAACAAGTTTGAGTTTTTTTTTTTCTTTGGTGGGCGTTGTCCATGTTATTTAGCATGATACTCTGCATCTTATTATAGTTGTAGATAGGAATTAGTGAAGCACATTTTGATCCTTTTGGGTTTCTTAAGTATCTTAATCTTCAGTAATTGAACTTATCAAATGGGGGATTCGTTGTTAATAACTTGAAAGTTGGATTTTGAACGTTGAGTTCATGATTTTTTTAAAACAATTATAAATAAATATCCAGGGTCCTTTCTCTTTGTCTCTCCCTACATTTAGGCATTGCCTTTGATCTTACCATCATTTGCTAGAGTACCCTGCATTGGCTAATTGGTCCATCTGGTTTTTGAATGGATGTTTTTTGAGTGTATGTCTAGTATGATCACATAAACTTTGACCCCTCCCAAATTCTTATACCTCTGGCTTCTGTGGGCGAAAAGAAGTTTAGATTTATCCATTTTTTCATTCTTAAAAATTATTTTGGCATGATAAACTTTGACAAGTTTTTAACATCACCTATCTGGATTTAAGTGCAGCACAGATAAAATGAGTGAAGCTGCTATTCTAGAAACTGTGAGAAAAAATTTCAGCAATCATCTCATCCTTGGGGAGGAGGGAGGGGTTATTGGAGACACATCTTCAGATTATCTGTGGTGCATCGATCCTTTAGGTTTGGCGCTCTAGAAACTTTATTTTTTCTCAGGAATAAAAACTGAATATCATTCGGTATTTTTAGTACAATATATGACAATGATATTCACAATCTTGAGCTTTTAAATTTAAATTGATAAGATATTATATGTTGAGCTACAATTTCGCTAACTTTTGTTGAACATGATATCACTTGGTTAGAACTCATCTTGCAAGCATCAACTCTCATCTTTTAATAAATTGATTCTTTTATTCAAAACAAAAAAGGGAGCATTGGATATATCTAAATTTGTAAGCTTTATACTTCATCCACATAAAGGGAAATCTTTCTTTGAAAATGGTTGGGAAATGGATTTAGTAATTAGTTACCAACAGGCCTTGAGTGTGGGATTGCAAGAGTCCCTCCCACTCAAAGTAGGAGTTCATTGTTTGCAGCGTATCTTAAAATCAATAAAATTTGACCCTAATCTTGATGTGCTTAGGGAGTCAAGGAATACTTTGAGATTTAGGATAATTGTGGTATCTCTCATTTAGTTGAAATTTAGGTGTAGTCTGTGTATTTCTTCTTCTATGTCACGTTTTGAGGTATTTCAAGTGCATTCATTTTTTTTCTGGATTGCCTACATAGTTGAATTGTCACTATTTAATATATTTACAAGAACTGGATCTTAGTTCAATGTCTATAAGTCAATAGGTTGTTCTTTAAACTTGATTGATTCACAAACATATATGATAGTGGTTTCATTCCAAAATTTACAAAGTTGAAGAGATGAATGTTTTACATCACAGTGATATATGGGAATTGGCGTCTGAATTGGTATCTCTTCCTCTTGGCATATCTGTGGTTGGTTGTCACTAGGTATATACAATGAAAGTCACCCCTGATAGTTCTATGGCTCGTTTGAAGGCACTTATTGTTGCCAAGGGGTATACTCAGGCGTATGTTTTGGATTATATGACACCTTTTCTTCTATTGCCAAACTTACATTAGTACGTTTGTTCATCTCCTTGGCTACCACTTGTCATTGGCCTCTGCATTAGTTAGGTGTGAAGAATGCCTTCTTGTATGGTGATCTTAAGGAGGTCTATATAGAGCAACCACATAGGTTTGCTTAGGGGGGCTTAGTGTGTTAGCTCAAGAAAGCATTATGTGGTTTAAAATAGTCTCCCAGAGCATAGTTTGGTAGATTTAGTGCTATAGTACTTGAGTTTGGCCTTCAATGATATATGGTGGATCGCTCTGTGTTTTATCATCATAATTCATTAGGTAGAATTCTTCTTATTGTGTATGTGGATAATATTGTAATTATAGGTGATGATGATCAAGGTATTCAAAGCCTAAAACATTTTCTACATACTAAGTTTCAAACCGAAGATTTTAGACCATTGAAATACTTCTTGGGTATAGAAGTATCTAGATCTCGTATGGGAACTATTTTGTCACAAATAAAGTATATGATTGATCTTTTGGATGAGAGGGGGCTGTTGGGACCCACACTAGTTGATACACCCATGGATCCTAATGACAAGTTAGTGCCAGATATGGGTGATTTGTTCCCTAACCTAGGATGATAGCGATGACTTGTTGGAAAGTTGAATTATCTCACTGTCACTTGGTTGAAAATATATATATATTTTTAACAAGTTTTATGAGTTGATTTTTGGATTCTTTGAGGGTAAGTCGTTGGGACATAGTAATTTGCATCTTAGGATATCTCAAAGGTGCACTTGGGAGAGGTCTCTTGTGTCTAGATCAGGGTTACATTTATGTTCAAGGATATATTGATGTAGATTGGTCTGGATCATCTTTAGATAGAAGATCCACTACTAGGTACTATATCTTTGTTGGTGGCAACTTTGTTTCTTGGAAGAGCTTGAAACAAATTGACAAATTGTAGTGGCAGAGTCAAGTGCTCAGCCAGAGTATAAGGCCATAGCTCACACAACATGTGAGCTTGTTTGGTTGGAAAACATATAGGAAGAATTGAGTTTTCCACATTCTTATTCTATGGAGTTGATGTGTGATAAACAAGCTGCTCTTTATATTACCTCCAACGTGGTCTTTCATGAGCAAAAAAAACATATTGAATTTGATTGCCACTTTGTTCAGAGAAACTTATGCAGAAGCTCACTACCACCACTTATGTGAAGTTTGATATGCAACTTGTTGATTTGTTTACCAAATCTTTGGGGGTTGCTTATGTTAAATTTATTTGGAACAAGCTAGAAGCATATGATATCTATGCTCCAGCTTGAGGGGGAGTGTTAATGGTTATTTTGGTCATTACTAGTGTGTTAGTGTTATGTTAATAAGTGAGAGTTAGTAAGTGTATTATGGTCATTAGAATGAATTTGATATGTATTATAAATAGAGGGAGAGGCCTATCATCGTGTTAGATCTTTCATTTTACCAAAAATCTCAACAGATACATATCATACTACAATGCTTGTTTTGATTATCTTTTAATGTGGCCATTTTTTATCTTTTGTGTTTTAAGAAAATATTTAGTGTATTCAATAGAAATATTGAGAAAATTTTAATGCACACAAACTGTTTGATGTATGAGATTTATTTTATTTTAAAAAAATTTTGGTTCTTGGCAGCGAATATGGTTTTTATTCTACTTCGTCATTTGTTCCAATATTACTATCTAGTTCCAACAACAAATATGTTAAACCTTTGCTTCATTTTTCATTATGTAGTTTATCTTCTAAGGAAGAACTGTTTCCAGGTTTCCTCTGATAAAAAAACTTACTTGAATGATGAGTTGATATCTATTTTTTCTGTTTCACATGTTTTCTGTTAAGACTTTAGTCGGTCTATTAGTTTTGTGGTGGTACTTGGATGTTTCTAGGACAAAGCAACATTAGCAGCATAGTTTTCCCCAAGAGTTACCTTAGGATAGTGTGGTATAGTGTATTTTTTTTCTTGGACCATTTGCCTTGTTAACCATTTTCAAATATCCCCTAAGGTAACTTGTACGGAGGTGTTTTTAGAGTGTTAGCAAGTGAGTTGTGTATTCTTGAAGATTGCAAGGTGCAATTTTGTTTTTTCTAATAATCAAAGAAAATGTATTGAGAAAGGAGAGCAATTACAGTGTAGGGGTGGACAAGAAATCCTTGTAAGAGATATAAAAAAAGAAGAAGGAAAACTGAAGAATAAGAAGAACCAATCCTTCGTATTTAAAAAAACCCTCTTTAATTTATTGCCATCGTAATCTATAGAACACCATAAATTTTCTAATTCGGATTGGCATTTCTTTGCCGTACTTTTACCACCATCCAGGTGAACTTCTTGTCCCACAAGATTAGACATCCACAACCCTAGCTTATTGATCAACTGTTGACCTTTAATACTCTTACCACTGATCCCCTCCATAGTGATTGGCAAAAGACCATCCATTCCTTGATTACTAATCAACACCTCTTTATCAAACCCATCCTTCTAAAACATATCCAAACCTTCAATTGGAGATACTACCACATAAGTAATATCCCCAAGTAAATCAGAATAATCAGAAACATTCTCAATTTATTCACAAACCTCATCGAGTAGAAGTTCATCACAAACAAAATCACTATCAAACTCACTACCATTGTTTGATTAATCTCCCCATTTTTTTTTTGTTTATGCTTGTTATCTGAAACTGACTTTGAATAATTTTTCCTTCAATAAAACAATTACCATCCGTGTCTTTTTTTAAAACATCCTCCACCAGAGAATTTTCCTTCTTTAGCCCCTCCTTAACAATTTTACGGAAATACACCTTATTTGAATCAATCTTCATACATGCCTTGCCAACTTTGGATCTTCGATCATAGATCCCCAAATTTTGATCCTTTGTACACAAGCCCCTACCAGCTTGAGCACTAGCTTGTTTTGCTTATTTACTTTTGATGTGGTCAGAAATTATTAGCTCAATTTTTTGTGTGCTTCAAATATTTAGCGCTAGCGGAAAGGATTCATGTAGCTAACCCCACCTAGTGGGACTTAAGGCTTTGTTTTTTGTTGTTTTTGTAGATATCTAGTGCTAGTAAATGAGCCAGCTCGAGCTCGGCTTGCTTAGCTTAATAAATGAGTTTGAGCAAACCATTATCGAGGTGAGCACTAGATAGCTTATGAGTGGCTTGGCTCGTTTGCGGCCCTATTGAATATATCCACCACTTGATATTTAGGTCTGACAAGTAGAAGGCATTATACTCCTTTTCTCTCTTGCTTTCATTATACTTCCTTTGATGGCATTTATTGTGTAACTCAGCTTTGAATTTCTTCACCTCGATTATAGGGTCTAATTGAGGTTTTGAAGGATCTATACCTAATGCTAAAAACTGACACTTAGCACAACATATGTATATGAATTTCAAGAGGGAGTTCAGTGGGAAAACATTGAAGGATTATTTGTGGTGTGTTGCGAGGAGCACTTAATTGTAAGAATATGAACATTGGATGGCGAAGATTAAGAAGGCTTCACCTAGAGCACATGATTGGTTATGTGATAGGCCTCCTACACAATGGTCAAGGTTGCACTTTTCATGTTAACACAAGTGCAACATGCTGTTGAACAACCGTTTTGAATTTTTTATAAATGTATATTTGATGCGGAAGAGAAGCCTATACTCACATTGTTGGAGATGGTGATGTGTTATTTGATGAAAAGATTGTTTGTCAGGAGAGATGGGATGAAGAAGTTTAGTGGGTGCCTAATGTGCTGAAAAGGTTGGACAAGTCTAAGGAGGGATCGATGAGGTGCATTTCTAAATGGTCAAGTGGGGCTCAATTTCAGCTATTTTTCCAGTTTGTTGACTTAGAGTCGAACACATGTTGTTGCATGAAGTGAGATCTCTCTAGTATTCCTTGTCTTCAAGCAATTTCTTATATGGATCATAAGAACATGGTGCCAAAATCATTTGATCAAGACCGATACATGGTTGATACATTCATGAGACCTTATGGAAATGTAATAAATATAATCATGGGCCAAGGTTGTGGGTTGTTGTGGTGTCCACAACTTTGGCCCCATTGTAGCCCCCACATCGACTAAACTTGTAGAAAGGAGAAGGCAAAGAAAGAGGAGAAAGGAGCAAAAGGAATTGGTGAATTCCAAGAAGATGTCAAAACATTGAGTTTAGATGACATGCACAATGTGTGGGTTTAGGAAGGGCACAATAAGAGGTCCCAGTGTGAAGAAACATTTGGAGATCACATGATGAGAAAGTGCACGTCACACAACTTGCACAAGAAGAACAGAGGGAACAAAAGCAGAGAGCTAAGCTACCAGTAAGTTCTTTTCCTAAGAGTCACATTTCCTGGATTTATATTCATGTTTTAAATGTTCTTCTCAATTGGGTGTAGGCAAGGAGACAAGCACAAAATGGATAGAATGTGGTGCCTTGTGTGACAATTGTGAGGCAGATGCCAGATGTGAGTGTTTCTTTTTTTTTTTTTAATTTTTTTTTTTTTATTTAACATGCTCATGACTTATTGAAGTGAAACATTAACTCTCGAGCGAATAAGTCAAATAGTTACATCTTAAGGCACCACTTATGCAATGAAGAGGAGTGGTAGAGATGATAATGAGGGTTTATCTCTAGGGACATTTGAGCAAGGAAGTAATAGCATAAGAACACAACTAAGGGAACGAAAGGTCAATCTTATGCTTAGCGGAGAGCATCTTAACCACAAGGTAGTAGAAAACCACGGGTGAGGCTAGTGCTTTCAAGGTATACGGGAAAGAAGCATGGAACCATGAAAAATAGTTTTTTATGATTTGCCAGCCTTGTTGTGGGTTTAACACTCTTTTGGTTTTGTGTTATAGGTTTAAAAAAACATTGTTATTGTTTGCTCTGTAATAGGTTGTTTTGATTATACATGTTTTAATTTTTGAGAATTCTGTTATGGGTTTAATTGTATTATGGGAGGGGATTGGATGGTTGTTTTGACTTACAACTTCTTTAGACAATTTGTGAGTGAACAAGGGTGCATTTCGTGGGGCAGCATTCCATTGGTTGCTACAAGGTTATCTTTGTTTAAAAATTGAGAGTTGAGCAATGAACATGATATTTCACTCCTAAATATGTTGTTGTCAACTATTGTGGAATCATCGTGTTCTTTACTCCACTGTACTCTTATTATGAATCATTGTGCAATCACTATTGCAATTTGCAAACAAAATAATTGCATGGGTGCACTACACCATGATATTTCATTAATTTCAAATGGATTGTTACAAAAATATGCCATTGAAAATGTTATAGTACAAAATTGAAAACAAGGCAGGTCCCTTTGTACAATACAATAATAGAGCACACATCATCATGGACTCACATCAAATTAAGGGCATCTCCTTTGGAACACAAAATACCCACCATGTTCTTTCTATTCAAATCCCACTAATCATTCTTAAAGTACCACACTATGAAATTGACTTCAATACAAAACATCCCTAACAACAAAATAAAAATCCCCTTTAGTCCCTAACTCCTCTCCACCTTCTATGTTTCCTAAGCAATCAATTAATCACACCAAGAACAATCTAGCACCTGGGGGGGGGGGGGGTGTTGACCACTAGAAAAATTCACATGCTTCAACTTCTCCAAAAGAAAATGAGGAACCTATGCATATGATTAAGAACGTTGGTGGGAAATTGCAACTAAGTGAGGGTAAGCAGTGGCGATCAAATCTTTTACCCCATACTTTCAACAACCAAAGAACCTCCTTCCTAGGTTGGCCTTCACACAAGATATCCTCAATTGTACTCTTAAGTTACAAGTGCATGACGGAACACCCACATTGGCATTGGGGATGGACATTGGGAGCTAGAAGAGAACAATTTCACTTCCTTCCTAGGTTGGCTTTCATCCAAGATGTTCTCAATTGTGCTCCTATATATATATATATGAAAATCATATTAGCAGGCAATATATACTACGCTATAGGCATTGATATCTTTCAATTTGAAACTTGCTTAGTGTTGATTGTTTCCTTTTAAGGGAACCATAATGGATTAAAGCCTTGAATTAGGCCCCTTCACCAAATTTCAACAAATCACACGCACAGTAGGTACCAGCCATAGGACTTATTTGCAGGTTAGCGCTATTGAAGGCCGTGCGCTTGATCTTTATTCTCTTGATAGTATTTAGGGATAAGCCCAATCCCACAATCATGACTAATATTTCACAGTTTGATACTTCAATCTTCAAAGAGCAAACGTGCATTCCTACTTTGCCCATGAAGTTAGCATTCATTTTTCATGATGACAAATTTTTTGATAAGCGAACTATAGGTCTTTGTCTCTCGCAAAATGAGTCTCTCATTCTCACTTGAATTGATCATAGGTGTTAGAACAGTAGATGTTAAGGCATTCGATGCAAATCGAAGATAAATTCTTTGATCTAAGTTTGGAGGAGGGGGTGACCCCTTTATAGTGCATGTTTGACTCTCAAAATAGATTGTCTAAACTCTTGAAAGAGACAGCTTCTTGGGTTGCTGATGGCTTATCAACCTTCGTTTGGCTCTAAAAAGATTCAAAAACATTAATAAGGGAAGTCATCTATGTTGGATGGGCATTAGGTGGACGAAGGTGGGGAAGTTTTTGGAGCTCGAGCTTAGGGAGAAAGGGAAGTACTTTTCATTATTTGTTCCTGGAGGTGTAAATGGTAATGGATGGTGAAGATTTGCAAAGGAGTTCTTCGAGTTTGCAAAGGAGTTTTGTCTTGACCTTGAAGAAGCAGGTGGAACAAGTTCTTCAGTTCCCAAGTTGTGGAGTAAGGTGGTGCTGGAAGGGAAATAAGGTGAAGGTGATGCAAGTTGTATAAAATCAAAAAATTAATGTATTTGGTGTTGGGGGGGTGGATTTGCAGTTTAAGGAATCTAGAGCGACAACTCCAGGTAACATCATAGCTCATCCGGAGGAGAACATCCATAAGGTGGAAGTGCATAGGCTTCGGTGGTCATTGCGAGTGTCACAGACATAGCTAGGGTTGCAACTAGGGAAGATGAGGGCACAAAAGCTGGTTCTCATCTTGGATTTGGGCTAGGTATGTGAGAAAGGAGAGCTTTATTTCTTAACAAATTTGGGCCATTTAAAAGAACATACCCAGAGTTTAAATAATAATTCTTTAGGCCTTTCTTTGAGTTCAAAAGAGGGTTCTCCTCAACTGGGGATTTCTCAATTGGGTCTTGCATCTAAGAAGGCCCATTTTGAGGGTATGGGTGACCAGGCCCCTCCCATGTTTGATCCTACCAGTAAACATGTCCATTCACCTAGCCAAAATTCATAGAAGCCAAAAAAGGGGGATGGGGACATTTAGACAGTTGTTAACAAAGCCCAAGTCCTCTCTACAATTATAAAAGACAAACATAGAGTAAATAAACATTCAATGTGTAGTCGGAACAACTTTAGCTTGGTTTCAAAAACAGTTTGGGAAGAAAATTATGATATTAACAAAAACGTCAAAGTAGTTGTTGATTTTGGTTTTGTAGAAGGGTTAGAGGCTGGTATATCCAAGAGAAATAGAAAAATAGAAGTTGGTTTGGGTACAAAATCTGATGTTGGAGGTTTGAACTCTAAACAATCTAAGCGCTTTAAGGTGTATGCTCGTCATAAGGCTGCTTTGGTGGGTACAGAAATAAGGAAGTTATATAAAGTGAAGAGAGAGCATTCGAGTGAGATAAGCCTAAAGATTTTAAGGAGACATTCTGCAGGTGAATTTGGAAGATGCACTTGCTAAGATGAAGGATGTAGGAAGTAATGGAGTTAGCGAAGGAAAGGAGGAAAGAAATGGGGAGATTTTTTAGATAATGATATTGGTGACATAAGTGAGTTTGTGTGATGGGGGTTTGTTGTTAGATGCGATTTAGGAACAATATGGATGTGTTTTTGAATCCTATGATTATTTTGGGGACCTATCATTTGTTTATTGATGCAAATAATTAAGAGATGACACACAACATTCTGTGTATTCTCGACCTTTGATCACTGGAAATAGAGAAGGGGGGGGGGGGGGAACAGCGGCTAAGATCAGAGCCCCCCTTGATCATGGCGGCCTTCTCCCTTATGTCTCCTCGTAGCCCATTCCAAGCATCCCTTGCCATTGATCGTCCATTCTGTTAGCGATCCCTAGGTTTGACTCCGTTATCTTTGTCATCTAGCTTCCTTTGACAACCTTGCTGAGTTTGAACTGAACACCAGTGACGGTAGAGGAGCCTGTGACGATTGTATCCCTCTATCTAACTTTTGACTACTAACCTTGACCACTTGTCTCGATTGAAACTCCCTCCTATAGAAGCCTTGTGATGGTCGTTTCCTTTCCCTAACGATCTTCCTTTCCCTTATGGTTGTTTGCATCTTCCTTACCCTCTGAGAGGACTCTTTGATATTCTTGGTTGCTTGAGAGGTTGTGAGTTAAACTCTAGTCTTGCATTACTTCCTTTCGTTAGTCTATTGTTCACTTTGGTCTTCTTTTATCATTCCCTCTCGACCTTTTTTGATTGCCTAAGGCCCTTGCAGGTGCTTGAATCAAGGATGTTTGCTTCCCTTAAAAGTGAGAGGAAAGTGTTCTTAGTGGTTTGGGTGGATTCTGTGACTTACCGTTTTACAGGAATACACTTAGGTCTCATTCATCATGCTGGCGAAGAAAGAACTAGTCTGGATCCTAGAGATGTTGGGTGTGATTTGAGAGGCTAATGTAGCGACTGCAGAGAACCAACAAGGAACAAGATTCGGTAAGGTTGGGACGAGCATGTGTTTGAAGCTCCATAAAAATGGTAGGGTAATATGGCTGGTGAAAGGCGACAACAAGTTTCCATTAGTTATTCGCATTTCGAAGGGTGATCAGAAAAAGGGGTGGAGGGCCCTACTTGAAGCCTTGCTGGCTTTTTTGCTGACCTCCGATGCACTTACTGCTAAGAGAGTCGCCTAGAGTTATTTGAACTCTGGTTCACCAAACATTGGTTCAGAGGCTCCCATTGAGAGGAGAAGTGTGTTTCAGCTGTAGAAATCCTTTGCCGATGTAGTCAAGGGAGGCCCTAAGCCGAAGATGGATCCAGAAATGGTTACCTTGAACGAACATAGGGGCTCTACCAAGCAGAGAAAGATGACAACAGTCTAGGTCATTAAGGGAAAAGACCCAAATGTTGAGTGTCTAAATTTAGAACTGCAACATAGTAGGCCTAGTTTCGAAAGGGCGGAATGTCTACTAGAGAATTGAGAAGGGGTTGGTGGGCTGAGTTCAGAGGAGTATTTGTTTTCATGGAACCGATTACAGAGTGCGCTGAGAAAGAGGATGCAGATTTTGGCAGGCAAGTTGATTTAGCAGTAGCTGATCGTGTTGAGTTGACAAATTCGAATGCTGAAGGGGATAGGGAAGAGGGTTCAATGTTTGATTCTGATGAGGAGATGGGTAGCATATGTGAGTCCTAGACGGAGCTTCTAGTTGATCAAATGAGAGCTGAATGCGAGGATGAAGGATTGTTTTAGTTGTTCAAAAATCCCGTTGAAGAGCTAAAAGAGGTTGAGGCTAACAAGGGGAATAACTCGCAATCGAGTTTGTTGCAAATGGAACATGTTAATCTTCACTTGAACTCAAATCTTGCACAAGCAAGTACAAATTTTTCTAAGTGAAATCATGACCATGTGAATGCTTTAAGTGTTGTGGGAAACTTGCCTTTTGACCCTAGCCTTGGGCTTAGTCCCTATCTTGTTTTTGAGTCCGTTGTTCCTTGTCATGTTTGGTGGAATCTTACTGGGAAAACATATCTCCTTTCGGAGGACCTTTGTATATCTAGTATTAGTAAAGTCATCCTTCCCATCCCTATTAAACCTGCGCCTTCTCTTGTAACTTTTTGCCACAAGGATGATTTTTCTAAGGGGGAGATCTTGATCTTAGCTCTAAGGGAGGTGTGAGAAACTGCCTTGATCCGCAACAACTCCTCGACGATATGGGTTTGGAGTTGGTTTACCCAATTGGTAAAGTGGTTAGGTTGGGTTTGAGTTCTGGAGTATGAGAGAAAAAAGAAGAAAGTCCAAGAGGAGTTAAATAACTTGGTGTCATCGATCAATTATGGGGGCGGGAAAGGAGTTGGGAAGGGTCGTAAACGTGTTAGATAATGAAGATATTCAGATGGAATGTGAGAGGATTAGGGAGTTTGAGGAAGAGGAGTTTGATTAAGGAGGTATTGGATAATAGCTCCCCTGATATTGTACTTATTCAGGAAACTAAATTGGAGTTGATAGATAGGGGATTGGTGAGGACTATTTGGGGTGAGTGTTATTGGGAATGGGAATTTTGCCTTCTAGGGGTGCATTAGGGGGCATTCTTATTTTATGAGATTTATGCTATATTTTGAAAGTGGACACCTTGAAGAGATTTTTTCTCTATCAGTTTTGTTTGATTTTAAAGGGAGGGGTCAGTGACAGGTCTCTTCAGTTTGCGGTCCTTCTAGGCCTACCTTGAGGAATTCATTTTGGGATGAGCATAGCTCTATTTTTGGCATTTGCTCCCCTAGGTGGATTGTGGGATCCTGTGTATATTGGAGAGGTTTAGGGGGTATTTATTGTATATTATTGAGTGAGATTCTTTTAGGAGATTGTTTCCATATTTAGAGTAGGGATTGTATTATAAGTGATTTGTATTGGCTTGCACAAAATTATTCAAGAAATACAGAAATTCAATTATGTTTTCATTGTATTAGAGCTAGGAGACTAAACCTAGCTATCAATGGTGGAAACCGCTGGCCAAAGTAGAGGTTTGATGACCTCTGAATCCCACGAGGTTCTCCAACAGAGTTCCATGGGGTTTGAGAAATCTTCGTCACCGCATCTGGCCATCTCCGCCTTGATCGGTGCCTCCGCCAGAGCATCGCCAAGGCCCTCGTCGCCTTCTACTAGAAGTACGTCGATGAGCAGTCCAAGAAGGAGATCAAGGACATCTTGGTCCGCTACGACCATACCCTCCTCGTCGCTGATTCCTGGCGGTGCGAGCCCAAGAAGTTCAGTGGTCGTAGTGCTCGCGCCAGGTTCTAGAAGTCCTACTGCTACAAGACGCTGGAACCCATCCTCTTGCTCGGCTGCCACTGCTTTAACAGCGTCAACATGCGCATCTGCATCGAGGGCGAAGGCCACACCTCCTAGATCTACGCCATCCGCCTTCTACATTCACAAGCGCAGCGTCGACTAGTCTCCAGAAGGGCAACGCCCGGCTGCCGGCGGAAGTGAACCGAGTGCTGTATGTTCGGAACCTACCCTTCAACATTACCAGCAAGGAGATGTACGACATCTTCGGCAAGTATGGGGCGATTAGGAAGATACGGATCGGCACCAACAAGGACACCTGCGATACCGCCTTTGTTGTCTACGAGGAAAACTACGACGCCAACAGGTACCTCTTCGTCCTCTACTACCAGTAGGCCAAGATGAGCAAGAAGTTCGATCAGAAGAAAAGGAAAGACTCAAGCGCGACTTTGACGCTTTTGGTTCTAACAGAGGGATTAGGATTGATGAGAAAATGTTGAGGTAGTTGGCGGACGAGACCTCATTTAGTTATTACAGAGCTTCATCTTCCACAAATATTTCTTCGGATTTTTTAGCTCAAAGAGGTAATTTTTTCCAAGTCTTGAATATAACCTCTAGATCCAAAACTCCTTGGATTATTGATTTTGGTGCTTCAGACCACATGACTGATGCCTATCATCTTTTCTCATCATATTCACCCTGTGCTGGAAATTTAAAAGTTAAAATTGCAGATGGATCACTCTCGTCTGTCACAGGCGAAGGGAATATCCGACTCTCTGACTCCATCATACTAGAGTCCATTCTTCATGTTCCTAATTTATCCTGCAACTTACTATCCATTAGCTAGTTGACTAAGAATTCCAATTGTTCTGCTAAATTTCTTCCCTCTCATTGTGTTTTTCAGGACCTATCATCGGGGAAGACGATTGGTAGTGCTAAGGAGTGTGAGGGACTCTATTACTTTGAGGAGGCAAATGTGAGTGAACAATGTAAAACTGCTATTTGTGATTCAACATCTGTTTCTAGGGATAATGAAATTTTGTTATGGAATTCTAGGATGGGTCATCCAAATTTTCAATATCTGAGACGTTTATTTCCTTCCATTTGTTCAAATAAAACGTCTTCTGAATTTTAGTTTGAGTTTTGTGAACTTGCAAAACACCAATGTAATTCCTTTCCAAAATCCACATACAAACCATCCAGACCCTTTACTATGATTCACAGTGATTTATGGGGGCCCTAACGCTTTCTTAATTGCACTCACATGAGATGGTTTGTTACTCGTATTTGTTGGGTTTACTTGTAGAAAGATAAAACTGAAGTCTGTTCTATTTTTGTCAGTTTCCACTTTATGATTCAAACACAATTCCAAACCCACATTCAAATTTTACGTACTGATAATGGTACGGAATATTTCAATGATATCTTGGGACATTATCTTCAAGAAAATGGAAGTGTTCATCAAAGTTCTTGTGTGGATACCCCTCAACAAAATAGGGTTGTTGAATGTAAAAATAGGCATATTCTTGAAGTAGCTTGGCATATTAGTTCACTACAAATATGAAAATTTATTTTTGGGGCGGTGCCATTTTAATAGCTACATATCTCATTAATTAAATGCCTAGTCGAGTTCTTTCTTTTGCCACTCCTCTCCAGAAATTCCAGGAATGTTTTCCCAACTCTCGGCTCCACTCCAATCTTTCTCTGAAAATCTGTGGATGTACTGTATTTGTTTATGTTCATGCTCACAATTGGGATAAATTGGAACCTCGTGCCATTAAGTGCGTTTTTATTGGTGACTCTCCTACTCAGAAAGGCTACAAATGTTATGATCTTGTCACAAAAAAATTGTTTGTTAGCCTTGATGTCATGTTCTTTGAAACCACTCCTTACTTCCCAAAGCCCTCTCTTCAAGGGGAGAAATGGAGTGAAGATTGGTTCTTTGATTTCTCTATTGATGAATCTGTGCCATACACTGAGTCTACCATTGCATCATTTCTTGACCTGTCATGTAAAAAAGACCACTTAAACTCAGGGGGAGATGTAGAAAAACAAAATAACACAGAAATACTTGTTTACTCAAGAAAGTCAAAAACAATGAACAAGGAGAATCTCATACCTAAGGCACCAAGAGAGTTGGAACTGGTGATAGCTTCGAGCAATCATGAGTCCACGCCCAATCCCAATTAGGTAATAGATGGCCATGAGCTTTCTTCTGATAAGCCTGTACCTGATGACATCAATTTACCCATTGCAGTTAGAAAACAAACTAGGTCATGTACTCAATATCCCTGGTCAAAATACAGGTCTTATAAAAGCCTGTCTATAAAGTATCGTGCTTTTACTTCCAACCTTGACAGGATAAAATTTCCAATGAATATCCAGGAAGCCTTGAAAATTCTTGAATGGAGGAAATGTGGGCTCTGGAAAAGAATGGAACTTGGAACGTTATGAAATTGCCAAGAGGGAAGAAGCCAGTTGGTTGTAAATGGGTCTTTACAGTGAAATATAGAGCTGATGAGACAGTTGAATGGTATAATGCCCGACTTGTTCAAAAGGATTTACACAGACCTATGGCAGTGACTACACAGAGAAATTTGCACCAGTGGTAAAATTGAATACAGTTTGGGTCCTCCTTTCCTCGGTAGCCAACTTGGATTAGCCACTGCAGCAACTCGACATTAAAAATGCGTTTCTAAATGGCGAGTTACAAGAAGAAGTCTACATGACGATACCCCCAAGTTTCAGTAAGAGAGGTGAAGAAAACAGGGTATGTAAACTCAAGAAGTCCTTGTATGGACTCAAGCAATCTTCTAAAGCATGGTTTGACAGATTTGCAAAGGCGATAAAAAACCAAGGATATCGACAAGGGCAATCAGATCACACTATATTTTTTCATCAGTCTAAAAGTGGTAAAAAAACAATTCTGATTGTGTATGTTGATGATATAATCCTAACTGGAGATGATACAGTGGAGATGGAAAGATTGAAGAAAGTCCTAGCTACTGAGTTTGAAGTTAAAGACCTGGGACAAATGCGATACTTCTTAGGAATGGAAGTTGCCAGATCAAAAAAGGGTATTAATGTCTCTCAGCAAAAGTATATCATTGATCTCCAAACCGAAACTGGCATGCTTGGATGCAAACCTAGTGAAACCCCCATTGAAGCAGTAAAGAGAGTTGAAGACTGTGGAATATCAGTTGAAAAGGAGAGGTATTAGAGATTGGTTGGTAAACTCATCTATCTATCATATACCAGACCCGACATTGCATTTGTAGTTAGTGTGGTAAGCCAACACATGCATTCACCCAAAAAGACTCACCTAGATGCTGTGTACAAGATCCTTAGGTATCTCAAGGGCTCTCTGGGAAAAGGACTCTTCTTCAAGAAGTGTGAAAGCAAGGAAGTAGAAGATTTCACAGATGCAGATTGGGCAGGATCTACAGAAGATGGAAGGTCTACCACCGGATATTGCACCTTTGTATGGGGAAATTTGGCGACTTGGAGGAGTAAAAGATAGAATGTAGTGGTTTGAAGTAGTGATGAGGCTGAATTCAGGGCAGCTGCACAAGAGATATGTGAAGGACTGTGGTTACGGAAACTCTTGGAAGAATTACAGATCCCGGTGAAACTCCCTATCAAACTCTACTGTGACAACAAAGCAGCCATCAGTATCTCTCTCAATCCAGTTCAACATGATAGGACTAAGCATGTAGAAGTGGACCGACACTTTATCAAAGAAAAGGTTGAAGAAGGAACCATTTGTATGACGTATGCATGGTCTTAAATTTCCACGAAATTGTTGAAATTTCCATCACCCTCGAAATCGAAATGGCAGTCGATTTCTGCCTCGATCAACTTCCGTCGAAATCTCAACGAATCATCCGAAATTTATCGAAATCTTGAAATTTTAGTGAAACTTGTCGAAATTTTAACTATATGATGAAATTTTGTCAGAATTCAAATGAGAAATTTAGGAGTGAAGTGAAATTTCTATCTTAATTTATTTTATCGAAACAAAAGATTATTACAAGTGCTTTTGAAATTATATGAAAAAATAAACTTATAGTAACATTTTATTTAACCATTCATGTCTAAACTATCATTATTTGTGTACTAAATAATATTTAAATGATTTATGAATTTCATTTGTATTAACTGAATATGTTTAATGTACATTATCTTACAAAAATGTTTGATACACATACTATTTTAGAAGTTTTCCACCTCCTACTAAACATAGATGTATTTAATTTGTAATATATTAGTCCTAAAACTTATATTATTATGTTTGTTAACCATTTCTAAATTTTCACAACGAATTCCATGCTTTATTACTAATTTCCGTTATTTTTTCAAATCGAAATCGAAATTTCCGTACTTTTGGAGCTTCGAAATTTGAGTCGAAATCGAAATTTAAGACCTTGGACGTATGTACCTACCGAGGAACAAACCGCAGACATCTTTACCAAAGGGTTGGCCCGACAGAATTTCAATGATTTCATCTGCAAGTTGGAAATGATCAATATCTATGATCCAACTTGAGGGGGAGTGTAGAAATCTTGTGTATATTGGAGAAATCCCGTGTATATTGGAGAGATTTAGGGGGTATTTATTGAATATTATTGAGTGAGATTCTTTTAGGAGCTTGTTTCCATATTTAGAGTAGAGATTGTATTATAAGTAGTTTGTATTGACTTGTACAAAATTATTCAAGAAATACAGAAATTCAATTCTGTTTTCACCTATTATCTTCCTTGCAAGCTAAAATACTTCTCAAAAATGATAGTTTCTTGGAGAACTTAACAAGTGGAGGTCTCCTTCAGTTCGGATATGAAATTATCAGGGACTAGGGTGAGCAACCACAAGCTCAGTAGACATTGATAATTCCCCCTTATTCAAATGAGGTTTTCAATACTAGATACATGATTTCTTACATGTATGCGTAATCATAAGGTGCATGAACACACTTTTTATCCAAAGCAATGTGTAGGATGCACTCTTTATTCTAAGCATTTTGTTTATCTAAAATTACCATCACAAAACATCCAAAAAGCATGCATTTACACATTTTTCTTTCAACATGGCGGTGTTGTCCCAACGAAGTGCACAGTTTATCTCAAATAAGTGCCAAATTCCTGCTTGGCCAACCACTGCTTAATGCGGAAATACCCTCCCAAGGTTTAGGGCCTTTCACTCAAAGGAGGCACAATCCCTACTTGAATATTACAGCCGCACAACACATGGTGCCAGCTATGTTACATAACATCAATTCAACATATGCATACACAAGCTTTTCCATAGCAAGTATAGCAATCATTCTTACAAGATGAATATCTACGACATGAAAATTTCCCAACTAAACAAGATATGCAACTATGATAACTGAAGAAAACATATATGCAGCCATATCAAGTAATTAGAAATAACAAGCTTAAATCTCCCTTACTAGGATCCAACTCTATGCAAGTTTCTACCTTATTTCTTTTGAATACCCAAAATCCGAAGGCGAATAAATGAAAACTAAGAACACCTACCTTGATTTTCAGCTTCTGCAAACTTAGTTCAAGTTCACCCTGAATTTCCTATGTTTTCTCTTGATTTTCTTTGAATTTCCTTGATTTTCTGCAGAGTTCTCTCTCTATCCCTCTTTCTTTAGAACTAGTGTGTGCACCAAGAGTTTGTGGTATTCTTTTCTGTGTTGAGGCTGCTTTGTAGCGCTGAAGGGCTAAGACAACAGCTATGTGCTGCCAGATGCTTGCCAAGTGTCTCCTTCTAGGCTGGAAACGTGGATGGACAGCAGCAGCTGGTGGCAACAAGGGTCTTGCAGTGCTGACATCTTGTGCTAGGTGTCGGCTGCTGGTTTTCAGAGCTGCTAGGTGGCTGCTGCCGGTTTCTAGTGCCACCAGGTTTACTGTGGCCTAAAGGGTATGGTTATCACAAAAACAATTACTGATTTGAGGATTAAGTTGCTGTTGAGACTAGAAATTGTCTTATTTGCTGAACTAAAATTCAGAACCGTCATCTCTTGGTTGTCGTACGGATTTAGTAGTTATTTGAATCGAGAAAGGTTGCTAAAACACTATTTTGAAACCTTAGTCATTATTTTTTGATTTTTTATTATATACCTACACCTATTTGCATCATTCATCGAGCACCGTTGGAAGGATTGGAGGAGGTTTCTATTTTTTATAATAATGGAAGGGATAATAAAATGTAGTGCAATGATGGTATTTTACCTACACTAGAAGAGGTGATTTCTAGGATGGATTTAGAAGCCCAAGAGATTTTGGATGAATTGGATTTGACAATGGTGATGTTGGAGGAATGGAAGTATGCTTTGTTGGGGTAAGTTCAAAGAGAAGGCTCAGAGGGAGCTAGGAAATCTGAAGTGCTCGATGAATTACGATGGGAAGGGATTGAAAAGGGGTTTCCTTGGTTACTTCTTTTTGTTTATTGTTTTTTGTTTCATGTTTTACTTTTTTATTCTTTGTTGTTTTTGCTGTTTTTATTTTTTTTGAGTGGACTTCTTGTCCCTTTAGTTTGTAACTTGTCTCTCTCAACCAAATATACCTTGTTTTATTATAAAAAGAACCAACTTCATGGGATCTCTAATCACAGAGGTTGAGTCCTCCTTTTACTAGCTGCACGTGGTAATCCCATTTTTCTCGATGAATAAGAGCCATATGCCCTTTTGGCTGTTGTCACCTGTAGCCTCTTTTCTACTACAAGCTGCTTATAATTCTTAAAAGTACATAAATTTGAGTATTCAAAATTCAACCCCCACAATTTCAAGAATTATTATGGACTTCAAAATACGGAATCATGTGCAAAAGCATGTTTTAAATAAAACATATTGAAGAACACAATAAAACACCATTTTTTTTTTCCCACAAGATCGGTTCATATGTAACTTAGATCACCCATAAAATTTCAAAATCAGACCTTGTGAGCCTCACAAAATATGTTATAATGCTCTATGTTTATGCAATTTTCTTCTTCACCAAATCCCTATTTTCCTAGATTAAATTGCACAAATATATAATTATGCACAAAACATAAACATATGAGCATATTCCCAAATTATATTGAAATGCAGATGGTATGTTGATGATTTTAAAATACAATATTATGTATTGCACATTTTTCCTCTATACTGATGCTAAGCATATCAAATTTTATTCCATGACTCGAGTAACTAAAAATAATATTTATAAAATGTCATGTCATGCATTATATGTGAGATGTCTAATTACAATTTCATTTATTCTTTAATAAATATTCTTTCTAAATAATATAAATAGGCTTTTCACCAGATATTAGCTAATACAGAACATGACACTAAAGTAAAAAAATTCAATATGTGAATAAATCACTAAATTATTAGTCTAGACTAACGTGACAGCATATAACTTGAACAATAATGTGAGGAAGTTCAAATTCTAAATAACAGTAACCCTATGTTTGTAGAGGCCTTGGATTTGGATAAAATATAATATAAAATTGTATTGCAATTTAATCCAGCCAAATCCAAATCCATAGTCCAAAATCTATGCTCCCAAATGCAGCTTTAATCTTTAATATTTATGTCAGTAAACTGACCCTATAACCATCTACAATTTGTTTATTATGCAAATTATAAAGATTTTTTTTTAAAGATATTTTGAAAAATAAAATTTAAATATTGAATATTATGTGAATTCTATATAGTTAGTAACCCTTCTTAAAATGCATGAATTCATCAAGGTCTTGACCTGTTGACTATGACATGGTTAGGAAAAAAAACATTTAGGAGGACCCAACTAAAACAAACTAATTGGACTAACTAATTATTGTATATAGATCATAAATATTTCATGAATAATTTATTTAAAATTTTAAAAATAAATTCTAATAAAATATTTACCCAACTGTAAAATTCATCCATCAAATTGAGGTGTGTTGCTGGAGTACGACTTGACCCTACAGTATTACTCCACAATGTTTTAACATAGCATAGATGAAGCATTACATGCAACTAAAACAAGTTAAAATTTCTGACCTTTGTAGGATGTTCAATTATATGTAGGTGCAATTCATGCGCATTCTCTAATAAATTTGCAGCATTAGTTACAAACAGAGCCATGAAAACTGTTTTCCCAATGACTGGAAGTTCTCTTTGATACCCAACTATGAGTGAATCCATTATGACCTAGAAGTGAGAGCGAGAGTAAAAGTAACCACGAGAGTTAGAGTCATGGGATAGATGTGTTTCGGGAACTATGTCATGCAGAATTTGCACAGAACTATATGATTGCACTATGTATGAGCTTACATGTATTTTATTTTGCTGGACATTATGTATATTATTTGTATGTACACCAATATGACACTTTTGTGTCTGCCTTTACTTTCATTGGAATGAGAATTCTTTTTGATATCTCTCGCTTTGATACCTTCACAGACGGAACAACAAATTTTGCGCACTGTTATCCTAGCTTTGCAGTTTCTGTGGGAGTTCTGTTTCAAGGAAAGCCAGCTGCTGCTGCTGTGGTATTTAATTGCATAATTTGATTTGTGTCTTTTATTCTTTTGCTTTGCTTTGCTTTGCTTTGCCGTTTTTTTTTTAAGCATTTGCATAATTCTGTAAATGTTTACCTGGGAACATCACAGAGTTTCTGAAATACCATCAATCTACTTTTAAGTTGTGAGGTCATATAATACCCATTTGTAGAATTTATTACTTCACCATTGGTTAAATGCTTTTTCTTGTGTTTAAATTTCTGATTTAAATATTCATCTTCAATTTTTTATGTCAATATAAGAGGAAAGAATTTGTAAAAATATATTTGGCATGGATACCAATTAATGGAAGAAATTATTGATAACTGAGGGGCATCTTGATTTCTTATGACTGATTCAAATCTACTCATTGGCCTTCCTGTCAAATATTTAATGCTTTTTTACTTGAGTCCTGGACCTCTCGGCTTGTCAATTTAGTCTATCTGGGGTCATAACATTGGTGATATAGTTGTGTTTGTTTCACATGGCCAAGCATCTTAGTTTTCCATTATCTTTTCCCTAGTTGGCATTAACCTCAGCTTTCTCATGCATTTATCTCTAACATCATCTGATTTTCACCTTGCTTATCAGTAAACATCTGGCTTGTTGAAGCTCCAACATTTAGTACTAGAAAGCAGGTTAGTCTCAGTGGTCTTGTAAAGTTTTTCATTGAAATGCATGTGGTATACAAATTTTATAATGCTCTAGAAGCTCTCTTTACTGCATCTAGCCTTCACCTAACGTGCTCTTCGTCCATTGATCATTGAGGACTATATACTCTATGGATACCCTTTGTTGCCAATCTTGGTTTCTTTCCTTTCCTTAGCCCTTCAACGACTTATTTTTATACCCTTTGCTTTTAATTCATGTCTCCAAATTTTGTACCATAGAAAAATATCCATTACTATGAGTCCAAGGCTATAGTTTTTACCAATACAGCATATGTGTTCAAATGCATTTGTGTGTTTCTTTGATATTTCATCATTCAATTTCTCACTTATAAGGTCGTCTTCTCTCTCTCCCCAATTGATGTGGGGAGAGCAAGCAGTCTACTACGTGCTGCATACTCTGATTCTAGATTTTTCTGGTCCCAACGGGTCATTCTCCTTTTGATCTGCGTCCCTGGGCTAGGTCTTGTTACCCACAGACTAGAGGTTACCACAGGTTTCCTTCTGCTGTACATTTTACACTGAGCCTAATTTTCTTCCTGGTGACCATGCTGTGCGTGCTGCTTTTCTGCCTTGAGGGCTCACTGTCCCACTAGCTTTCTGCATTCTCATCCCTGAGCTGCAGTGCATTAGATGATATTCTTTTTCTGATATAACTGTTACAGATCTGCATGGAACAACCTAAATGGCAAGTTAACATGGTCAAGTGGCTAAGTTGATGGACCTAAAGACCATGATTCTCTGCTGACATTTCAATGTTCAAGCTCTTACCGACATTCAAATTCTCTCCCGCAATTGATGCAGGAAGTTATTGGTTGACAAGTAACACAGTTTCAGTCCCCTGGTATTGGCAGCAGCCTGGAACACACTGTGCACTCTGATGGAAGGTCATTCTAAGCCCAGGGGTCCTTTTTCTACTCAATTGTGCTATGGGCAGGCCTTGTTCTTCCACAGACTAGAGGCCTGCCACAAGTTGCCTCAGCACCACACATTGCACAGAGTGACCCTTCCTTCTTGGCATTGATTACATTGCTCACGTACCTGTGGCATCGTCGCAGGATCCGAGCATTTTATTTGGAAATTTTGATTTCAATTTAGATATTGACTTTCATTTTAAAAATAATCGTAATTTCAGACTTGTAAAACATGGAATTATTTTAAACTTGGGATGATTTGACTAATATAATAATTTTTCATTCGGAATCGAAATATGATTAACAAAATGCATGAAATAACTGGCTTATAATATGGAGGATGAAGTAATATATGGCTGTTAGCATATTACAGATCCTTTAATAAATACAACAACAACAACAAGCCTCAAGTCCCAGTAGGTAGGGTCAGCTGCATGAATATTCTGCCAATTCATCCGTTCTAGAGCATTTTCTTCTAATAGATTAAGAGCTATTAAATCCTTCCTCACTACATCATTCCAAGTTATTTTAGGCCTACCCCTACCCTTTTTCATGCTAGAAACAATAACTAACTCACTCCTCCTCACAGGTGCCCTATTAGGCATGTGTTTCAAATGTCCAAACCATCTATGCCATCTTTCCCGTATCTTATCTTTGACTGATGTTATGCCTAGATTATTGCGTATATGGCCGTTTTTTAATTTATATTTTAATGTTATACCACTTAGCCACCTTAAAATTCATATTTCAGCAACTTTAACTTTTTTGTACATGTTTTTTAATTGCCCAACATTTTGAACCATATAGGATAGCTGACCTTATAGCCATCTTATAGAATTTTCCTTTTAATTTTAAGGGTATGCTATGATATCACATAACACGCTTGATGCACTCCTCTATTTTACCCAACCTTCTTGAATTCTATGTATTACATCCTCTTCAATTTTCCCTTCCTCTTGTATAACAAATACAAGATATCGAAATCTATAAGTGTTATTAATTTCTTGATTGTCAAGTTTAATCTTCTCTCCACTATTCCCTACATTTACTGGAATTACATTTCATATATTCTGTCTTATTCCTACTTATTCTAAAACTTTTAGACTCTGAAGCGATTCTCCAAAACTTAGATTCCACTCTACATTTACTTTCATCAATCAACACAATATCATTTGCAAACAACATATCTTGTTTTGGATATTCCTTGAGACTTCATCAATCGCTAAAGTAAAAAGATAAGGATTTGAAGTAGAACCTTGATGTACACCTATTGTGATTGGAAAATCTTTAGATACCTCTTTTATAGTCCTAACGCTAGTCATTACTCTATCGTACATATCCTTATTGACTTCACTATATCTACTTTAAACCCCCTTCTTTTCTAAGACTCACCAAAGAACTTCCATAGGTACTTTATCATGTGCTTTCTCAAGGTCAATAAAAATCATATGCAAGTCCATCGTCTTTTCTCTAAACTTTTCCTTTAATCTTCCTCAAAGATAAATAGCTTTTGTTGTCGATCTCCTAAGCATAAAACCAAATTGATTATTTGAAACCCTCATTTCTAGTCTTATTCTTTGTTCAATTACCCTTTCCCAAAGTTTCGTTGCATGACTCATGATCTTAATTCCGTGATAGTTTTTACAATTTTGAATATCACCTTTGCTTTTGTATAATGTAATTAACGTGCTTTTCCTCCGTTCCTCCTGCATTTTCTTGGTTCTTAGAATAATGTTGAATAGATTACTTAACCACATATTCCTTTATCCCCTAAACATTTCCAAACTTAAGTTGGTATGTTATCTGATCCTATTGATTTCCCACTTTTCATTTTTTCAAAGCCATCTTAAGTTCAATGACACTAATTTTGTGAATAAATCTCCTATTTCTAGACTTTTCCTCATCTGTCACTTCGTTGTTCAATCTTTCATTTTGGTTTTCATTAAACAATTTATCAAAATATCTCCGCCACCTCTCTCTTATGTCTTCTTCTTTAGTTAAGACTTATCGTTCTCGTCATTTATACATTTTACATTGCCTAAATCTTTGCATTTTTCTTTTTCTAGCTCTAGCAAGTTTATAAATGTCTCTTTCTCCTTTTGTATCTAGTGTATTATATAAAGTACCGTAAGCTCTATGTTTGGCTTAACTAGTAATCTTTTCTACGTTTTTTCTTGCCTCTTTATACTTTTCAAGATTTTCTATATTTCTCCAATTTTGCCATATTTTATACAAGTTTCTTTTTGTCTTAACGGCTTTTGGGACTTCTTGATCCCGTCGCCAACTTTCTTTACTACCCGAGTATCTTTCTTTGGACTCACCTAAAATCTCTTTTTCTATCTTTATGATAGAGTTAGCCATCTTATTCCAAACAATATTTGTATCTACCTTACCTCCTATGGTCTAAACACACTCTTTGATAATTTTATCTTTCAATTTTATTATATTTTCTCCCTTCAATCTCCACCACATAGCACTCTTGTGTTGATTTCCTTTACTCTTTCTCTTGCATTTTTTTGTATGTATATCTAGTATTAGGACTCTATGCTATATAGCCAAACTTTTGTGAGAATTAAGATGTAATAAGAATAATAACTTAAAATAAATTAGTGAGACAATTACAAATAGAGAAGTTGAGGCATGGTAGGATTACTGTCCTTAAACCTGATTTCGCGCCTACGGAGAAAATCTCTCGGTGCAAATAGTCACAGCGCTCACGGTCTTTAGGATTACTCAGCTAGGCTACGGTTTGTGTGCACTCACAAACTCCAGAGCTTTAGGAGCTATACGGTTACCCAATGTAGAGGAATGAAAAGAAACAAGAATAGGATGGTAGAAAAGAAAATAATAACAAGATATTAGCTAGAGACTAATACTGGATGATGGAGAGAAAAAGTATGTAAGAAAGAGAAGAGATATGTTTCTTTTGTTGTGTTTTGGAAAGGGCTGGAGATAGCCTTTTTATAGGCTGCATAGAAGAGTAACTTCCAGTCAGTTATTGCAGCAGATTAATGGTAAAAAACAGTTGAAAATTAACACGACGAAAAAAAACTGCTGCCGTTAATTCACAAAATAAAGAACTAAAAATTGCTAGAATTTGAAACATCACCAACAACTTTCACGTGGAATAACTTTGTAATCCTTACAAGATAGATGATCCGCCTTCCTAGTTAAGAAGAATTCTATTTAGCTTTTATTTTGCCCGCCCTTGAAAGTTATGAACTGTTCTTCATTTTTTTGTAAAGCAAGTATTCAATATAACTAAATTCGTAAGACATGGAAAAATCTAAAATTTTATCACCGGCCTCATTTTTATCTCCATATCCATGTCCTCCATGTATCCTTTCATAACCTATATTATGCTTTCCAATCTGTCGATTCAAATCAGCTCCTATGAATGTCTTTTTAGATGTTGGTATCCTTACTAAAATAGTATTCATATCTTCCTAAAATTGCCTTTTAAGATTTTCTACTAAGCCTATTTGGGGAGCATACACACTAATGACATTTATTATCTCTAGGCCTAAAACTATCTTGATTTTAATGATCCTATCCCCTATTCTTTTAACATCTACTTCATTATCTTTTAGGTTCTTGTCTACAATAAATTCCCACCCTATTTTTATGTTTCTCTTTTCCAGTGTACCAAAGTTTAAATCCTGATATTTCAATTTTTCTAGTTTTCTTCCCCTACACATTTGGTCTTTTGAAGGCAAATTAGGCTAATTTTCTTTCTAAACGTTGTTTCCACTATTTCCGTTTTTTTTCTTGTAAGTGTTCCTATATTCCAAGTAGCTAATCTAATCTTAGTTTCTTGTGCTAATATCCTAGTTATTTTCCTTATATATTTACCTAGTCTATCCCCTTGACTTGGGTGGATTTGGTAAGTGTCAATAGTAATTTTTTACCTTCCAAAACAAAGGTCCTTTTGAATATTTGAAAGATTGAAGCAAAAATAAAAAAGAAAAAAGAAGAGAATTTTTCTTAAGGTGGTTGACCGGTCTCTTTGGTTGGTCGATTGGCCTTCCCTCCAAAAATAGCCGTTGGCGCCATCCCAAAGGTGGTCGACCGACCTTTACAGATAGTTAACCGGTCTACCCAAAATTTGAATTTTTGAGTTGCAAAACTTGGTTGGTTGTAGGTTTTGGGCTGCCATGTGCTCTTGTGATGCCACCTGTCAATTGCCGACAATGGCGTTTGATAGTTGGTAGTTATTGGTGGTTAACTTTTGAATTTGAATTTTCCCTCTACTCCACAATAGGTCTATAAAAGGACCATCTTGGGGAGAGATTGGGGCACGTCCAAGTGAGGGCAAGATGAGATTTTTGTCAAGGAATAAGGGTTCAAAAGGGTATTCTTGTTTGAAAAAAGTAAAAAGGAAATTCTCATTCCGTCAAGTTTTTAAAGGCCATTTAAGGAGTGATTTGAATAAGGAGTGACCCTTACATAATATACAGAGTGGGTAAACGTCACAAGGTCAGTGCCTAGCCCTTCCTCTTGTTCAATTTCGTTCATTTATACAAGTATGGCATGTATGTTTCTTAAAAGCTTGTTCTAGTTTTGAATGTGATCTACTTTGTTTCTTCTATGTTTTTATAATGCAAATCATGTCATTTTGTTGTGTGTGTGTCATTCTTTAATATGTACGTAAATATGCATATGAAAGGGTCGAATTGGGCATGAAAGTGGAGAAATTCAGTGTAGGCAGTTGACCAGCCCATGTAGGCGATTGATTGGACTTTGAGTTTTTGAAAATGTAGCCGTTAGGCTACTAGACATTTGATTGACCCTTTGGATGACCAAATCCTGAAAGGTGCAAATTTGCACCTTTTTTGGTACTTCTTTGAGATTTGGCCTTGTTTTGAGTTTTTACACTCACCTGAATGTAGTTGGTGGAGTCCTATACTGATGTTGCAAAGGTTTTCAAGGTTTGTTTTTTCCATAAAAAACCAAGTTTTTGTGAAAATCAAACATTTTCATCCATGTTTTTCAAAGTGTTTGAGAGTTTTCTCAAGTTTTTCTTTAATACCTTGGAGTCATACACCCATGATGCGGCTTTTGAGTGTTATCCAATTTTCATACCTAATTTTCAAGTTGAGTTTGTGGTTCTCTTTCCAAAAATCCACAAAATTTTCCAAGTATTCTACGAGTAAAATCATTTTCAAGACGATCACCTATGAAGTGGCTTGAGGATGGAAAAAATGGTTTCAAAGTGTATAAAACCTGTTTTTAATCTTTGTTTAACGAAGAAACCATTGAAAAATCTGTTTTCTAATCTACAATGAAAGGTTTTTCAATGGTTTCAAGAAATATCAAGTGTCTTCAATGATGATTTTGCATGAGGACAATAAAAAATTTTCCTTTCAAACTCGTTTTCAAAAAAAGGTTTGTGAACTACAGATGGCTTGGTTCCTCTTTTGAGGATATGTAGGCAATCTACTTAGTAAATTCAACCATAACAAACTAGAAAAACTCAAGTCTTTCTCTATTTCTTCATTTTGTTTGCATATTTTATGTATCTTTGCACGATTCGGTTTGATAAGGTATTAAAGTAGTAAGATTGCCATGGGGTTAAATCCTCTACATAAGTCTAATGATTTTTTCAAAGGAGTAAGGAGGGGATAATCTTCTAAAAATGAACAGTCAAAGAAATTGGAAAAATGCGTTGGGCGGTCGGCCAGCCTTTGTTGGTGATCGACCGCCTGGTTTTCCAAAAATTTACATCATGTTTTTCCAAAGTTCTAAGTTTTATTTTCAAAAATTGTAAAAAAATTGGAATGTGCATACACATACACACACACAAGGTTAGCAAAGTAACCATTCAATAGAATGAGTGTTTTATGGTGGTAACTCATTGAATTCCAAATAAAGAGAATTCAAGGTGTTACCTTCCCTAGTCACAATTGTACTCCCGAGCTTAATATCTTTCAAAGGTTTTTCTTTATTTTGCCTTTTCAAAAATTAAAGTAAAGTGGAGATTCTATTTTTCTAAAATGAAAAAGACAAGTTAGACGAATCAATGGCTTGGAAGTTTACACTTGCTTGATTTCAATAGGGTAATTGAATGTTTGCCACCGAAACTGGTTCTCAAAACCTGATGTTGATAGCTTTGGCGACTTTGTTGGGGACATTTGTGAGTCAAGCCGCCTCATGTGGATGTTTTTGTGGTTACATTATGTGGTATGTGTTCAAGATGTGGTGGGAATTCTCAAAACCCAATGTTGATAGCTTGTGGGTGAAGAAACAAGATGTGGTGGGAATTCTAGGTTGTTGGAATTGTCTATCAGTGAGAGGCCAAAGAAGTTTAATTTGTCTTATGACCATATCGTGGATGTCTTTAAGGTGGATGTGAATTGAAAAGTATTAGACTTAATGATTTAGCATTGGGACCCTGTTTACCTTTGCTTCACATTTAGATCAATTGACATGGTTCCCCTCATTAAGGAGTATGAAGAATTGCTTCAAGTTCCCAAGACTGCACATGACAAAGTTTTCATGTTTGGCCCAAACACCAACCCTGTTCGTGCTCTTGTATGAGCTATGGGAGGTAAAGCTAAGGAATTAGAAGAGAAGACACGAAAAAAGGGCGAACTGAAGGATGACATTGGAATGACATTGTGAAGATTTTTAGAGATCATTTGGATGACTTTGCACTAAAAAGATCAAAATAATCAATAAAGGATGCAAAGGCCAAGTTCTGTCCTAAATGTGCAAAATCTATCCTCAATAAGGAGTTTAGTAAAAATATCGGCAAGTTAATTTTAGTGGGCACAAAAACCAATTCAATTTCTCCTTTTTCCATATGGTCGCTTTAAAATGATGTCTAATTTCGTTGTGTTTAGTTCTTGAGTATATAGGATTCTTATCAACTTAATTGCACTAGTATTATCACACATGATAGGCACACAATCAAGTAGTGTTTGTTTCACCCAAAGAGTTCGTGTTACGCTACTATTGGCTGCTATATACTCAGCTTTCACCGTGGAAAGTGCAACTGAATTTTGTTTCTTATTAAACCAAGCTACAAGTGAGTGTCTTAGGAAGTCCCACTAGTACTTTTATGGTCCATTTTGCAATTGGAAAAATCGACGTCCACATAACTTAGGAGTTCGAAATAGGTGCATTTCAGATACCAAAGTCCTAAGTTTTGAGTACCAACTAGATATATAAAAATATGTCTTACTACAACTAGGTGTGATTTCTTTGGATTAGCTAAATGAGCACACATGCAACATAATATCTGGTCTACTTGCTGTCAAGTAAAGAAGACTTACCAATCATACCTTTATATTGTTTGATGTTTATGCTTAGACCTTGCTCGTCCTTGTTGAGTTTGGTTGAGGTACTTATAGGAGTGCCTATCTCCTTTGCATCATCCATGCCAACCCTCTTTAGTTCTTTGGTTACTTGGTTTGGTTGTTGAAGATTCCATCTTTCCTTTACTTTATTTGGAGTCCAAGGAAGAAGGTGAGCTCTTCCATCATGCTTATCTTAAGTTTATCCTGCATTTCTTTTGCAAGTTCTTTACCCAAGAGTTCATTAGTAACACCAAAGACAATATAATCCACATAAATTTGCACGAGAACCATGTCACTATCTTTAGTCTTAATGAACGATGTTGTATCAAACTTCCTTATTTAAAGTTATTTTCAATAAAAAATTTACATAGCCTTTTATACCAAGCTCTAGGAGCTTGCTTTAAACCATATAAGGATTTAGAGGGTTTGAAAACATGATTTGGAAATATTTTGTTTTCAAAATTGGGAGGTTGCTCAACATATACCTATTCCTCAATAAATCCATTCAAGAGGGCACTTCTAACATCCATTTGATATAAATTGAAGTTCTTATGACCAGTAAAAACAAGTAGCATACGAATAGCTTCTAATCTAGCAACCGGAGCAAAAGTTTCATCATAGTCAATTCCTTCTTCTTGGTTGAAACCTTGGGCAACAATTCTAGCTTTATTTCTTATTACAATTCCAAATTCATCAATTTTGTTTCTATAAACCCATTTTGTTTCAGTTATCTGATGATTATTAGGTCTTTCAACAAGATTACAAATTCGATTTCATCCAAATTGATTTATTTCCTTTGCATCGACATTACCCAACTTTCATCAATTTTAGCATCATTTATGTTTTTGGATTTAATTTCAGATAGAAAAAGCCATATTAGTTACAAAGTTCTGCAAGCTTGATCTAATTTTAATCCCTAATGATGGATCTCCAATTATTTGACCTTTAGGGTGATTTTAGGTATATTTCCAAGCCTTGGTAGATCATTTTGAGTTGAGGCTTCATTAATTGGTTCATTGTTACCCTTTGTCGGTTCATTAGAATTTGCTTGTTCTCTTTCAATTTCTTCTTCATCATCAAAATTAGTAGAAATAGTGGATAAGTTTTCACCGAAGTTAATAGGTATTGATCCTTCATAGTATTGATTCTTCAACTATGAAGGGTCTTTTCTTATATGCTTTACTAGTTGATAATTACCCAAACAAGATTCCTTCATCTGCTTTTATATCAAATTTACCAAGATTGTCCATCATATTGAAGATAAAAAATTTGCATCCAAAGACCTTAAAGTCTTTTATGGTGGGTTTTGTATCATGCCAAAGTTCATAGGGTGTTTTATTGACGATTGGTTTAATTAGAACGTTGTTTAAAATATGGCAAGATCTGTTCACGACTTCAGTCCAAAGATATCGAGGTAGATTATATTCATTTAACAATGTTCTGGTCATTTCTTTTAAAGTGTTCTATTTTTCCTTTCAACTATTCCATTTTTTTGAGGTGTTTCAGGAGCCAAAAATTATGTCCATATCCATTTTCATTATAAAAATATTGAAACTCAGCATTATCATTCTTATTAGCAAATCATCAATAATCACAAAGGCATATGATTTACAACCTAAACTAGCAACTTTAGAGGGTTCAAACAAATCCATATGTAAAAGTTGTAATGGCCTAGAAGTATGCACTACATTATTTTGCTCAAAACTTGTTTAAATTTGTTTTCCCTTTTTGGCATGGTTCACAATTTATCTTTTTCAAATTTAAGATTGGGAATTCCATTAACTAAATCTTTTCTTAAAAGTTTAGATAGAGTATGCATGCTACAATGACCTAGTCTATGGTGCCACAACCAAGAATCATCATTCACAATGGAAAGACATTTAACATTTTGATCAAGCAATTAATTCAAATCAAACTTTTTGCCACAAAGACGGTTTGATTATCCATTTTATTCATGATTTTACAACAATCCAAATCAGACACAACAAGATAATCTTTTTACATAGTGAGCTAATGCTTAACAAATTATGCTTTGAACCTTTGACGAGAAGCACATCATCAATAATGAGTGACTCGTTCTTACCAATGGTACCAATGCCTATGATGGTACCTTTTTCATTGCCCCCCAAGGTGACACTTTCTCCATCCTTCTTGATAAGGGAGAAAAACATGGAATGGTCTTTGATCAAGTGTCTAGAGCATCCACTAACCAAGATTCATTTGCTTGAGCTTGGTTTTGACTTCAAGCAAACCTACACAACATAATCAAACAATCACTCTTGGTACCCAACTTTTCTTGGGTCCATGAATGTCAGTGTGGCAAGGCTTAGGCGTCCAAACCCTTGAAGTATGGCATTAAATGGGATTGGATCTCTTGGACAACCAAATTTTCTTTACACCATAATTTTGATTTTTCTTGATTGAGCAAGAATAAGAATAATGACCCTTTCTTCCACAAAAATTACATTTAATAAAAGGCTTGTTGATTGGGTTGATTTAACAAAATATTTTTGTAAAATTTTTGTTTTGATTCATTTTTGTACCCAATATCGGCTTTGTAAAAAACACATCTTTGGCTACCCAAAGTCTTATCTAGATTCTCCTTGGATGAATTTTGGAAGAGTTTAGTTGAGGTCTTCAACCTTCTTTTTTCAAATTTTCATATTCCTTTTTCAAATCATTTGTAGGAGAGTTAGATGAAATTTTGACTTTCAAAATTTCATTTTCTTTTCTAAGAATTTCATTTTCATGGGACGAAAGGGTTAGTTTTTTCTTAAGCTCCTTATATTTGGTGCCTAGGGCTAGGGTCTCTAAATCATCATGCATTTCATTTAGGGTATCAAACAATTCATGAGATAAAGGTTGATCAATAGAGTGAGAAATTTCCTCCTCTTTGTCCTTAGTGGTCATGAGGAAAAGATTTGCAACTTCGGAGTCGGAGCCTGAATAAGAGTCACTATCCTCCCAAATTGCATTGAAGGCCTTTTTCTTGAACCTTCTCTTGTCCTTTTTGAAAGTTGGACAATCACTTCAAATGTGACCCCGTTTCTTGCACTCATTGCAAATGATTGGGTCCTTTTCGCTTGTTTCACCCTTCCTTTCATCCTTATTTTTCTTAATGAATCTCTTGAACTTCCTAGTGACGAGTGCAATGTCTTCATCACTATCATAATCTTCCTCGGTTTGTGTAGAGGAGAGTGCAAGTGTCTTCCTTATATCTTTCATTTCCGTCATTTTCTTTGTTTCCATTTCATAGGCAACTAGAGACCCAAGCAATTCCCCAAATGGGAATTCTTGTAGATCTTTTGATTCCAAGATCGCAGTCTGCTTGATCTCCCACTCCTTTGGCAAGCACCTAGGTATCCTTTGCACAAGTTTGAAATTAGTGTATTTCTTGCCAAGAGAGTTCAAAGCATTAATGATCTTTGTAAACCTTGTAAACATGTCATTTATTTTCTCATCATGCTTCATTTCAAACATTTCATATTAAGTCACAAGGATATTGATTTTAGATTGTTTAACTCTAGATGTTCCTTTCATGTGTTACATAGAATGTGTGCCAAATTTGCTTTGTGGAGGTGCATCCTATAACTCGATTAAATTCATTGCGGTCAAGTGCACATAGTACGTGTAGAGGAAAGTGCAAGGGTCTTCCTCATGTCTTTCATTTCCATCGTTCTCTTCATTTCCATTTCATGTGCAAGTAGAGACCCAAGCAATTCCTCAAGTGGGAGTTCTTGTAGATCTTTTGATTCCACGATCATAGTCTTCTTGGCCTCCCACTCCTGTGCAAGCGCCTAAGTATCCTTTGTACAAGTTCGAAATTAGTGCAATTCTTGCCAAGGGAGTTCAAAGCATTAATGATGTTTGTAAACCTAGTAAACATATAATTTATTTTCTCATCATGCTTCATTTCAAACATTTCATATTCGGTCACAAGCATATTAATTCTAGATTGTTTAACTCTAGATGTTCCCTCATGTGTTACATGGAGTGTGTATCAACTTTGTTTTGTGGAGGTACATCCTACAACTCGATTAAATTCACCATGATCAAGTGCACAACGAAGTATGTGTAGAAGAGAGTGCAAGAGTCTTCCTTATGTCTTTCGTTTCCATCGTTTTTTTTTCGTTTCCATTTCATGTGCAAGTAGAGACCCAAGCAATTCCTCAAGTGGGAGTTCTTGTAGATCTTTTGATTTCACGATCACGATCTTCTTGGCCTCCCACTCCTTTGGCATGCACTCAAGTATACTTTGCACAAGTTCGAAATTAGTGTAATTCTTGCCAAGAGAGTTCAAAGCATTAATGATTTTTGTAAACCTAGTAAGCATATCATGTATTTTCTCATCATGCTTCATTTCAAACATTTCATATTCAGTCACAAGCATATTACTTCTAGATAGTTTAACTCTAGATGTTCCCTCATGTGTTATATGGAGTGTGTGCCAAATTTGCTTTGTGGAGGTGCATCCTATAACTCGATTAAATTCACCACAGTCATGTGCAGAATAAGTATGGTCATGGCTTTTGAATTTAATTGATGCATGTGTTTCTCATTTTCATCCATCCTATTTCTAGGTTTTGGTTTGACTTCTCCATTCTCCACAATGTTTGGGGGAGTGTACCCATCTTGGATAACATCCCATATTTCAAATTCAAGGGAGTTTAGAAAAAGATTCATTTGTTTTTTTTAATAAGAAAAATCAGTCCCATTGAAAAATGGTGGTCTAACAGTGGATAACTCCTCAACACCAACATTAACGGTTGCATGGATTAACTCTAAGATGGTTAAGTCCACAGAACTAGAGCCCTTGCTCTAATGCCAATTTGATAGCCCAAAGGCAACTCAAGAGGGCGGATGAATTAGGTTATCTAAAAATTTAATTTAAATTTACACAACATTAATACGCACAAACAATCAATGCAAATACAAAAATTAAAAAGATAGGGAGAAGAAATCACAAACTCTTTTATAAGTGTTCAGCTTCCTCAAGCCTACGTCCACTCTCTCAAGGACCAACCTGCCTTGAGGTTCCACTAGATTAACAATCTTTACAACCCCTTACTTTATTTGAAGGCAAGGACTCCAATACAATAAAATTGAAACAAGTGTAAGAATAATTCCTCAAGAAGGGAGGATTCATAAGTGTGAGCTCATAACAAGAATTACTCTCAAGAAAAATAAGAGAGTTATGGCACAAGAGAGTATTTTCAAGCACAAGAGAGTTTTTGATAGAGGAGCACTTCAGCTTTTCAAAAAGTGCAAGAGATACGTCTTGTTTTGGTGCATTTTTCTCTAAGGGCCATATATATACTAAGACATAAAAAACTAGCCGTTTATAGTCGTTATGCAGTTTTTTTGGTTAGGCCGGATGACCGCTTATTGAGATTGGTTGACTGCTTACTAACCATTAGAGGGGCAAATGATCCGTTGAGACCAGGAATTGGGCAGACCAGTTGACAGCCTCTACCAATCGATTACCTTGCCCTTTTGCCTGGACTGGTTGACTGCCCTAGGCTGCAAAGCCTGGTTTGGTCTCCTTGCTCTCTCTTTATCTTGGTTTAGTTATTTTGTGCCAAACTCAATCAAATTCTTATGTAATTACATGCAATTACAACTCAAATTTGCTCAAAATTACAATGAAATAAAGTATAAGAGAGGTCTTGGAAGTTCTTCAAGCTTTGGTAAATTCTAAGTCCTTAGAGATTCCTTCAAGCTTGTATTAACTTATATCCTATTTGTCACACTTAAGTTCTACTTAAGCACAATGTAACTAGATCTTAAGTGGGTTGTTATCATCAAAATCAGGCCATAAAACCTTAGGGCTAACACGTGGTCATATCTCAACAGAATTCTGGCAAAGTTTGTCAAAATGTAAGACAATGGTCATAACTCCTTTGTAGTTATCTGTTATTCTAAATTACTTTATTTGGATTTTTTTTTTCCTAAAAAAATTTAGGAACCAAACATGTTGTGTTCCTAAGGATGTGTCATATATATATATATACATATATTTTTATCTCCATAATTGAAGATTATATGAAAATTTTTCATCTTTAAAAACCTTCCCATCAGTTACATAATGCTGTTTTATTGATTGATATCTGTGCATGAGATGAAATCTCAGTCATGGATTTGTGCTTGTAAAATTGTACTAATTGAGTGAAATTTGAGAATTTCAATGTAGGTGACCTGAAGACTGATGCCTAATCCAAATTTGTTTGTTGGTTGTTTCTTCCTTTATTCAAGAAAGTGGTTGTTATCCAATGATCTTACATTTATTATACCTTTTGAATCTGGTTTGCCCTTCATTCGGAGCAGTCTATGTGGTTGATATTCTTTAGAATTTTAATGTGTTTGTTTCCCTGATCTAGGTGGAGTTTTCTGGAGGTCATATGTGTTGGAATACCCGCATATTTTCTGCAACTGCTGGTAAACAAGTCTCATCTAGTTTGTTTCTTCCTATGCTTTATTTATTCTGGATGACAAACTTATAGTTGTATTTAACATCAGTTCCTTTTTCATCTTAGGTGGGGGAGCATTTTGTAATGGGGAAAAAGTTCATGTGAGTCAAACTGACAAGGTGAGTTATAATATCATCTTTTTGCAGTCCTGTTGCATTTTTTTTATATCTTAAAAAAAAGGAATAAAAGAACCCCTCTATGGTATTTTCATTATATTTTTGAGATCATTTTCAAGGGTAAGTAGTAGGTTGGCACTTGGCGCCACCCAAGAAGCATTATTGGAAGCTTCAAATCCATTACCACACTTGGTCCCTCTAGTTCTATCTTTGGATAGCTTGCAGTGTTGGGTGTGCACGCTCCTTGCTTGTGCCGCAGGTTATGGTATGAACTAATAATGTAATAGAAGATTTTGTTAGGTGGCAAATTTAAGTAAATTGCTGAATTCAATAGACTGTTAGTGCACACATTTTCTGATTCTATGTGATGCTGGAATATGAATGATTCTTCATTCTGGGGTAATAAGATATTTCTTATGTTTGGTGGCGGCAGAAGTGGTTGACTGAATATTTGACCCCCTCAACACTGTTGGTGACCTGATTTTTTAGAGAATATGTAGGGTCACATAACTTTTGAAATTATGTTATCCATATTAATTAAAAGAAACCCACATCTATGCAGATCATAAAACATTTTTTTTAATGAAATTTACCTCATTGCTTTGTATATTCCCACAATTCCTTGTAATTGGAAGTCTTTCAAATGTACAACTAGATCCCCACAGCCAATATTTTTCACAAACATCTTGAAGTTCGCTCATTGTTTTTCTTTCTTTCTTTCTTTCTTTCTTTCTTTCTTTATTTTTGTCTTTTCTATTTTTGTTTTTAATAGCTCACATTTGTTCAATCTTTCTCTAGGTGGAGCAATCCCTTCTAGTTACTGGATTTGGGTATGAACATGATGATGCATGGGCTACCAACATGGAGTTATTCAGAGAGTTCACTGACATTAGCAGGGTAATGATACTTCTACTTCATCTTCTTCTTCTTCTTCTTCTTATTTTTTTACTCATATTCTTCTTCTTGATCATCATATTCGCCATCATCATCATTGTAGTCTTTGTTGTCAACTTGTCATCACTTCTATTTTTTCATTGTGTTTCTTTTTAATCATTTTTTTTGCATTAGATATTATAGTTCTTAATGGCTTCATTAGATTGTATGCAAGGTTTTCTCGTGTACTTATTTGTCAGCTTTTCCTCTTTCTTGCTCTCTCTCTGCTGGCATTCTGATTTATAGGGTGTCAGAAGGCTTGGTGCTGCTGCTGTGGACATGTGCCATGTAGCCCTTGGAGTAGTAGAAGGATATTGGGAATTTCGCCTGAAACCATGGGATATGGCTGCTGGAGTTTTGGTAATATTTTTTATTTAACTAGTTCTTTTGCTTGATATGTTTCACAGAGTTTTGTCTTGACATTGGCAAAAATACAACAACAAGAAGCCTCAAGTCCCATTAGGTGGGGTCGGTTACATGAATTATTTTTTTCCAATTCACTCGATCAAAAGCTTTTTCCTCTGTTAGATTAAGGGCTGTTAAATCCTTCATCACTACCTTATTCCAAGTTATTTTAGGCCTATCCCTATTCCTTTTTATGCCAGAAACAATAACTAACTCACTCCTCCTCATAAGTGTTCTACTAGGCCTACGTTTCAAATGCTCAAACCATTTAAGCTGCCCATCCCTTGTTTTCAATCGGTGCTATGCCTATATTATTATGTATATAACTTTATATTTTAATGTTAAACCATTCATCTACCTTAACATTTGCATCTCAACAACTTTTATCTTTTGTACATGTTGTTTCTTAGTTGCCCAATATTTTGAACCATAAAGCATAGTTGGTCTTATAGCCGTCTTATAAAACTTTCCTTTTAATTTTAAGGGTATTCCACGATCACACAACACACCTGATGCGCTTCTCCATTTTACCCAACCTGTTTTAGTTCAATGTGCTCATCTTCAATTTCCCCTTTAGCTTGCGTAATAGATCAAGATACCTAAATCTATCAGGGCTATTAATCACTTGATCATCAAGTTTAATGTTCTCTCTATTTCTACTCCTTATATTATTGAAATTACATTTTCTTATATTTTGTCTTATTCCTACTTATCCTAAACCCTTTAGACTCTAATGTGGCTCTTCAAAATTCTAGCTAAGATTCCACTCTGCTCCTACTATACGGTATCATCTGCAAACAACATACACCAAGGAATCTCATTTTGGATATTTTTAGTTAATTTATCAATTACTAAAGTAAAAATATAAGGACTCAAAGTAGAACCTTGATGTACACCTACTGTGATTGGAAAATCTCTAGATTCTCCGCCTATAGCTCTAATGCTAGTCATACTCTATCATTCATATCTATATATATACTGCACACCCTTCCTTTTTAAGACCCTCCAAAGGTCTTCCATAGGTACTCTATCATAAACTTTCTCTAGGTCAATAAAAATTATTTGCAAATCCCTCTTCTTTTTCCTAAACTTTTCCCTTAAGTTTCTTAAAAGATAAATAGCTTCTGTTGTTGATCTCCCAAGAATAAAACTAAATTGATGTTCCGAAATCTTCATTTCTAATCCTATTCTATGTTCAATCACATTTTCCCATAATTTCTTCGTATGACTCATAATCTTAATTCCACGATAGTTATTTCAGTTTTGAATATTGCCTTTGTTTTTGTACAAAGGTACTAACGTACTTTTTCTCCATTCTTCAGACATTTTCTTGGTTTTTATGATAGTGTTCAATAGATTTGTTAACCAAGTAATTCTTGTATCCCCTAAACAGGTCCTATAGATTTCTCACTTTTTATCTTTCTTAATGCCATCTTAATTTCAAGGACTCTAATTTTGCAAATAAATCCCCCATTTTTAGTCTTCTCCTTTGTCACTTCAAGTTCAATTTTCATTTTGGTTTTCATTAAATAACTTATCAAAGTATCTCCGCCACCTTTCTTTTATGTCTTCTTCTTTAATTAAGACATTATCATTCTCGTCCTTTATATATTTTACATCACCTAAATCTTTGCATTTTCTTTCTCTAGCTCTAGTAAGTTTATAAATGTCTTTCTCTCCTTCTTTTGTATCTAGTTTAGTATATAAAGTATCATAAGCTCTATGTTTGGCTTCACTAATAGTCATTTTTGCATTTTTTCTTGCTTTATATTTTTTAAGATTTTCTATATTTCTACAATTTTGCCATATTTTATACCAATTTTCTTTTGCCTTAAGGGTTTTTTAGACTTCTTGATCCCACCGCCGGCTTTCTTTACTACTTGAGTATCTACCTTTGGACTCACCTAAAACCTCTTTTGCTATCTTTACAATGGAATTTGCCATTTTATTTTAAGCAGTATTTTCATAAACCTTATCCCCTACCATCCTATCACACTCTTTGTTCATTTTACCATGTTATCTCCCTTCAAGTTCCACCATCTAGTTCTCTTGCATTGATTTATGCTATTCCTTCTCTTCCAATTTTTAATATGTATATATCTAGTACTAAGACTTTATGCTGAGTAGTCAAACTTTCACCTAGAATAACTTTACAATCCATACAAGATAGACGATCCCCGTTTTTATTTAATAGGAAATCTATTTGGCTTTTATTATACTCACTTTTGAAAGTTATTTAGTGTTCTCTTTTTATAAAGCAAATATTCAATATAACCAAATCGTAATTATCGGCCTCATTTTTATCTCCATATCCATAGCTCCTATGAATGTCTTTTTAGACATTAGTATCTCTTGTACAATACAATTTATATCTTCCCAAAATTGTCTTTTAAGCTTTTCTACTAAGCTTATTTGGGGAGCATATGCACTAATGACGTTCACAATCTCCAAGCCTAAAGCTATCCTGATTTTAATGATCCTATACCCTATTCTTTTAACATCTACTACATTATCTTTTAGGTCTTTGTCTACAATAATACCCACCCTATTTCTGTGTTTCTCTTTACTAGTGTACCGTAGTTTAAATCCTTATTTTTCAATTTCTCTAGCTTTCTCTCCTATCCATTTCGTCTCTTGAAAACAAATTAAGTTAATTTTCCTTCTACACATTATTTTCACTATTTCCATTTTTTTTTTTGTTTTTTTTGTTTTGTAAGAGTTCCTATATTCCAAGTTGGTAATTTAATATTATTTTCTTATGCTAACTTACTAACCCTTTCCCTTTTATACTGACCCAGTCCATTCCCTTGACCTAAGTGAATTTGGTAAGAATTCATCATGATAAGATCCAACAAAGTTTTACACTAGCTATTAGGTACCTAACACAATCCCACTCCTTTTTTCTGAGCATAGGACAGACTATGTGTACAAAAATTTATGTTACATAGGCAAAGTATACGATTGCGTAACTTTTTTTTTTTGACATAAATAATTTTCTAAATCACACCCTACAACTAGTAGAAAATGAGAGAAAAATATAGTTGTATTTTTGCAAGTTGAAACTACTAAGTGACAATTATTGTAGACTCCTTTTGTGCCATGAACCTTATGACGATGTTTTGTCTTTCTTTTGCTTGATAGGCTTAAATATTTTGAAAAGTATATACAATATATCAGCTAACACCAACCATACCCTGATGCACATGCAGATGGGAAGGGCCAAACAATCAACTAGGATATATACTTGCAAAATATTTAAAGCAGCATATATGAAGGATATATTTCTTTCACAAGTAGTAGTTAAGAACAATCTTTTGGCCAAGTTAACCTGAAATACATCCATCCATGTGGTGGCCTTCTGTCAATAATAACATTTGCCTACCCTTTTGTGGATTCTAGGCATGGTTTGTACCGAGAGAGGCTCTTGGATGACTTCTAAATCAAATTATGGTCAGCTATTAAGTTTTGGTCTCCAACATTTAACCCTAATACCTTAGTTTGCTATGAAGATTTACTAATGCCAAGTTCCATTTACTAAATCTCACCAAATTTTCATTTTCATTGCGACTAAAACTTGCATTTTTTTTTTTTCACTTTTCCACTTAGCCATAAATAATTGCAATCAGTTGCTGAAAGTAATACTGGGATGGAGTTGCTTCTCTAGAAATGAGAGATTAGCTTTGTCAATGCCCATTTTTGATTGGTCCCTTGTCCAATCAAGGGTTTTGAGCCTTTTTGAGAGCACTTTGGGCCCAATTTTGCGTTTAATTAAATTTAGAGGCTTCAATTTATGTTTATTCTCATTTTGGGACCTTATTTGGACTAAGTTTGAGCTTAGAAAAGTCTCCAAACACCCTTGAGGGCAAGGGGAAGGGGCACTCTTGGAAACCATTGTTTTGGCAAGCCCTTGTTTTCCCTATAAATATGGGGGGAAAACAAGGTGAAGACACATTTTTTGGAGAGAGAGAGTGGAGGGAGATGGGTCTTACATTTAGACTATCTTGAGGACAAATGAGAAAAGAGGACGGAAACAAATTAAAAGAGAAGAGGGTCTCTTTTCTTCCAAGGGAGTTTGAAACGCCTTTTATTCCCTTTGAAGCAATTAACTGAACTCTCCCTATCAATAAGGACTCCTCGAAAGTTCACATCGTTACCCAGAACTTTTGTCGGTGGAATCAAGAAGCTTATTATCAAGTTTCGAAGGGGTTAATTCATTATTTCTTTCTCAAATTCTCACGGAAAATCAAATTTTCAAGCAAGGTAAATCTTTTTTGCGTGTGTTCCTTTTAGATATATGAATATCATGAATATCGTCCTTAGATTATGGATTGTATATTTATGTTCATCAGCATGTAGTTTATTTGGGTTAAATCTTGAACTAGGTCTCTTTTTCTTTGTATACCTTTGAATCTGGTTGCAGTTGTCATTTTGGCATGGGAAGGTGAAGTTCATGGCAGCAAGAGCTGGAAGGATTGGATTAGAGAGAGAGAGAGAGAGAGAGAGCAGAGGTTATGCTGCCTGGGGCTCTGTTTAGCATTGCCTATGGCGATGGGGTTGAAAAATGGGACAAAAAATGTAAGTTGGAGGTGGGACGAGTGGCCGGTGGCAGCCATGGCCGCAGTTGCCAGACACACCCAGTTTTGGAAAGATTCAAGGATTCTTCGGCAGCTAAAGGCTGCCGAATACATTGTCTGGTGGAGTCACTGGCATCTGGTCAGTGGTAGGCTGAGATGGCACGAATAAGCTGGGTGCCTCTGCTGTAATCACCCACTCGAGCTAGGGTGTTTGATACCCTAGCTGTGCATGAAGGTGAAGACGAGGGGGGGGGGGGGGTGTGTCTTGTGACCCTCTGGGTGTTTTAAAAGGCATGCAGACCGGGTGACTGGTCTAAACTGGGTTGACTCGGTTTTTTTTTCCCTTCATTTTATTTTCTTTTTCTCTGCTGATTTGTTTTTTGTTTTTTTTTTAAGGGAGAAAAATGATAAAAATATATATTTACATAAATTGTAAATAATTTTTATCAATCATTTGTTATTAGTATTGTTATCCTATTATCACTAAAATTACCATTATTTTCCTAAGTAATGCATTATTATATCATCATCATCATCATCATCATTATTATCATTATTAATCTTCTTGTTATTATTACTATTACTATTATTAACATTATTATTCTCACTGTTATTGCTGTTGTGACTGTTGTTAGTACCATTATTACCATTGTTATTATCATTAATACCATTATTATTAGTGTTATTATTATTGTATAAGTTATTACTATTAATATTATTGTTAACCATTATTGCTCGTACTACTCTTAAGGGATATTTGTCCTACTATTATCACGTTTCCATTATTATTTTTAATTAGCATAATATTAGCACTCTATATCTTCTATCATTATCTAAAGATACAGGTTTTTTCTATTTTTGGTAAGAAGTCAAAATGTAAGAAATATATAAGCCTTTAATCTTATACATTCCCTTTCCCCTTTCGTCAGGGTGATGACGTTTCCCTAACAGGAGTTTGTATAGCTGACTTGGATTCCCCTCCATAAAACAAACTTGATTTTAAAATCCCAATTCAAACCTTTAAGATTCTTTTTGTAAATATAATACTAAATTTATCTTTGCCTCATTCTCACCACCTTCCTTTTTTATTCAAATTCAAACCCCAGAGGTTTTCAAATTTAGTAGTTGACTTATCTTTTAGGTACTGTTTCTTTTCAAATCATTTTAAAAAATTTAGGATTATATCAAGACAAGAGTTGATCCTTCCATCCCAAATCACATCTTTGATTGATGCTAATTTGAGCGATCAAAGGATATAAAACTCTCTTGTTTTCAAACAACAACAATAGCAACAACATAACAACAAAACCAAGCCTTAAGTCCCACTAGGTGGGATTGGCTATATGAATCCTATTTCGCTAATTTGTGCGATCATGGACCATTTCTTTCAACAAATTCAGTGTTATTAAATCCTTACTATCTCATTCCAAGTTATTTTTGGTCTACCCCTACCCCTTTACTGCTCCTCGCAATAACTAACTCACTCTTCCTCACTGGCGCACTTTGTGGCTTACGTTGCAAGTGCCCAACCATTTGAGTCGTCCCTCCCTTATCTTATCTTCTATAGGAGCTACACCACTTACCGCGAATATGTTCATTTCTTAATTTATCTTTTACTGTTATACCACTCATCCATCTAAGCATTCTCATTTCGGCAACTTTTACTTTTTGGATATTCTGTTTCTTCAACATTCTGATCCATATAGCATAGCTGGTCTTATAGTCGTCCTATAAAACTTCCTTCTTAATTTTAAGGGTATTCTACGATCATAAAGCATACTTGAAGCACTTCTCTATGTTACCCAACCTGCTTTCACTCTATGCATTATATCCTCTTCAATTTCTTTTTCAATTTGCATAATAGATCCATGGTATCGAAATCTACAAGTGCTATTTATTTCTTCATCATTAAGTTTAACTTTGTCTCCAATATTCCTACTTTTCCTATTTTCAAAAGGGTTTCCATTTTAAGCCTCCGAGCTAACAAGGACGGTTCACACATCATTAATTGATGCTGATATGGGCGATCAAGGGAGACAAATCCGTTCAATTTAACTACCTTTTTAAGATTGGCTAAAAAGGAAAGTCTTTGGACCTTTCTCTTTTGTCCCGAAATCACATTATACTTGATGTTAGGTTTGGGTGCACAAGAGAGACATTCCATCCATTCACTCTCCTCCCTTTCTAGGTTTTTAGAAGCATAGGACAAATATTTGACCATCTATGGCAACCATTCCAAGAATGGATGTTGTAGGATGCCTAATACCTTCACTACATGAAACCAGACTCCCAAACCAGTCTCTTGTAGATCATAGTAGTCATATTTGAAGAACACTAAGGGTTTCCTCACTTTATCCCTTTCCTCAAAAGGTGAGGTGGTGACTTCATCCAATCCATCCTCACCACATCGCACGTTGGACGAAATCGAATGTTGAAAATCTTATTGTATCTTTTACAATCTATCCTCTCTCTCTTTCTCTGCCCCTTCAATCTTTTGATACTTTCTCTCTCTGCCTTGCTACCTGGGGTTCCTGTTATTCACTCTTCTCACTCTTATGTGTGAATTCAAAAACACAAGTGATGATCGCTTTAGATAGAGAAGTGTTGAGAAATGGAAATAAGGAGAAGTTGTAAATTTATGAAAACTAGTAGGATGGGATGGAGGCATTTACTCCTTAAAGAGGGCATTTCAGGCGTATACGAATCTCTTAACCTACTTTCATAAAATTGTGATTTTGAAGCCTAGAAATCTTATTCTAAAGATTGCCTGTTGGATTTCCTAGTTGCTTCTCTCATACTTGACTCGGTGTGATTGCCTTGAAACAGTAATCTGTAGTGGCCTAGGTTTTCTTTTATTCACCTCTCCTTTCTTCATCTTTTAATGTTTGATCAATTTTTCTCAAGTCCAAGGAAAAGAAATGAGGTTTTAAAAATGCATGAAATAAATATTTTTGTTGTACTTGTTAACCTAAAATTTACAAACTTGAAGGTGTTTATGTTTTATCCCTGAGATATAGCACTGTTTCTTTGGGAGGCATATAATGTGGCTGTGGTTAGTAGGTGCTTCTTCAGATTCGTATTTTTGAAAAACCTTCAATACAGTCATGCATTATATCATTTTAGTTCAATTAACTTTTTCTTTTGTTACCTTATGATTGTTGTCATTTGGTTCTCCTCCCTGCTCCTCCTTTTTCTTCTTTTCTCTTTTAAATTCAGCTGTTTCTTTTAACACATGCTTTGGGGTTTTAAGAAAATGTTGAAGGAAGAGCCACTGCAGTGGCATTGTCTTCATTATTGAAATAAAATGGTCAAGACTGTTTATTCTCTACAAATTGTTGAACCTTTGTAATAAAGTTGGAAGGGTGCTAATGCTTCTTTCGGATACATGAGGTAACAAGCAAAATTTCAACATTGTTTAGTTTACAGGCCCACAATCCTTTCTTGATCACTGTGCTGAAAGTTAATGCGCTGATACTGAGTCTGATGTTACCTTGATGGCTCCTATTCTTTATGACAACAAATTTCCTTCTATGTATGTTATTCAAGGCCTCTGAACTGAATATGATGAATAAGAGGGAAAGGAAAATTTCCAAGATTTCTTAAATAAACTTTTTGGGGCATGTAATGTGCTGAGACTGAGCCTGATTTAATGAGTTTACCTTGATGTCTCCTATGCTTCATGACCACAAATTTCCTTCTGCCAATGTTATCCAAGGCCTCAGAACTGAATATAATGAATGAGGGAAAGAGAACACCTTCAAGATTTTCCAATTAAAATATTTGGCACATTACATTTTAGAATTTTTATTGTAATTCCAGTACCTTGAAAGAAATTGAGTTCACTGTTTAGCTTTAGTGATCATTTCATAATATGTTTCTTTCTTGAATTTTGGTTTGTTTCTCCCTACAAGTTTTAAGAGAGTACAAGAATAATAAAAAATAACAGCTAAGTGATGAAACAATTTTCAACCTAGAATTAGGATCCTTGTAGAAATTTAAAAAATTACTTTGGATGATTTTTGTTAGCTAGAAACTTATATTGACAGTTATGGCAGTCAATTGCAATATCTTTGGATTCCATATCTTACTTCCTTAAAATATGTCATTTACTGCACTAAAAGTCTTCTGAAAATTTTGTGGCAAACTTGCAATTGCTTATTGGGTCTTTTTCTTCCTCTTTATGCAGATTGTTGAAGAGGCTGGTGGGACAGTTACTCGAATGGATGGGGGATGTTTTTCTGTGTTTGATAGGTCTCTTTTGGTATCTAATGGTCCGTTGCATCCAAAGGTTGATCTTTTCTCTTTTCTCTTTCCTCAAGTTAGTATAATACTTGGTGTTACCTACAAAATTTTTTATGAATGGGACTGTGATAGACTTGTGCATGTAAAACACAATGTGCATGTGTACCCATAATCTTATGTTTTAGTACATTGGACTTTCTTGTGGAATGTTTTGGTAGCAAAAATTAATGCATACTTGCTCCCCCCACAAACAAAAAATGAATACATAATCAATCTGGGGTCGTTAATCGTTATTCATAATGAAAAGTCATACTTGGAAGAGAGAAGAAGAGAAGAAATAAAGGAGAAAAAGAGCAAAAGAGGAAATTAATATCATTCAATTCATAATCAGCAATGTTCGCGAGGTTTAGAAGCTGAGGGAGCAAATGATAGTTCTTTGAGTTCTAGTGAGTTTTAAACCTGAGTTTGAGGCAATCCAGTCTGAGATATTTAGTAGTGCAGAGTTGCCATCCTTTGCTGATATCTATTCTCATGTACTTTGTGCTTCTTCTAGTGCACATTTCACAACCCTTGCATCTAGTGTTTGAATCCCCGACTCTAAGAGAACTACTTTCATTACACCAGGCGATTCTTTTTTCCAACCAAGCAGTCACAATAGCTCTCGAGGTGGTTCATGTGGCCATGGTGGAAGAGATGGACAATGTAGATGCCCTCCTTGCAAGTGCATTCATTGTGGACGAGGAGGTTAAACTAGTGATTAGTGTTGGGATTTCCATGGTAAACCACTTCATGTTGTCAGTGTAGCTGCCATAGATTCCACACTCTTGGCCCAAGTGGGGAGCAATAGACTATATCTATGTCAAAGGAAGAGTATACCAAGTTCTAACAGTATCAAACGTCTCAACAAGCTTCCCTTCCTATTGCATCTCTTGCTTAGACAAGTAATCCCACAACTTGTTTGTCATCCAGTACTTCTCGGCCTAGTCCTTAGGTTAGTGATTCAGCTACCAGTGACTATAACAACTATACTTAATTTCTTCTCTACTCTCCAGTTTTCTAAAAACTTACCTTATATGTTAGCCTTGTTGATGGGTCCACCATTGCCATCAAGGGAACATGGATTGTAATTCCCACTTCCTTTGTTTCTCTTCCTTTGGTTTTTTATATTTCCAAGTTCTCTTTCAATCATATGTTGGTTAGCAAGATTGCCAAATCCATGAATTGTTTACTAACATTCTTCTCTGAATTTATGGTCATTCAAGATTTGAAGATGAAGAAGATGAGGAAGACGATTAGTTGAGGACGTGAAGCTGGGGGAGTTTTATGACTTTGATCCGCTATCTACTTCTATCGCTTGCACTTCTGTTGCCACAACACTCCAAATCCATTGTCACGCAGGTCACCCTTCATTGGAAAAGTTAAAATAACTAGTTTTACTTTGAGTCATGTGTCTAGTTTTGAGCGTTAATCTTGTCAATTAGAGAAGAATCATCATGTTCCTTTTGCTTCCCGAGTCAATAAATGAGCAGTAGGCCCTTTTCTCTTAGTCCATTATGATGCTTGGGGTCCTAGCCAGGTAGTGTCCAAGTTGGGTTTTCAATACTTTGTAATTTTTTTTAATGATTATTCAAGGATAACTTGGCTTTATTTAATGAAATATTGGTCTGAGTTATTTCAAACTTCGAAGTGATAATGCTAGAGTACTTTAGTACCCAATTCACTACTTATATGACCTAGTTTCGTATTGTCCATTAGTCATTTTGTGTCTACATTTTACAACAAAATGGGTTTTAGAGAGGAAAATAGACATATCCTTGATGTTACTTTACATTACTTCATCAAATTTGTGTTCTTACAGTGTTTTGGAGTGATGTTGTACTCACTTCCTATATCTATCTTATCAATAGAATGTCATCATTTGTTCTTGGTGGTAAATTTGCTACTCCGTTCTCCTTCCAATTGCTCCTTTGTTCTCTTTGCCTTCTTGTATATTCGGGTGTGTGTCGTTGGTTCATTAGTTAACCCCTAGAGTGGATAAGTTGGATCCTCGTGCTATAAAATGCATCTTTTTGGGCTACTTGTGTACTCAAAAGTGATATCGTTGTTATGTCCTACTTTGCATTGTTTTTTGTCTGTGCTGATGTTACATTGTTACCTTCTTTGAGTCTACACCATGCTATTTTCAATTCCTTAGTGCTTTTGACCTCAATGAGTCTCCTTCCTTGCCTAATCTTCCAAACTTGCCTATGTCTATTTATCCCCTTAGCTACCACTTGTCACTGACCTCTGCATTAGTTAGATATGAAGAAAGACTTCCTACAAGGTGATCTCTAGGAGGAGGTTTACATGGAGCAATCACTTGGGTTTGTTGCTTAGAGGGGATCAGACTTAGTGTGTTGGCTCAAGAAATCATTATATGGCTTGAAATAGTCTCCTAGAGCATGGTTTGATCAATTGAGTGTTATAGTATTTGAGTTTGGCCTTTGACAATGTGTAGTAGATCACTCTATGTTCTATCAATAAACTTCATCTAGTAGGATTCTCCTTATCGTGTGTATGGATGATATTGTGAGTACTGGTGATGATAATCAATGTATTTAGGGCCTGAAACACTTTTTACAATCTAAGTTTCAGAACAAAGATTTGGGACCATTGAAATACTTTTGGTTATAGAAGTATCTAGATCTTGTACGGGAATGCTTTGTCACAAAGGAAGTATTTTGGATGAGATTGGGATTTTGGAATCCAATTTTGTTGATACACCCATGGATCCTAACAGCAAGCTAGTGTCGGATATTGGTGATTTGTTGCCTGAACCAAGATGGCACCGAAGACTCGTTGGAAAATTGAATTATCTCACAATCACTCGACTAGACATATATATTTTTGCAACAAATGTTGGGAATCAGTTTCTGGATTCTCCTAGACCAAGTCATGTAGTAATTTGCATCTTGAGATATCTCAAAAGTGCATTTGGAAGAGGTCTCTTATATCAAGATTAAGGGTACACATATATGATATACAAATGCAAATTGGGCCGAGTCAACTTATGACAGAAGATCCACAATTGGGTACTATATTGTTGTTGGTGGTAATTTGGTTTCTTGAAAGAGTAAGAAACAAACTGTGGTGGCCATGCCCTCACACTACATGTGGAACTTGTTTGGTTGAAGAACATGTTGGAAGAAATGGGTTTTCCATATTCTCGGTCTATGGAGTTGATAATCAAGCTGCTATTCGTATTGTCTCCAACCTAGTCTTCCATGAACAAACGAAACACATTGAAGTTGATTGCCACTTGTTTCGGAAGAAACTTGTGCGGAAGCTCATTACAACCATTTATGTAAAGTCTAATTTGTAGTTTGATGACTTGTTCATTAAAGAATTTTTTTGTTGGGGGGCGGGGGGTGAGGTGCTCATGTTAAATTCATTTGTAACAAGCTAGGAGCAAATGATATCTATGCTCAGGCTTGAGGGGGAGTATTAATTGTTATTTTGGTTATTTAGCATAATTAGTATATGCCAGGGTTATGTTAAATAGTGTTAGTAAGGGAATTATGGTCATTGGTATGTACTTGATATATACTATAAATGAAAGGAGAGGCCTGTAATTGTGATTAGGTGTTCTGTTTTACTCAATTTGTCAACACTCCAAATACCAGTTGTGATTATTCCTTGCAAGTGGAATATTTTTAGGTAATCCCATTGGCTTATAGTAGAAGGTGATTGCTAACAAGTGCATCTTTGTGGCAGATCAAGCTAAAAGTAGTAGGAAACCTTGTGCCACGTCAAATATCATGCCAAAAGAAAATCTTATCCCCATTCCCTTTGTCTGTTCTGATAAATGAGAAAACTTCTTCCAGTCCTTTTAAATGTTTCCCCAAACTCCTACACCATAGGATTATCAACATATTTAGAAGTCCAACCTTTTTGGTCAAGTCCATATTTTTAAACAATGGTATTTCTCCAAAAATGATCTTGTTTGTTCGTGAACCTCCAAGGCCATTTTCCAAGGAGGAATTTTATATATGTTTTCTATTCCCTGTTAATTGACTATTAGTTCCTTTTAATGGTCTGGAAGAAGTTTCTTGCAAGCTTAAATTTGCATTCCAAGGGTATTCAGTTATGGTTTTGGAGAGTCTTTGATCTATAACATGCTGTTGCTGGATGTATGAACATATCTAGCAAGAAAGCGGTTAAAACAAGAGCAATTGAATAGCATTTCCTTTGTCTTAATATGAATATTTCCTGATCTGGATAAAATTTTAACACTTGCCAAATGCAGCTATTGGAGAGAATTGGCCCTGCAACAGAGAAATTGAAGGACAACGGTATTGATTTCTCATTATGGTATATGCCAGAAAATTACTGCATAGACTATTGATTAGACCACAACTTCTGCTTCTTTTTGCTCTATCTTCTAGAAGGAACTTCAAGGCAAGCAGGTGCTGTTTTATGCTGTACATTAAAAATCGTTATTATATTTCTGTTGTAACCCTCAATAAGTATGTGTTATACACTGTCATGTACATTCATTGTTACACATATTATGGCTTTAGGATACATGTTGCTGAATTTGTGATTTCTCCATCTTCGTTGGCTGACTTATTTTGGACAAAGTCCAGTAAATGGAAAATGAAGACTTAGCTTTAAAAAGTAGAAATATAAATTTTAGAGCTTTTATGAATTTTGAATATGGAGCATGCTTGGCCATCTAGTTCAATTTATGTGCATCCAGTGCCCCAAATTAAAATGTGATTGTTAAGGTCTATTTGATTCCAGGAATGTGTTTTTATCAGGAAAGGCTAAGTTGTTAGCAGTCCCACTAATAGTTTCTGCTTACTATATCAACTTTCATGGGGTTAAACTCATGTGATACTTGTCATACACCAATATGAGTGGTGTATGAGGGCGAATATCTTATATTTGAGATGAAAATCATAAAATGTGGAAATGAAAGGAAAAATAAAGGTGACTTTATGTTTTTTGAAAGGAAAATTTTAGAAAGGATAAATGAGAAATAAGTGAGTAGAGTCTAGTGCATGTTTTATCAATATAAGCATGCAGAAAAGGGTAAATTATCATCCTTGTAAATTTCTGATGGGTTCTTCTCACTTGAGCCTGGGATTCTTTATGTTGCAAGCATTGAATTAAGAACTTGCAATGAAGATTCTAATAATTTAGACATGAAGGATGGTAGTTCATATCCTTTCATTTTAGACTTCTTGATGTAATGAATGTATCTTGAAGTGGATGTTGGAAATAAAATTTAGGGTAAAATGCACCAACCTCCCCTCAGTTTTGCCAAAATGATGCATACTGTGATGCGAAGTAGACCGTGTTTGTACTTATTATTTTTACAATTTTGCCCCCATTACATTTGAGTATAGGGTCCAAACATGCGTTGCTCTGTCATGGCTGTGAACTTGTCATAAAGCAGCATTTTCTCTTCTGCCTCCTGTATTTTCTTCTTGGTGCTTTTTCTTTGAGCACATTTGGCTGGGGCCTGAGGCTGTGCACATGCTACAAACCCATCCAGGATTATAATTTAATGTTGGCCTGGCAGGAAAACCCAATCCTCTGGTCACTTTGGAACTTTGGGCTGAAAAGAACATTAAAGGGAAAATGGAAATGTGAAGGAAGGAATGTAGGTTTTCCATCCCCTCTTTTAGAAATATGACAAGAAAAAGACTTTCATGCAGATTAAAGGGTTAGTCTGTCTCTTTCTGCCTGCCACTATTTGGGGGGAATGGTTTTTGAGGGAGTAGAAAGGCTCATTGCCATTTTTTGCTCAGTTTTGCACCCTACTAGAGGACAAAAAAGGATTTTTCGCACATCTCTTCCCTCCAATCCACCCCCAACACCCCCTCCCTCAGGGCCCTTTTTCCTATTTCCTCCTTACTCAGCATAGTGGAAGTGCTGAAGTATGAGGATGCTTTGCCTGTTGTAGTTTTGGGTTGCATGGTTAATATGTTCCTAAAATACATGTGTTTTTGAGCCTTACTAGCAAAACGAAGATGGAATACTAAAAACACTTGAAAATAGAGATTAGTGTCATTGTGGTCATTCTTGCTAAAACTAGGACATTAATGGTTAATTAGCACTCTGAGGCAAATTGCTGTAAGTTGTGCAGAGAGTATTGTAAACATTAGTTATTATTTTGACCATTTTCATGCTTCAACATAGCTTTAGGTTTCGTTATGCATTTGTCTTTCAGAAACCAAGGGTATCCTCTCGTTTTGGCATAGGGGGATCCGTAGAAGATTACCCTTTTCTGGCACTCTCTCTCTCTCTCTCCCTGAGGGAGGAAAAGTGGTTCTTGACACAACTGATGGGCAGGAGCTTTTTGAAGTCTATGGAATGGCTTGAAGAGGACGGAAAAAAGAATTTTAGTTCTGTTCTTGTTGAGAGTGCTGTGATGGCTGTCTGAGCTTTGAGAAGTCATGTTTTCTAGAGGAAGCTGTGGTACGGTTGCTGCTCTGTGGAGTAGATGATTTCTTCTGGTTGATGATGGTATTCGTGAAGAATTGTCGTGTCGAGGTTGGGATGCATCTGATGTGTTTGCTTTATCAATTTAAGGCAGTCATGTTCCTTCTTATTGTCTTGGGGAAGGGAGTAATAGGACGAGGCTCTTGATGCTGTTAGTTTTTGGTCTAGGTGGCTTGCGCCGCTTTAATGGGTTTATAATTCGTTAATGGTTTATATTGAGCAGAGTACAAATTATAACTATACATAAAATAAAACTGTAAATGGAATTTTTAAAAAAGCCATAATTGCAATAGTAGAATTTTAGGTACTTGCAGAGTCTCTAGGATTTGACAATCTATGAATTATGGTAAGTTGCCCTACTAATGCAGTTGCCTATGAACCTAACCTAATCTCAACTAAATTGAAGAAATTATAAGAAAAATTTATTACTCTATCTATTATTTGATCTCTGTCTAATGAAATATATATATATATAACTTGACCATTTTTTGTCCAACACCCTATAATAGTTTAAAGAAAATAGAGAGCTGATGTTAAAGACAAAAAAATAAAAATAAAAAATGGAAAAGAGATTTCCTTTGGTGTCAGTTTTTTATTTTTTAAAATGTTTCTATAGAAATATTGTGGGTGGTAAAACTAATAGTGTAAAAAGAAGAAACTTCTTCACTGAAAAATAGTGAACTCACTAAATTTCTTTGTGATTTTTAAAACTAGCTCTTAGTTTTCTTGAATCAATGCATTATACGCATGTACTATTTTTAGTACAAAAAAAATCCTGCTTTTTTTTTCTTTAAACCCCCAAGAGCCATGTGCCATTTGTCATTTTCCAAAGAAAAAAAAAAAAAAAAGGTCTTAACTGATATAGTCCTCATTATTATTTTGTAGTCCCAATTATATCATTCATACCTTATTTTATTATTATTTGGTTTATTTGATATCGTTTCTATTTTTCATTCTCTTTTTATTTTTTGAATAGTGAAAAAATAGATTACGAAAACCTATTTGATTATGTTTGTTGATCTTTTCTCTTTTTGTTTTTTTTTTTTAATTTCTTTTAACTATTTTGAATAATTGGAAACCAAATTTTTTTCACAATAAAAGTTTTGACAACCTGTTGAAAGATTTTAAATTCTAGAATTATTTTTTTGGATTATCATTCATTTTACATACTTCTTAATTAACATTAAAATAAGACAATCGTTTGAATTTAAAATACAATAAAATTATTCATAAACGTTGAACAATGATTTTTATATCACAGCTGAAATTAATCTTGCTTAATTAATTAAAGGAAAGTTTCAAATTTTATAAAATTAATCTTTTGAAATTATTTTAACATTGTAACTATTTGTTGTTGAAGAAAATTCTGATTTTGAATATTGAAGGTCTAAGATTTTAATTAAGTCGGTCTTTATCATCATTCATTCATAAAAGATTGAGTTTGTATTGTTCAAAGGATTGTTGATTAAAATTATAAGAATTGTTGATCAATATCATTGTGTTTGTGTGATTGCTGAAAATCAATTTGCTGTGTTAATACTTAAACTAAAGAATTTGTAGTTATAAAGAATTTTGTAAAAAACCCAATTCTCAATTGGTATCAGAGCGCTAGGTTGTAATAAATCTTAACTTAGAAGCTACACAAAAATCCCTATGGCACACCTAGGTGTATCTCCTTTTGGTGAGGGTCAATCCTCTTCTAGACCACCCATCTTTTACGGTGTTAACTACACCTAGAAACAACAAATGAGAATCTATTTGCAAACCATGGATTAGAAAGTTTGGAAAGTAGTCACACATGGTGACCTCATCTCCACTAAAAACATAGATAACAAAGAAATACCTAAGAAAGAAAAAGAGATGACTAACAATGGTTTAAAGATGTTGCAAATAAATTCTAGTGCAATGAATGCACTATATTGTGCCCTTGATGTCAATGAATTCAATAGGGTCATGGGATGTAAATCAACTAAAGAAATATGGGATAAATTTGAACTTATGAGGGAACGGTTGATGTAAGTGATAGTAGAATTGACATGTTCACCAATGAGTATGAGACATTTAGAATGAACCCTGAAGTAACCATCACTAGTATGTATACTAGGTTTGCCCATATTATAAACTCTCTTAATGCATTAGGGAAAAACGATACTACTTATGAGATGATTTGAAAAATCCTTTCACCGATTTGGGAACCTAAGGCCACTGTAATAACGGAAGGAAGAAATTTGAAAAATACCTCTTTATATGAATTAATAGGATCGCTCCTCACACATGAGATGGCGATAAATGAAAGAAATTCTAAAGGTAGTAAACACAAGAAATCAATAGCCCTTAAGGTTGCAAAAGAAAGTTCTAGTGAAGAAGAAGACAATGAACTAGATGACGATGATGTAGCCTTAATTACTAGAAGATTTGGAAAATTCTTCAAAAAGCACAAGAAATTTACTCGAAAATTTAGAGGCTCAAAATATGATAAAGGAGAAACTAGCAAAAAGGAAACAAAAAATGAACCTCCTACATGCTATAATTGTAAGAAAGTTGGACACATAAAACTTGATTGTCAACAACTTAAGAAAGACGCCAAGAAGAAGAAAAAGAAGGCGATGAAAGCTACCACGTGGGATGACTTAAGTTCAAGTAAATCAAAAAATGAATCAAGCGATCAAGATGTGGCAAACCTCTACTTCATGGCAAAAGATAATGAGATAAATTCCTACTCTAGCTCACAAAAAGAAGAATCTAGTGATGAATTATGTAGTGACTCATGTAAAAGCATGCCCTCACATAGAGAAATGCAAGCTGAATTATTTTCTTTGCATAATAAGTTCATAAAAGTAACCAAAAGAAACATAGCATTGAAAGAACAAAATGAAAAGTTAAAAAACCAACTAGAGACTTCAATGTCAGTTGGAAAGGAAAAAGACTTACTTATTGATGAACTTATGAGTAAAGTAAACAAGATATCTCAAGACTTAGTAAAGTTTAAAGTAAAAGGTGAAGATATAAAGGTTTTAGAAATATGTGATCTTAAGAGTAAAATTGAATATAAATACAAAATCATCTACAATTTTACTAGAAGAAAAAAAAACTTTGATAAACTAGTGGGATCATAAAGAATTTCCTTGGATAAAGAAGGAATAGGATTCAACGGAGTTGAAAACAAAAAGAAAAAGAACCTTTACATGGGTATTTTGTAAAGGCATCAAAACACTTTGCTAGCACTTCTTCCACAAATGCATATGAACATACCACTTGCTTTTTGTGTAACAAAAAAGGACATATAAAGTTTGAATGTCAATTTAAAAGAAAAAATGTTAAAATCAAGAAAGTATGGAGAGTCAAAACTGAAGCTAAAATTGAATAAAAATGACTTAAGAAGGCTTGGGTACCAAAAGTAACACCTTGAAACCATTCTTGTAGGTGTGTTTTAGGAACCACTCCATCAAAAGACAAATGATACTTGGATAGTGGATGTTTAAGACATATGACCAGAGACAAATCCAAATTTACCACATTAATACAAAACGATGGTGGACATATCACCTTCAGAGATAATGCTAAAGGTAGAATAGTTGGTATCGAAAAAGTAGGTAAAGAACCCTCCTTAACTATTGATGATATTTTATTAGTTGATGGGTTGAAACATAATCTACTCAGCATTAGTCAATTAAGTGATAAAGGTTTTGATGTAATCTTTAAACAAGATAAACGCGTAGTTGAAAACAAAGAAAAACATGATATCTTGTTCATAGAAAATAGGGTTGATAATGTGTATTGCATAAATTTTGAAAACCTGATATCTCAGAAAGTCACATGCTTAACAGCCATGAATGAAGCCAGTTGACTGTGACATAAAAGGTTAGGACACGCTAGTATGGATCTATTTTCTAAATTAGCTAAAAAGAACTTAGTCAAAGGTCTACCCAGCATTAGGTTCGTAAAAGACAAAACTTGTGATGCTTGTCAACTTAGGAAGCAAACTAAAACAAGTTTCAAAAACAAGAAACACATTTCCACTACTAGGCCCTTGGAACTTATTCACTTAGATTTATTTGGCCCTACTAGAACACAAAGTCTATAAGGAAAACAATATGCTTTTGTCATAATTGATGACTACTCTAGGTTTACTTGGGTACTCTTTTTAGCCTCCAAAGACGAAGTATGTAAGATTCTAATCAATTTGTGCAAGAAGCTTCAAAACGAAAAAAGATACGAAGTTCAACATATCAAAAGTGTTTGTGGAAGAGAATTCAAAAATAAAGAAATTGAAAAATTCTATGATGAATATGGAATAGCTCATAAATTTTCAACATCTCATACTCCTAAACAAAACAGTGTTGTTGAAAGGAAGAATAGGTCACTTAGATCAAGCGTAGAGAAGACTCCCTATGAACTTTGAAAAGGAAGAAAACCAAACATATCTTATTTTCATGTATTTGGATGTAAGTGTTTGGTATTGAATGATAATGAAGACTTATGAAAGTTTGATGCAAAATCAGATGAAGGAATCTTCGTAGGATATGTATTGGATAGTAAAGATTTTAGAATTTATAACAAAAGGACCCTCACAGTCATAGAATCAATACATGTAGCCTTTGATGAGGCAAATCCATTCTTTAAACTATCTGATATTGAGGAAGCTGAAATAAAGCAAAGACTAGAAGACTTATAAATACAAGAAGTAAAAGATGAGAATAAGGAAACGAGCTCAACTTTAGATGATAGACTTATAGATCAATATGAACTACCTAAAGAATGGAAGTTTGTAAAAAATCACCCAAAGGATCAAATCATTGGTGAACCTTCACAAGGAGTATCCACTAGATCATCTTTGAAAAATATGTGTAGTTATTATGTGTTCCTATCTCAGGAGGAACCCAATAACATAGATGAAACGTTAAGTGATGACTCTTGGATAGTAGTCATGCAAGAAGAATTAAATCAGTTTGAAAGAAATAAAGTTTGGAAATTAGTTCCTAGACCCACTGATCATTTAGTAATTGGAACCAAATGGGTGTTTAGGAATAAGAAGGATGAAAACGACATTGTAGTGCATAATAAGGTTAGGCTCGTAGTTCAAGGATATAATCAAGAAGAAGGCATAGACTACGATGAGACCTTTGCTCCCGTAGTTAGAATGGAAGCCATTAGAATGATATTAGCCTATGCTTCTCACAACGATTTTAAACTTTATCAAATGGATGTGAAGAGTGCATTCTTAAATGGATTTATAAATTAAAAAGTATATGTAGCACAACCTCAGGATTTGAAGATTTTCATTACCCTAATCATGTGTTTATATTAAAAAAAGCATTACGGACTAAAACAAGCTCCTAGAGTCTGGTATGAACGTTTAAGTAGATTTTTGTTGGAAAATGGTTTTTCTAGAGGAAAAATGGACAGCACACTATTTATTCAAGCTAAAAATGAAGATATGCCTATTATACAAATGTATGTCGACAAAATCATTTTTGGTGCTACAAATGAAGAGCTAAGCAAAGACTTTGCAAAATGTATGCATGACAAATTTGAGATGAGTATGATGAGTGAGTTGACCTACTTCATTGGACTTCAAATTAAGCAAAGCTAAAACTCGAACATTCATAAATGGGTCAAAATACATAAGAGACTTGCTTAAGAAATTCGATATGTAAGATGACAAACTTTTAGGGACCCCTATGAGTACGTCTATAAATCTTAATAAAGATGAGAAAGGAAAATCGGTAGATATGAAATACTACTGAGACATGATAGGAAGCTTGCTTTAGTTAATAGTCAGTAGACCGGACATTATGTTTAGTGTGCGCATGTGCGCCTGATTTCAAGAAGCCTCTAAAGAGTCTCACCAAATTGTCGTCAAAAGAATTTTAAGATATTTAATAGGTACTATTGACTTAGGTCTATAACATCCTAAAGATACAGGCTTTGAGATGATCAGCTATTCAAATGATGATTATGCATGATGTAAAATTGATCGAAAAGGCACAAGTGGCACTTGCCACTTTCTAGGAAGATCTCGTGTCTTGGTTCTCCAAGAAACAAAATTCATAGCACTATCTACTGCAGAAGCAAAGTACGTGGTAGCAGGTAGCTTTTGTGCACAAATTCTCTATATGAATCAATCGTTAAAGGATTTTAATTTGGAGTATTTGACTATACCTATAAAATGTGATAATACCAGCGCCATCAATATTTCCAAAAATTCCATATCTCACTCAAGAACCAAGCATATCGATATTAGACATCATTTTTTGAGAGATCATGTGCAAAAAGAGGATATAACTCTTGAGTTTGTGAACACAAGTGATCAATGGGCTGATATTCTTACAAAACCTCTTCTAGAGGATAAATTTATCTCTATAAGACATGACCAATGTTTATTGCATAGTAGAGAAGTAGTCTAGAGAAGAAAAACTGAATAAGTAAAGGTTAGGCAACTGACTCTATGAGGCACAGTCAACTGACTTGCTACTATTTGGAGAACTTTCAAAAAAACACATTTGTCAAGCAATTGACATATCGTGATCAATCGACTGACTTATGGTAGTTTAAATTCGAACAGTGTGTAAAACCATAATTTTTAAATCCTCAGTCTACCAACTCTATTCCTCCCTTCTCCAAAACTTTTTCTACTTCATTCCCAAGTGTTTCCTCATGTAAAATCTTCCCAATTAAACCTTGAAGATCATCCTCCTACTTCATTCCTAACTAATTTTCTAGGGTTTCACCGTTCATTTTTTTCTCAAAATCAATCATGCCATGAATGAAAAGCACTGGAAACAAAGGATCTTCTTCTAGAAACAATGACAGCAATGACATTGACAAATGGCTTGTAACTCCTCATGTAAAGAAGCTATATCAGGATCATATTCGATCTCTTGAACCTATTTTTGGTAAGGTCTTAGATACTACATTCTTTGAAGAAGATTTTCCCGCTAATTTACCCATGTTCAAAACTTTAGGATGGAAAAAGTTTATCGCGTTTCAGGAAAAAGGCATGTATCCTAATATAGTTAAACTCTTTTATGCCAATTTGATAAAAAGGGATACGATAATCTCTATTGAAGTTATAGGGAAATCAATTGCTCATTCTTCTCATACCTTAGCAACCATTCTAAATATTAGACAAGGCGAGTTTGAGTGTCCATCTCTTGGCCAATCTTGGATTATGGCTCAAGATTTTTCACTTGAAGAGTTTCTCCCATTAGTTATGACTGAACCACCTGTTTTGTTTAGTCGTCCTCCTCTTTATGAACAACTAAACCTTCAAATCCTACAAAAGCTCATTACTTATAATATCTTACCTAGGTATTAGGAATGATGTAATTCCAAGAGGGGGGGGGGTGAATTAGATATTTTAAAATTTCTTCCTTGGTAAGATCGGATAACAATAGTATTACTCAACCTAGGGTTTGTATAATCAATTATTAAATCAGCAGATATGTGGAAGCACAAGTAATCTGTACAACTATGATAGTTCCAGTATTTCCCAATCAACCACAAATGAAGAATCAAGCAATAATATTAACAAGTTAAATGAACATGCAAATACTACAATGTAAAGAGAGTAAGGGAAAGAGTGACACATGAAATGTTATCGAGGTTTGGCCAATAATGCCTACGTCCCTGCCTCAAGGTCACAAGCAAATATATTTCACTAATTGCTCACTTCACGGGTGGAGCGTCACCTATTACAACACCCTATTCTTACTGGGCAAGGAAGACCCTAGGTTACATTCATAGGGCATACCTCAACCTTTACAACCACACCTTAGAAAGGTGCTCTTGGTTCTCCTAACTAAGTCTGAACTATTCGGTGCACGTTATAGGCCAGTGCAATCCTCTTCCGACCACACGTCAAGAATACAACAATAATAAGGATTTTGTGTACAAATATAATGCTTCTATACTAAGCAGATGATGTACAACTTTAAGCACAAAAACACCTACAAATGATAGGAGTTTAAGTTCAATGAGATTTTGGTAAACTATTTGTCAACTCTTAGCAATATGTGTATACGAGTGTGTGAGAGTAAGATTCTTGATATCAAGATAATATATACACTAAATGTATTTATCAAAGGATCTTTAAAAACCCTAATCAAATATCTCAATAATATTTCTCAAATATTAAGCACAGTAGATACTAGGGTTTAAGCTTGCAAAAACAAGTTTATCAATGACAACATGCAACCCTTTGAATTTTGCAATAAGGATGCAAAGAATCAGAAGCAAATGGAGAGTTTTCCCAAAAGATAATTATGAATGGAATTCAATGGGAATAACTTAAGCTACTCTCAAAAATTAATATTCAACAATGCAAGAATGAGAGAGTTTAAGCTTTGGATTAAAACTTGAAATTCTCACAATAATGAACTCTTAACCTAGCTTCAAGTTGCAATGAATATGCAAATGAAGAAGGTGAGTTATATGCTCTCTTTCTTAAATGAATGTGCAAACAATAATTTGTGAAAGAGACTTGGAAATATATGCTTGAATGTGAGTGCAAAAGCAAGAAATAACAATGAAATTTGAGAGAAAATATTTTCTAATCTTGGTGTTAATATAGCTTATGAATAGGGTATATATAGAATTCCTAGGATTTTTGACCGTTGGGGACATAGAGGGAATTTTAGAAAAGTTTAAGTGAAAAATTAACCTTAATTAGCGCAGTAAAATTTCTGCAACCCGAGAGGTTTGGTCGACTGACTTAAGGATCGATTAACTAACCAACGAATAAAATAGTGTGAAACTTTGAGGTTCGGTTGATCAAGCGCACGACCAATTAGCTGAGCCCTCTAGCATTTTCAAAAATAAAACAGGCTTGGTCGACTGAGATAAGTGTCAGTCGGCTGAGTTAGGGCAATTTTCTAAACCTTTATAGGTACGATCGATCGGGCTATTCCTAGGTCATTTTGGTCGGTTGGCCGAGAACGCTGAAAAAGTAAACCCTAACGTTCAATCGACTGAGGAAGATAAGTTCAAATTGGGTCGGTCGACCGAGGCTTGGTAAATTGACCAGCTAGCAAGGTCGGTCGACTGAGGCATTTATAATGTAGTCAGGTCGGTTGACCGAGGCTTTTTAATTAAACCTAAAAATGCAATGTCAGTCGACCTTCGGTAGACCAAGGTCTTTGTAAATTTAAATTTTGTCTTGATTTTGACCCAAAAAGAATTCACCCCTGTATAAGCATGACTTTTTGGTTTAGGGGAGCTTTCATGAAAGGTTTGGGGAACCTAAGGTCAGTCTACGATCTTTGTTGAGCTTGTCATTCCCATCAGGCATGATATGCATTATTACAGGCATTTCAAAACAAAATGCATTTACAAGTAAAATATCTTCTTCCTCCTTTTCTTTTGTTCTTCTTTCTTCCATGGAATATGCCAGGAGTATATGGGCTTTAAGTCCTTTCTAGCTTCCATTTCTCTTACCTTATGTGTGTGCTGAAATATGAACCTGTTTACAAACTAAATACATACATAAGATATTGGTGCTTTGTCAGCATCAAAACATGGATTGGACTCAAAAAGTCAAACACTATGGTAGGATCACACAACCATGTTTCGTATCTTGATTGTTTCGTCATGTGATATCTACTTAAAGGCAAAAAGCTTGACTTGCCTAGCTTAATTCTTAAATGGATGATTTCTAGAGAAGAGGCTCGTAGAGCTATTCTTATGTATGGTGGAGTTCTGAACCTTTTTTTTTGCACATCTTAGTGTCACCACTCCATCCCCCTTGTTCATAAAGAGAACTCATTATGATATTTTTTTTCTTCTACCACACTTAAGAAAATGGGTTATGAACGACTTGATCAAGGATGGTTTCCTACATATGGTTAGAGACGACGACAAGTTCAGGAACAAGAGCTACCTGTTCAGCAATCAGCTCAGCGACCTGCTCCTCAGGCAGATGATACCCCTTTATGGTTTGTTGCTTATTAGTAGCACTTCATTGAATTTCGTGGTGAAATGTGCTCTGGTTTCAGCTCGCTTCAGGAAAACTATGCATCTCTCCAGGAAAATTATACTTCTCTTGATCAAAGGCTTGGTCGGATTAAACAACATATGGCCAGATCATCTTCTTCACACAGAAAGGCTCCAATGCAGTCGATGCAGATGAAGATGACGATGAAAATGCAGTTGACGCTTAGATAATGTTTTTGCTTAAACCTACTTTGATTGTAATATGTGCACCTGATACAATTTTTTTTCTTATGCTCTTTTGATTTTTCTCATGCTCTTTTGGAACTTGTTGACTATTTTCTTATGCATAATGAATGGTTATTATCAGTTTTGTGATTATGATGGCTCACTGCATTACACTTTGATTGATTATGTTTTTCTTTATATCTTTCTCTTTTTGATTGATATCAAAAGGGGGAGAAAAGGTTGAGCAAAAAGGAGCCACTGAGCACATGAAATTTTATTGATATGAGCACTAAGCATATGGAATTTTATTGATATAAGCATTGAGCATATAAAAATTTATTGATATGAGCATTGAGTTATAGTTGAAAATTGATAATATCATGATATATGTTCATATGAATTTTGTTTTACTTTACAAATCTTGTTGAAATTATGCTTATTGTACAGGGGATCCTTGGTAAGGCTTACTCACTTTTACTCCTTATTTGTCATCATAAAAAATGGAGAGATTGTTGGGCTAACAAGGCTTAGAATCTTATTTTGATGATAACAAATCAAGGGTACTTAACATGTTTGGTTAACTGAAGTTCCATGGGCTCAAATGCTTTGATAAATATCAAGATTAAGTGCTTGAAAAGTTTTATTAAAAGCTTGTACTTAAGGCTAGAAGATCTGATGAAGTTAAAGATTATTGAAGAAAGAAGCTCAAAAAAGACAAAGAATGGAAGAAAATGCATGAAGACTTAGCGCTTAGAAAGTTATAGTTTATATATAAGTCTCATGTAAGTACTTCATACGATTTTAGTATTGATGCATGAAGCTCTTAGGAAAGTTCAAGTGACTTAGAAACCTTATTTTAAAATCATGGAAATTTTTTTAAAGTCTTACTTATGTTTTTTCAAAATCCAAGTAAAGTTTTGAAATCAACATTTGAAAAATCACTTAAGCTGAAAGCAAGACAGACAATTGATGAATCATCATCAGGCGACTGACATTTTTATGTGTTTTTTGAGAAAGCAAATAGAATCGAGATAGGCGACTGACCCTTAAAGCTCAGTCGACTGACCCAACACTGTGTTTTCAAAATACGCTGAACTTAAAAGGCTCAGGCGACTAACCTTAGGCATAGTCGACTGAAGTTCGCGACTAACCTTAGGCATAGTCGACTGAAGTTTGTGTTTTAACTTTTAAACAGCGTTTGAAAAGTTTCAAAATTTGATTTCTTGGGCTCCAAGAGATTACTTGAGAAATACTACAAGTAACTTGGGGAAAACGTAAAGTGCCTTTACTACTCTATAAATACTTGTTATTTTCACAAATTATACACAAACAATCAAGTACATACAAATTAAAAATTCAAAGTTCTCCTGCTGAAATATTTTCTAAAGTATTGTTGTGATTTTGCTTAAACAACTCACGGTTTTCTAATTTTTTCTACTGAGAATTTTAATTTAAATCAGAACCCTGATGATATTCTATTGAGCTTCACTCTTCTACATTGATTCTTGTTGAAGTATATTGTTTTTCAATTGTACAAATATGCTCTAACAGAGAGTTCTACTTGTACTAACTAAGTTTGTTCTTTTTTTTTTTTTTTTAATTTTCTTGACGATTCAGGATTGTTGGATCGTTGCCTAGCGAGAGGGGATTCTCGTTAGAGAGGCGAACTCCACCTTTGAGGGAGTGAGGTTGTAACTTCATCAAGTAACGAAGTTGGAAAGGAAAATCCTCATAGCGTGTTGCTTGGAGCAAAGATGTAGGCTTCTAGTCGAACCTTGTAAAAAATCTAGTCTTTAGCTCTTCTTCCATAGTCTCTTTACTTTATTGTAAGTTTATAATCTGCATGTATGTTTATTGATAACTTACTGCATATTGGAAGTTGCTGAAATACTAATTTTGTTTCAAACTTAAAATCAAGGAACATATTGGTTATCATTAATTGGTTTAACAAGTTCAAAGTTGAATACTGATTTTTATATCACATCTGATATTAATCTTGCTTAATTAATTAAAGGAAAGTTTCAAACTTTATAAAATCAATCTTCTAAAATTATTTTAACATTGTAACTATTTTTTGTTGAAGAAAATTCTAATTTTGAATATTGAAGTTCTGAGATTTTTAGTTAAGCTGGTCTTTAACATCATTCATTCATAAAAGATTGAGTTTGGATTGTTCAAAGGATTGTTGATTAAAATTATAAGAATTGTTGATCAATATCATTGTGTTTGTGTGATTGCTGAAAATCAATTTATTGGGTTAATACTTAAACTAAGGAACTTGTAGTTATAAAGAATTTTTTAAAAAAAAACCCAATTCACCCCCTATAGATAGCTGAATAATTATCATAATTTAATAATAGGAGGAGGAGAAGCAAAAAGAATTAAAGAAGAAATTATGCAGGGTCTTGTCTACAAACACAGGGGATTCGTCGACGAGAACACATAAGGGGCTCGTCGACGGGGACGTGTCTCGTCAACAAGAAGATACCGAGAGGATGTTTTGCAGTTTTGAATTTCGTCAACGAAGGGTGAGCATTCATCAACGAATTTCCTTCTTGACCTCATCGACAAAGTGACATGGCTTGTCAACGGAGGTTAGTATATAAATAGGCTTAAATTTCATTTTTTTTATCGAAACTCACGCACAATTTCTCTCTCTCTCTCTCTCCTATTCGACCCATCTACCTTCTCTCTAAGTTTTTGAGCTGGATTCTTGCCGGTTCGACAATTTAAAGCCACCACGACACTCTTGAGAAAGTTCTCTACAAATCTGCTGGAGTGGATCGTCGGTGGGGCTGCCTTGGAATTCATCCCAAATTGAAGGTAAGACTTTTTACTTAATATTTGCCTTTCCTACAGTTATAGAAAATGTTGTACATGGAGAAATACTGAAGTTTTGTTTTAGGAGATGTTGATTTCAGGGTATTGAACAGGGAATCCTGCGGGTGTGGGACTAGTTTATTTTAAGAGCTTTTTCAGGAGTCAAGTAAGGAAATAAACTAAAGCTGTAATTTTTCATGAAAATTATTATTAAATTATTAGTAGATTTATATTCAGAAAGCATGTATTATATCTAAGTATTTTTGAGTAAATGCATATTTGGAAAAATAATGTTGTTACACTAGAATGTATGTTTTTAGTATAAAATGTTAGAAAATATGATTTCAGAATAGAATGTATGGTTTTATTCAGCATTGTGTGGCATAAATATTATTTTATGTAAATTGTATCATGTTAAGGTAATTTTACAGATAATGTATAATTTAGTGATTTTCAAGAATTATGGAATAATACAGTACATTGTGATTTTAGAATACGTGATAAATAATATATTATTTCAGATTAATATGTATGAAATGTTCGGTGAAGACCGTGATTGATAGCTAGTGCAAGGTCGTGTATTATGTATGATTTCGGCGCAAGGCCGTATTTATGAAAAATTTCGGCACAAGGCTGCAGATATGAAAGTAATCGGTGTAAGGCCGCATTTATTTATGTTATTACAGAAAATGCTATCAATCTGTTTACGTTAAACAATATATTATCATGTATTATATGTTATCAGAATCTTGATGATAGTTCAATTCAGTTTCAGGAGCACGGTACCGTAGCTATATAGTTCAGACTTGTGCTAACTGCCCCAGCAAGTAGAGGGGGTGGGAGATAGATAGTCGATGTGGCTTTCAGTATAGAGTTGTAGACGTCCACCTAACAGTCCAGACTAGGGTATAGAGCGCTCATCGTACTTACAAACATTTTTTACTCGGTAGTGGTCGGCCAACCATTGTCGAGTTCTGCATTCGGCCTGCACAACTCGTTATGGGGGTAATACATGATATCAGTTAGCTATACGTCCTAGGTAAATTTCAGTATTATTAGTTATATCAGACAATTCATGAACAGTATGATTTATGAGAATTATGAAATTATATGTTTACTTAGTTATGTTATGATCAATGTTTTTCTAGTATGTGAAATGTACTGTATATCTATTATAACATTAAATATTCTTGTTGCCACACAGTCATATTTAGTTTATTTTCCCTTATTGAGAGGTGTCTCACCCCAACTTAAATAATTTTCAGGAAATCCAAAAAGATCGGCGGATCGAGGCCGTCGTTGAGATAGTTGTGATACCCCACTAGGAAGGTAAGTTTTGAATTAGGATCAGGAAATTTTTGTTGTAGGATCCTAGATATATTTTTTCATGTTTTGGGGATTGTATATAAACATAGTACTATTGTGGATTGTAGTTAATTATGGTATTACGCACTATATGGTTTGGTGAATGTAATTTATATGTGATTTATTAAGATCGTTACACCCCCTCCCCCCTCTTGGGAGTATACCTAAATTCTCAATGCGGTACACTCATTTGTTCTCAAGAGCTTCTTTTTCCTTGGGTAATTTAGCTAGCTCCCAAATCCTATTGTTGGTGAGAGATTTTATCTTATCTTTCATGCCAAGTTCCCACTTGCTAGCCTCATCCACCTGACATGTTTCATCATAGCACTCTCATTCACCTGCATCAGTTAGTAACAAGTAATCCAAATATCTCTTATTCGATATATGCGATCGCGAAGTCCTCCTCACTATCGGAGTCAGGGTCAGAGTTGGGATCTATGGTACTTCAGTGCACCCCTTATTATATTCCTCTATCTAGGAATTATCAATTTTCTATTCTATCATGTTGCCATCAGTGGTATCATCCAACTTTACAATATCAAGGTCATTTTGTGCGGGATGTTAACTTTTTTGAGTTCTGTCCCATTTTGATTATGACAAAGCACAACATCTCACTTGTGTGCTAAGTGTATGAACATGTTTATGTTTCTGTAAGCATAAGTGACTAAAGCAAAATGGAAGCCAAGAAGTACTTAATTGAACACATCAATTGAAGTATTCCATGATCTTCAGAAGAGCAAAGCTTGAAGACTTATGTTATTATTTCAGTTGTAATGTATTTAGGTGTTAAATGTGTATGCATATCATATGATTTAAATTGGAGCTCAAACACCAACCATAAATTGACCTTAGGAACCCAAGATTTTCATAAAAACTTTTTATACTCAAAGTTAATCAATCACAATAGGTTAAGTATTTTTGAAAACAAAACAAAGGCAAAAATCAAATTTATATAGGGGTCAATTGATCGGATGGTTCAGCCCGATCGACCGAACAGAAGACAAGGCCAAATATAAAGGGTCTAGTTGACCAGACTTCATACATGAAATGATTCGACATACCGAATCATTGGCCTAGCAAACCAAATCGCGCTAAAAGGGATTTCGCCCTTTGGGCGGTTGAATGGACCTTGGGTCAGTCGACTGAACCTTTCAGGTTGAAGCCATTTTGAGCTTCCAATGGTCATAAAAAATTGAATTAAATTATTATTAAAATGCATATATAACAACCATATTTTGAAATTGCCTATATAAACCCTACCTTATCACTTGGAAAATTTAAGAGAATCATTTTGAAAGTATATTTGATTATTCTTTGATTCCTATTTATACTTTATACTCATTTTCTAGATCAAATTGAAATTTCTCCTCCTTTCATTTTTGAAAATATTTTTACAGAAAATTTCTAAGGATTTTTTGAAAAGGCTTGAGTTTATATCCATATATATATTGCTTGAAGGTCTTTTCTCTTATTCTTGTGATACATTCAAAGATCAAATTTCTCCTATACTCTTCCTTTTTAAAATTCAACTTGGAGAAAATCTTACAAGTTTGCCAGGAACTTAAATTTACAAGTTTGCCACTACCTAATCTACATTAACTGCTTGAGTTTTCAAAAAGTAATCCCAATTATTTTTTTTTTCAAAAAGTTCACATCCCATCCCTCCCCATCCATGAAAAAAAAAAAAAAAAAGGTAGTTTTTGCAAGATGTATTTATTTGGGTACTACACAAACAATGTTTTTTTTTTTTTTTTTGGTTGGGACAAGTATTTATTTTAAGCGTTTTTAGAAGTAAGTACTTTTAAAAAGTTTCAAATATAGGCTTAGTAAAAGATACCATTAATGACCACAATTATGATCTCCATAATATTGAATAATTTTTTTTCTATTGACATCATGTTTTGTCTATGTGTTAATTTGTTAAAAACATGAGATAAGTGTTAACAAATAAAAACCAAAATATCAAACTACAAACACTATATCAGCACAACCCACTCTCATCTCCATCTTCCCAAACACAAACAATGGAACAAATATCAATTTCAATTTGGATAAACCTCAATGAAATTGAATCTTAAACCAAAACCCACACTCATTCTCTTTTGAACCTACTATTAAAGACACAATTGGACCCTCAATTTTCAAATCTGAGTCCAATTGAACTTTAATTTGTAAAACCCACACCTAAACCCAATCATTGAAGCCAGTTACATTTTCAATTTTCAAGCCCACATAGGATCCAACTCATCCCAAATTCAACCCAAGCCCAATCTCCTAAAAACCCACACAATCACCTAATGCATGAGACCCCTAATACAATTAGCACTAGCTTGCTTTGCCCCCCATTTGCCATACATTAATTGCAAACGTTGTTGGAAATTTTTATGAATGTATGTGTGATCTTCATGATCACATAGTGTTTGTGCCCACATATAAATAATTTATTAAGTAATAAGCTTTATGTTAATTTAGTAATGAATATGTAAAGGTACATTGGCCAAATTCATGTACCTTATTTATTAGTGTGCAAAATTCAATGACCAAAGTCATGTATCTATATTGGTTAATGAAGAATCTCCCAATCAAGATACATTGAAATAATAGAGATGCATTGGACAAAGTCATGAAGCTCCTCAATTAATGTATTATTAAGGAATGTGTCACATTTATCAAGGTACAATCATATGTATATTTATGACTCTTTGATGGATTGAGTCACTTGTGGATTTCTATATAAAGGGTTCTTGATCCCTCTCTCCACTTAACAATCAAGTTTGGCAGAATCTCTATTACTAAACCAAATATAAAAGTGAGTAAGGGAAGAGAAGACTAAGTAGTTTTTGCATAATAGAGACTTGATCAATAGGAATAGAAGGAAATAAAATCTAATTGCATCGAAGTTTGGTTGTCTTGTTGGAAATATGGTAAGATATATTTGAATTAATTTCCTTATCTTTAGATGATCATGGTTCATAAAATAAGTTGAAGATCTTTCTTATAGAAATTTTCTAACATGTAATATCAAAGCATAAGGTCGAAGCTTATTTTGTGATCCTATAAGAGTTGCTTTACATATAAGTATACCTCAATGTATAATCAACCATTATGTTTTTTATCAAATTGTTAGTCACCAAGGTGGCATCCAAATAATATGATTTCAATAGGATAAAAGGGGACTGAAGGTTTTAGCTTCATAGTGGATACCCTTAACTAGGCGTATTATGTCTAACATCTAGTTTAAGAAAGTTATAGTCGTCACTGGTGAAGCCAATAGTTTGTTCCCTTTCCCCTATTTGTGAGAAAAGAGTTGGAGCATTTTTTTTTTTAACCCAAATTTAATATGTTTTTTACATTTTGGTTGATTATATATTTTGAAGTAAAAAAGGTACTTATGGAATTAAAGCCTGTAAAATGTTGGGGAGTGAATCAATGAAATGTCATTATCTAACCCAAAGGATGGATACGACGATGGATTGGATTGTTTAATGTACGTAATAATCGAATGTCACATTAATTTTTTTTTAGTGACTTGACACGTTTTTAAGTTACTCTTGGCATGTTTTTAGGTTATTTCTTGAAATTTATTTTCAGACTTGTCTAATATTCTAGAGTTGAAGGGTTCTAATTTTCAAATTGGAAGGATTAAATCTCATTATGTTAGAATATTTAGACTTGATCTATGTATCTATATTGGTAAAACCCAAAAGCCGATTGACAAGTTTGACTTAGGAGATAGGTCTTATGAAAGTTGTAAGTGTTCTAATTGTTAGCCTTAATGGCTACATAATCCTAAATGACATATTTTGATGATAACAACTCATTAGTAATTATGAATTAAACTAATCTTTGCGCATCAAGTTTAGTACATGAACAATAAGAAGATACTAGATCAAATGCAAAGATCAGGAGAACATTCAAAGATACAAAGATCAAAGCAAACACTCACTCAGAAGAGCTCAAGCACAAACAACTAAACCACATGTAGAAACATATGTATATTGGGAAGTGTTTGAGGTAGAAATTCTTTGAAACTCTTGTAGTTCTGATTCTAGCAAGTATATTTAGCAAGAGTAGAGCAATTGCATATGCATGCTATTATATAGGATATCAACAATTCTTAGAACAAAACAAGTTTTCAAATGCATTTCATGCATAATATCTTATAATCGAATGTATTTTCATAAGGGACAAGGTTTAAACTACATTAGTATTATAATCTTTCAAACACTTGGTCCTAGTTTTGTTTAAACGAAGATTAAGCACCCAAAGGAAAGAAACAAGGAAAATCGTTGATGGTTTGGCCAGGTGCTTCGATGGTTTTAGGTAGAGAGCTAAATGGTGTTCTGGCTTGAGAAAACCGTTGATGCTTTGCATTGGGAATCTGACCATAATGGGTATAAAACGACTAGATTTCAAAGTATTTTAATGTTGTAAATGCCCAACAGTCATATAATAGCTAGTTCGTCCCTTTGCCAATAAATACAAGCTACTAGCACTTAATAAACACCTTGGTTAGTCATTGATTAATTATTGCAAGCATTTAGTTCATCATTCATTGGTTAAATCTCTCTTGCTCTTTATTCTTGTGAAGAATCTTTACTAGATGTAAAGACCTAAAAAAAGTAATAATAAGGAAAATAATAAAGGAAAAGGAAAAAAAGAAAATAAAAAGAAAGAAAAGAAGAAGGGGGAAATTTGAAGAGGCAATATAGCAGGGAATCTTCGACGAGTGCCCTGTGCTTGTCGACAAGGAGATCTTGAAGCCAGGAATTTCAAACTTTAAAAGACTTGGCGACGAACCCATTGTTCTTGTCGACGAGTGTCCTTCTTTAACTCGTCAACGAACCTTTTATCCTCGTCGACGAGTACCAGCCTATAAATGGGCATTCCGTCATTTTCAACGTGGAAAAATTCCTCTCTCCTCTTTCTCTCTTTAAGAGTTCAGTTCCTCTTCCTTCTCTCTTCAATTCTCCCTTAATTTTAGCCTGATTCAACGATCAAATGTCACCACGAGGTTCCAGGGGTGATTCTCTCCAAAATAATCGGAACGGAATCATGATTTGGGGTTCCTAGGCACCACCCCAAAACCAGGGTAAGGGAGTTGTTTTTAATACTAATTAATTATTTAATTTTTGTGGACTGGGGAATGTTAGGATGTAGGCATTCTGGGGTTGAAATGATGAAGTTAGGGTTGTGAAATGCAGGGTTTTGTGCAACCATCGTAGGTGCTAGTTAGGATCCATGTGAGCGTTTCCTTGGGAAATCAGGTAAGGGGAATAAATTATGTCAGTAATTTTTAGAAATTCAATCAAATAAATTATAATATGTGATTATTGGAATAATGTTTATGGTTTTTTGAATAATTTTATAGGTATGAAAACTATTATGATTTATTAAACGTGTATTTGAGAAAACCCTGGTAATATGAGTTTGAGAAAACCCTAGAATAGGGTATACAATATCATTAGCAAAATTTATACTTTTAGAGGGTAATTATTATATTAATAATTATACTCAAGATGTGTGGCATGAGAATAACAAGTTAGTCTATTTTATGATGATAGACTCCGCGTTGGATTGTGAATTGTGATTTAATACTAAATTATGAAAATGGCGGATTTATACTGCTTTATGGATGCGATGTTCTGGCATGATTGCCAGAATAATTGGAAATTATTGAAATACTGGTATTGTTAAAGTAATAGTACAGAAAGATCCCAAGGTATGGCGAGACGTAACGCCCCAATGATAATAATTACAAAAAGATCTCAGGGGACGGTGAGACGTAACGCCCCGATGATAATAATTACAAAGAGATCTCGGGGGACGATGAGATGTAACGCCCTGATGATAATAATTACAGAGAGATCCCAAGGGACGGCGAGGCGTAACACCCCGATGATAATAATTACCAAGAGATCTCGAGGGACGACAAGACGTAATGCCCCGATGATGATTATTGAGAATGGAAAAGGGTGACAACGAGACATAATGCCCCAATCCTCGAGATTTAGCCCGAGGGCTTGCTGCGAGGGACGGCGAGACATAATGCCTCTCAGTGAGTATCTGATGTGTATGGCTGGATTGGGGGACGCCAAGACGTAATGCCTCAATCCCAACGAATGTGATTTGTGAATGGAACATGTAGAGTGTAGAATTATTAAACTGCATCATGTTATCTATGATATGCTGTTATAAGTATATATATATATACATGTTGATGAATTTATTATAAAATTTAATAATATATGTGTTTTGAATTCTATAGTTCGATTTAATTATATGGAAGCCTTATTTATTTAAGGATAGCATAAGAAAAGTGTATAGGTAATTGTTGCAGTAAAACTCATTTGTCACACACTGACAATAATTTATTCCATCCTTACTGAGAGGTGTCTCACCCCTATAGAACTTAAATATTTTAGGAAATTCGAGACGTCAGACGGAGCGAGCTCTGAGATAGAGGATACGTCACCCTGTGGTGCAAGGTATGTAGGTTTATTTTGGAAAATAAGATTATGGGTGTATAAACCTTGAAATAGTAGTTGATTTATTTTTGGGGGTTATGTGTATATTTTGGAGACATGTAGTACTCTGGTGTTGTAAATAAAGTTTAAATGTGTTATGTTTTCCGCTACATAAATACAGTATATGTATGGACAGATGTATCCCCGGTACCCCACTTTGGTTCCGAGTTGACTTGGTTGTCTTTATTATTATTATTATTATTATTATTATGGTATCAAAGGTAATTGATAGTAGGAAAAAAAAAAAAAGGGCTTTACAAGAGAGATTATTGTGAGGCTTTGTGTTGTAATCAGCTCAAAAAGGAGCATCTTTTGTATCAACTACATTTTATCCTCTTTCATTTGATTGTAAAAGGGTTCTTGGTGAACGTAAGGTTTTTGGTGAATCGGATTAAAGGGGTTCTTGGTGAACCGTACTGATTGACTCTTGGTGAGCGTGAAGGGATTGGTTCCCTGATTGTAAAGGTTTCTCCATCCTTGAAAGGAGACTAGTTCGTGGATTTCGGAATCCTTGAGTGTGTCTCAAGGCATGGACACAGGCAAGAGGCTGAACCACGTTAAACTATGGTGTTAAGATTTTCTCCCTTATACCTCTTTTATTTATTATGTTATTCATTTTGCTTATATTGTGATTTAATTGCTTGTTTCTTTCCAAGTCTAACTATTTCATAGAAAAGGATAAAAATTCGCAAAAGTGTTTATTCACCCACCTTTAGACACGACTCTAGGGCTAACAAGTGGTATAAGAGCAAGGTGCTTGATTTATCGGAGTAAATTCTAGAGCGCATGATTAAATGGCGGATATAATAGACACACCACTCTCCTAGGGACAATTTGTTGATTGTCCACCTATATTCAATGGAAATAACTACCTAGCATGGAAGAATAGGATGACTATCTTCATTCTATCGCACAATATGGAGATGTAGCAGGTCATCAAAAAGGGAAACTTCATCTTCAACAATGATAAAGAGAAATCGAAATCAATAGAAGAGATGTCAACCACAGAGGGATAGTTGTGCACTTCCTTCATCATCATTTCCAACTGGTTGATTTTTTTGAAATTTTCCTCTTGCTCGTGGGACCGCTACTCATAGATGCTCACACTATTTTCATCTTCTAACTTTTTTTGTTGGATCAAAAGTCTTAGCAACGATTTTTGGTGGGGCTGCAACCTTACCATTAGATGTAGCTTCTATTCTATTAACCTCTAGAATATGTTCTCCATGATCCCTTTTCTAATGCAAGATCATAGCAAACATGTCTTCCACCCTTTTCTAGAAGGCTATAAATTCATTCAGTGGTACACTAGCATTGTCTATCGATGCAGAATGAATTATTTGGAGTGACTAGTTACCCACAACAGGTTGTGACTTTGAGTTATACAATACGGCCATGGTCAAGGATGGAAAAACCTCCCAAAGTTTCCCACAGACGGCACCAATTGTTGTTGCCAAAAATCGAATAGCTTTCGTGAATTGTCCTTTGACCACAATCATTTGAAAAGAACCAAAAGTAAATGACTTGAAGGACTTAGAATGTACTCTAGGGGATCACTCTGATGCTTAAGTTAGGAACTGTGGGAGGCTTAAAATTGCAACAGTAATAAAAAAGTAAGTGAGAATGAGATACTTACCTCCTCTCAGAGTACCCTTTCATAGTATTGCAGGTTGACCCTCTTTCAATTTAGCATTTATAGGTGCATTATTGTGTTTTTGGAGGTTACAGATAATTTAAGGGCATTTATGTGAGGGTTTTAATTTTGGTTTTATAACTATGCCCCCTCATGAATGTGCATATTGACTTTAGCATGTCAGTTATGTTGGGGTGTTAATGGTGGTTTCGTAATCGTTTCTCCTCATGAATGAGTTTATAAATTTTAGGTAAATCAATTTCCACAGTGCATCATTGATTTTTTTTCCCATTGAAGTTCAATTATTTTGGCTAAGCTCATAAATTTAAATTCCTTGTCACTCGCCAAGGAAGCAATGCTTAAATAATTTTATTGGTTAAAAAAATTGGGGATGGTCTCTATTTTTGGTTACCCTAAAAATCTTTATTATATGAAAACTAGTACAACAATCACTTGCTTAGTTTTTTTAAAATTCAAAATTTTGTTCCACCTCAAAAATCATAAACTCGTCAAAGTATTTTCAAAAGAATAAACTTCTAAAATGATTATCCTATTTGTCAAAAAAAATGAAATTTGACTAACTAGTTATAACATAATTATTATTATTATTATTATTATTATTATTATTATTATTTTTGTGATATTGGATGACTCATAGAAATAAAAAAAGTAGTAACCTAAAAAAAAAAAAATTAAATAAATAAATAATAATTATTAATGAAATAATTAATTAAGCATTAGAAAATTAAAGTAATTAAATAATTCGTACAATAGATATATAAGTATACATATATATATATATATATATATATAGTATAATATGATAAAGTAAGTCATAATAATAATATATATATATATATATGTATATGTATATGATATTAGTATAATATTATTATATAGGTTAGTGGGTTAGTGGTTGGAAGTTTTCATGCAAATTCAAGATCAAATTAAATTTGATCTTTGCCAGAAGCTTCACGCCTCCAGTACTGCCTCTCATTTCTTTCTCTCCAACTCTCACTCTTCCACGACCACCTCTCTCTCTCTCTCTCTAAAATTTCTAAGCAAATATTCGGTTGATAAGAAAACGGAAGGTGTCGTTGGATTCATAACTTCACCACCGACATATTCTATCAAAGTAGATTTGTCGTGAGACCAACGTAGGCACCACTCCTGAGATAAGGTAAACCCTCACTTTTTACTCAATTTCTCCTTAAATCTTCAACTAAATTGACGATCGGGCACCACCACGGGGTCATAGTCTCAATTGTCGTCATTTTGGCCGAAGTAAATTTTCAATTTGGGTTTCCTAGGCACCACTCCAAAGCGAAAGTGAGATTTAGGGAATTAAGTAAGTTAGTCATATTTGAGAATCTAATTATTTATTTAAAATTTATGAGTTTAGGAAATATTAAAATAGTATTTTATTTAGGATTGATTTAATTGAACTAGGATTATTGAATTAGGGTTCGGGTGAGTACCAAAAGCATCGTTTCGGGGTCCCTGTTAGCATAGCTTAAGAAACTTGGTAAGGGAAAATATATATTAAACCAGGATTTTATGAATTGAACTAATAAAAAAATGGACAATTTATGTATATGTATACATTTTCTTATGGGTTAAAAATGCTAACCATTTAAATTATGATTTCTGAGCCTAGGGCTATTTTATTAGTTATGTATATGTGAAAATGGACTGATAAAGGTGAAAGATTTTTTAGGACAATTATGTAAGAAATTAAAGGTATATTTTCAGTATATGAATGTTAAATGTAGGTTCACTTATTTTACAGGAAATGTATGAAGTTTACTACTAGATTATGTGGCATGAGTAAAATTAAAATTTAGTGTAAATTATGTTATATGTATGAGATGCAGGTTATACAAGAAATGCAATGAGAATGAAAATGTGTTATGAATTATGCTACATGTAATTGTTAATGTAACCATAGAAACAATGAACAGCTGAAAGGAGTTATAGACTAACTGATGACAGCTGAAAGCAGCAGTAGTAACAGGCTAGCGCATATCTATGTGGACAAACTGATGTATAGCTGAAAGGAGCTGTAGTACGAATGTAAGGGAAATGAAATGAAAATGAAAATGAAATGAAATATGAAATGTGAACAATGTAAAATGGGAAAGAGCCACATAAAGTGAAATGTTACGAAATGTTAAAGCTGAGAACATGAACAGATGAGAAATACAAAATAAATGACATACAAAATAATGTATTATGGTATTATCAGTATTTAGGCTAGTATAACATGGTATGTATTATGGGCGGGGTAAACTCTTTGCCTGAGGGCTTGCTGAGAAAGAAGAGTGACCTAGTAGGTATCAGATGTAGTAGTAATCTGCATAACATATTAGGGAAGAGGGAAATTACTTGTATGGGCGGGTAAATTTCCTTATTCTTGGGAGCTTTCGCTAGTAAACCTTTGTATGATAGTGTGAGTACGAGATTACTTTTTCACCTGATGGCTTAGTGAGTAAGGTAAGTTCCCTAATATGCTTCATTTGTGGCCATGCGTTGCCTAAAGTATCAGAGCAAAGGGGTGCTACTTGTATGGAAGGGTAATCACCCCAATCCTTGGGTATTCTCTTGGGTAAAATACCTTGCATGTGTTTTGATTAGGCTCGAGAAATGATTTTAGAAATTGTGTTAATGATTTGCAAATGATGAATAATATGTTATTTACAAACCTCATGTTGGTCACATGCTGATTTAATATATTTTTTCTTCCCTTACTGAGATGTGTCTCACCCGAATACAAATTTATCTTTTTCAAGACCTCCACGTGATCGAGCTTAAAGAGCCCGGTGTTGTTATTGCATTTTTGGAAATAGAAAGGAAAATGGTATAAACTTTGATGATACTTTTGGGATGTATAAGTTTTATGTTTTATATTTTAAGTCTTCTAAGTTGTGAATACTGAAATTAGAGATTATGTTTTTGTAGATATGTATATATGTGGATATAGAATGATGAATGGTTTATTTTGGAATGTAGATAGATGTATAGAACTCTGGTGTTATATTGGTTGAGAATTGTAGTTACGTTTTCTGTTGCGTAATTATTAATAGAATAACAGGTATAGGAAAATGGATTACGTGACACCCAAGTCTCACAAGGTGGGTTTGGGGAGCCACAAAGCACGGTTTATTAAGGTATAAAGCACCGAACCAAGTTTTCAGGTTCAGGGCGTTACAATTTGGTTTCAGAGCAATAGGTTTTGGGTTCTGCAAACTTAGGGATGATTTATACCAAAGTATAGGAATCGGTTAGGATAAGGATACTAGATGGATAGGTTAGGTGTTGAGAAGTATAGGATTTTGTTTTATAGTTTACAGGCGTAAATACATCGATGATTTCCTGTGATTTTCTTGAAGCAGTTGACGGCCTAAGAAAAGTTACGGTAAACGTTAGATGATTTCGTTTATGAGATGTGAGACTAGTCCTTATATGGAGAACTTGGGTGTATATTAGATTTAAATTTGATGATTGTGTTGTTAGAGTTATGATATGGGATTCTTAACTCTTTCAATCCTATTTTTAGGATGGATCTTAGGGATGAGGATGTAGAGGCTGAAGGAAGAGATGATGCGGAGACTTCTAGTGGGGAGGACTTGGACACGTCCATGATGCTGAGGATAAAAACCAAAGTGTAGTCCCAAGAGGGGGGTGAATTGGATTTAAAATTTTTGTTAGTTTTGGTGTATTCCCAAGAGGGGGTCAATTGGGTATTTAAAAATTTCCTCCTAGGTTCAATTAATCTAGCAACAGTATTACTCAACTTAGGGTCTGTCTATGCAATTATAAACTCAATCATTCACAATAGTAAAATACAAACATTCATGTGGTGGAATTTAAAATGCGAAAATTAAAAGCATGCACAAGAAATGTTATCAGGGTTCGGCCAACTATGCCTACGTTCCCGCCTCTAGCTCGCAAACCCGAAGATTCCACTAATGCTCACTTAATGGGTGGAGCGGCACCTAATACAACCATGTCAATTAGCACAGGGTTGACCTCAACCTTTACAAATTCCCCTTTCGGGGTGGAGAAGGCCCTAACAATCCTTATGGGCTGGATTACCGCCCCCTCAGTCCACACATGGAATACAACAGTTTTTTTCACAACACAACTGCTATAGTGATTATGCTTCTCAAGTAAAGCAGATATGTACCCAATATAATCTATCACATGCACATTAACAGTATATGTAATGTAAGCTCAGTAATGTGAATATATGTGCAAATAACACTCAACAAGATATGATCACAATAATGTTCAAAGGTGTTCTAATCAAGCTAGTTTTTTGAAACAAGTTATACCAAATCTCAATAATGAATCAAAGTTTCAAAGATGCTGCAACAATCTTTAAATCAACTCAAAAATATTTTCTTCAATGAAATATGCTCAAGAGTTGTTTGAAAGAATAATATAGCTTGTTAAAAATATTTTCCACAACAAAATCAAGCTATAGGAATCTTTGCAATGACAATGCAAAGATCATTAAGCTAATGAGTTTTTCCCAATACTAGATTTATCAAATAAAAATCTGTGGGAAAACTCTTGCTTGACTCCCTAAAAATAATATCAAACAATCAACTAAACAAATAGGAGTATTAGCACTATCTAATAAACACAAGGACAATCAATAAACTCTCACAATATCAAGATGTATCAAGGGAATGAATATTTGAGAGTATTTTGGGCAAAATGAGATTTTGAGATAGAGAAGATTTTTGCTAATGATTTTGGCTAATCTCATGTTAATTCTCCCAAATGAACCCATATTTATAGACAATGGCCAAAATATAACCGTTTAGGATATAGGGGTCATAATTAGAATTGTTTTTAAACCAATTAGGAAAATTAACCCTGTTTAATTATTTTTAACCTCGGTAAAAAATAAGTAACCTGAGAAGATTTGGGTGGCTGAACCTTGGTTCGGTTGCTCGAACAGACTTTGTTAGAAAAACCACTCTTGAAGGTTTGGGTGCCAGAGTCTGGGCTTGGTTGGCTGAACCAAAGTTAGAAAGTTTTGGTGCGCAGTTCGGGTGCCTAAAGATACGTTCAGTTAATCGAACTGAGGGATTCGGTCGCCCGAGGCCTGTTTTGAACTGAAAAGTTCGGCAGCCCGAGTTGTTGAAAAGTAACCTTCTAAGGGTTCGATAGCTCGAGGGCGATAGGGTCATTTTAGGTTCGGTTGCCCGAAGCCTAGTCAAACTACTGACTTTCCATCAGTTCGGGCACCCGAGGTGTTTTGAACACCTAGGGTTCGGTCTCCCGACCTCTCACAATTATGCCTATTAAGTCTAATGTTTTATTCAATTATTTTCCCTGATAATATATGTGATATGAGGACTATTTTGTGCATTTATGTAGGGACCTAGGGTCTTTTCAAGTATGCCCAAAAATCTAGCATCAGTCGACCAAAGGGTGCCCTAAGGTCATTCGGTCACTATGGTCAATCTATGACATTTTTGAGATTACAAACCTACATGCATGGCATGTAGAAATTATTACAGACTGATATAAATAATTATATACCCAAATAATATAAATTACAATAAGAAATAATTTTTAGGGTTTTCAGGCTTTACTTCATGTGTCATCAATTGATTTGCTAATATAAACTTGCACACGAATTTGAAAGCTATCAAATACAAGAGTATTTTTCATTACCGGGTGTGACCTATAAGGTCAACAATTTTCTTTTAATTCTTTTCAAGAATCCTTAACCTCTTTTAATTATATTTAATGAATTCTTTAACCTAATTTAATTCTTTCAATGAATTCTTGATTTCTTGTTGATTTATCAAATACACAATAAATACTTAAAATAATATTCAATCCACAACCATATACCAACAAAGTACTTAACCAATCAATCAACCAAACCAATCAAATTTCCAATCAACTACAATATTCAAACTAAGATATAAGATTCAGCTTTTGTTTGTTTGCAGCCCTGTATATATGAAAGTTTGATTCAAGCCCTGTGGTTAATGCAAGCCTTGTGATAATGAATTTGCTTTCTCAAAATGAAGTGCAATATAACATTCAATACTCTTTTCAAAAGCTTAGACGTTAAATAAACTTTCAGTTTAAAGAGTCTTTGGGTGTTTCACCAATCAACGTACTCTCTTACGATTTCCGCAAAATATGGATCAACCAAAGTACTCCCTTTCGGTTTCCACAATCCCAAAAACAAATTAAGCCTAAATTTATTTAATATCTAATACACGTAATATATATGATTAAAGAATTTAAAACATCCACAAAGTTTGTTTATGCTGAAAGTAAAGGGAGTAAGGGAAAGAGAGTGACACCGGGTTTTTACAAGGTTCGGCTTATCCCCAGCCTACATCCTCGCCTTTGGCAAACCACCAAAGGATTCACTAAAACTAGTTCCTTCCCAGAAGAAACAAAACCTTACAAGCGATACCCCACGCTCAAACACTCCTTCACTAGGCTAGAGCAATGCCTCTCCAAGCAAAATACCACACTTGGGCAATGATCCAAACAATTCTTGAATCGTCAAATCTATAAGAACAAGATCAATAATCTGTGTACAAAGAATTACCCTCAGATAGGGTTGATTACTACAATTTCAAATACTGTATACTTCAATCAAAATATCAATGTGAAATACAATTGAAGTTTAAAAGAGATTTCACCAAGTTTTCCTTCTAGATGAGAATCAACAATTCAAAAACACAGAGAAGGATTGATTAGTTGCTTCTAGAAAATCTCAGCAATTCAGATATGCAAAGATGAGAGCATGAGAGCTTTGAGAGTATGAGAGTTTTAGTTTTGAGAATTGATTTTCAATTGTTTGGTATAATTTGATTTGCAAAACCATGTATTTATAAAGTGAGTTTCCTTGTCTCCCAAGTTGCTTGAAGTGTCCCTCAAGTTTTTATAATGTTTAGATTTAAAAAACTAATTTACAGAATTTTTTTGTTAAAGTTCAAAATTTAATTTCTTGTAGGGTTAGTTGGCCAGACAGGCGACTGGGTAGGTGTTTATACAGGGTCAGCCTGCTGACTTGTCAATTGGTTGACAAAACCAGTTCATTTTGGTCAATTGGCTGACTAGTCAATTTGCTGAGGTGTTGATAGCTTCAATCACCCTTCAGAATTTTGTTTATGATTTCTTCTATATAACTCCAAATTGGACGTTCTTAGTATCAACAGAAAGCTAAGAGACAATCTCATAACTTTCATATTGAACCTTTTTAAAATAAGGAGTGTTTGATAGAGAAAAATGCTCATCAATACAAATATAGAAAAAATAACAAAATTTGAAAAATCTCGAGATTGTTGCTTTTCATTCCAAAAACAATTTTAACCTTTTTGAAATAACTTTTCACCTAATAAAAATATTTTTTCAAGTATTTTAAAAGGTATCTATGTCCAAGCAATTAACCTAAGAGCTTCATGTATCCATATTGAAATCGAATGAAGTACTTACATAAAGACTTCTTAAGACTTTGACATTCTAAGCACCCAAGTCTTCATGCTTGCTTTTGCTCCATCTTGTCTTCAAGATTTAATATACTTTTAGCTTTCTTTTGCTTTGCTTTCTTTTTTGCTACTTGTTTTTCTTCAAGTTTTGATATACTTTCAAGCTCTCTCTCATATTCTTCAAGCTTTAAAATATCATCTTGAGATCCATCCTTTAAGCTTCATATGATCATCCTTCTTTGAAATATAAGCTTGCAATGGATCCTTGACTTCTAGCATTTATATGTTTGATCCTTGTGAGTCCTGAAATATCATTACTCAACCAAATATGTTAAGTTTCTCTTATTTGTTAACATCAAAACAGGATGTTAAGCCTTGTAAGGCTAACAAAGGGGTATAGCCCGACAGGTCAGGGCAGAAATAAGGAAGAATCCGAGAGAGTAGAAGTGTCCACCTGCAGGTCAGGGCTGCAATATCAAGGAGTTCATGAGAATGAACCCTCCGGCCTTTGTAGGAGGACCTGATCCAGTGGCTGCAGAGAATTGGGTACAGGAGATAGAGGAGATCATGGTTGTACTTGACTGCACGGACGAGTAGAAGGTCCATTATGCCGCATTTAAGATGACCGAATATGCAAAACGCTGGTGGCTTTTTGTGAAGCTACTAAAGGAGTAGAAGCTGGTAAAGATAGCACTGACCTGGAAGTGATTTAAAGGGTTGTTCTTTGACAGGTATTTTACCTTATCTATCAGAGAGGAAAAGATTAAAGAGTTTACTAACCTGACCTAGGGGAATATGACTGTTGGGGAGTATAGCGAAATTTGTGGAGCTATCTCACTTCGCACCATTTCTGATCTCGAACGAGCCATGAAAGGCCAAGAAATTTGTAAAAGGACTGAAACACAGAATTTACGAGCTAGTGGTGGGATTCCAGGTCAACAATTTCTTAGACTTGGTTGATAAGGCTTCGGTGTTGGAGAAGAACATTTAGAGCATCACAAAGCCTATAGAGCAGAAGAAGAGGTCTGCACCATCCAATTTTCAAGCTGAGGTCAGTAAGGGATCAGGGAAGAAAAAGAAGAACACAGTGGGTCTGAGGCAAGAGACAAGGGATCTGGGCTGGTTATTAGGGTAATCAGTCTTACTCCGTATGTTTGAAATGTAACAAGAGGCATAGGGGTGAATGCTGGTTTGGGACTCCTAATTGTTTTAGGTGCAGTAAATCGAGGCATATCAAGAAGAATTGTCAGGAACCGTTGCCTGTTATACATGTATCGAACAGGACCCGGGGAAACAGCAAGTACCACTAGGAAGAGGTGGTCCAGCACGAGTTTACTTGTTGATTCAGCCTGAGCCAGATAATACCAGGGGCGCAAGTATGGGTTTATGATAAAGATAATAATGATTTAATTTGGCTATGGTTGATTTCGAAGTTTATATGATGATGTTATTTAATTATAGATAATGTAGAAATTTATATAATGATATGTATTGGATTGTGTGAGATAGTTAGTTGATAAATTTTAGAAATGTGAAACGTGATCGCGTAGTGAATTTTGACGATGAAATTTTTTTAAGGAGGGAAGAATGTAGCAACCCGAAAAATAAATAAATAAATAAATAATTATTATTAATCAAATAATTAATTAAGCATATTAAATTAAAGTAATTAAATAAATGGTATGATAGATATATAAGTATGCATACATACATACATACATATATATATATATATATATATATATGATATTAGTATAATATTATTATATAGGTTAGAGGGTTAGTGGTTGGAAGATTTCATGCAAATTCAAGATCAAATTCAATTTGATCTTTGCTAGAAGCTTTATGCCTCTCTAGTACTGCCTCTCATTTCTCTCTCTCCAACTCTCACTCCTCCACGGCCACCCCTCTCTCTCTCTCTCTCTCTCTCTCTCTCTCTCTCTCTCTCTCTCTAAACTTTCTCTGCAAATATTTGGCCGATCAGAAAACGGAAGGTACCATTGGATTTCTAGCTCTGCCACCGACATTTCTACCAGAGTGGATTTTTCGTGAGAGCAACGCAGACACCACTCCTGGGGTAAGATAAACTCTCACTTTTTACTCAATTTCTCCTTAGATCTTCAACTAAATTGACGATCGAGCACCACCACAGGGTTCTAGTCTCAATCGTTGTCATTTTGGCTGGAGTAAATTTTCAATTTGGTTTTCCGAGGCACCACTCCAAAGCGAGAGTGGGATTTAGGGAATTAAGTAAATTGGTTACACTTGAGAGTTTAATTATTTATTTGGAATTTATGGGCTTAAGAAATGTTAAAAATAGTATTTTATTTAGGATTGATTTAATTGAACTAGGATTATTGAATGAAGGTTCAAGTGAGCGCCACAGACATCGTTTTGGGATCCCTGTTGGCGTAGTTCAAGAAATCAGGTAAGGGGGAATATATATTAAACCAGGATTTTATGAATTAAACAGATAAAAAATGGATAATTTATGTATATGTATACATTTTCTTATGGGTTAAAAATGCTAACTGTTTAAATTATGATTTCTAAGCCTAGGGCTGTTTTATTAGTTATGTATATGTGAAAATGGACTGATAAAAGTGAAAGATTTTTCAGGATAATTATGTAAGAAATTAAAGGTATATTTTCAGTATATAAATTTTAAATGTAGGTTGGCTTATTTTACAAGAAATGTATAAATTTTACTACTAAATTGTGTGGCATGAGTAAAATGGAAATTCTGTGTAAATTATGTTATATGTATGAGATGCAGGTTATATAGGAAATGCAATGAGAATGAAAATGTGTTATGAATTATGCTACATTTGATTGTTAATGTAACCATGGAAACAATGAATAGCTGAAAAAAGTTGTAGACTAACTGATGACAGCTGAAATGACCTATAGTAGCAGGCTAGTGTATATCTATGTGGACTAACTTACGTACAGCTGAAAGGAGCTATAGTATGAATGCAAGGGAAATGAAATGAAAATGAGAATGAAATGAAATGTGAATGAAATATGAAATGTGAACGATGTAAAATAGGAAAGAGTCACGTAAAGTGAAATGCTACGAAATATCAAAGCTGAAAACATGAACAGATGAGAAATACAGAATAAATGAAAGAAAGAATAATGTATTATGGTATTATCACTATTTATGCTAGTATAACATAGTACGTATTATGGGTGGGGTAAACTCTTCGCTCGAGGGCTTGCTGGAAAAGGCGAGTGCCCTAGTAGGTATCAGATGTAGCAGTAGGCTGCATAACGTATTAGGGCTGTGGGAAATTACTTGTACGGGCATGTAAATTTCCTTCTTCTCTGGAGTTTTCGCTAGTAAACCTTTGTATGAATAGTGTGAGTATGAGATTACTTTTTAACCTGAGGACTTACTGAGTAAGGTAAGTGCTCTGATATGCTTTAGTTGTGACCATGAGTTGCCTAAAGTATCAGAGCAGAGGGGTGCTACTTGTATGGGCGGTTACTCGCCCCAATCCTTGGTTATTATCATGGGTAAAATATCTTGCATGTGTTTTGATTAAGCTTAGGAAATGATTTCAAAAATTATGTTAATGATTTTCAAATGATGAAATATGTTATTTACAAACCTCATGTCGGCCATACGCTGATTTAATATATTATCTCTTCCCTTACTAAGATATGTCTCACGCGAATACAAATTTATCTTTTTTAGGACCTCCACGTGATCCAGCTTAGAGAGCTCATGGTTGTTATCACATTTTTGGATATAGAAAAGAAAAGGGTATAAACTTTGATAATACTTTTGGGATGTATAAGTTTTATGTTTTATGTTTTATGTTTTAAGTCTTTTAAGTTGTGAATACTGGAAGTTGTAGATTATATTTTTGGAGATATGTATATATGTGTATATAGAAGGATGAATGGTTTATTTTGGAATGTAGATAGACGTAGAGAACTCTGGTTTATATTGGTTGAGGTATGTAGTTATGGTTTTTGCTGCGTAATTGTTAATGGAATAATAGGTATAGGAAAATAGATTACGTGGCACTCGGGTCCCACAAGGCGGGTTCAGGGTGCCACGAAGTACGGTTTATTCATATATGACCCACTGGACCGGGGTTTTGGGTTCGGGGTGTTACAATTTGGTATCAGAGCAAAAGGTTTTGGGTTCTACAAACTTAGGGATGATTTATACCTGAGTATAGGAATCAGTTAGGATGAGGATACTAGATGGATAGGTTAGGTGTTGAGAAGTATAGGATTTTTTGTTTTTTTTGTAGTTTAGAGGCGGAAATATGTCGACTATTTCCTGTGATTTTTTTGAAGTGGTCGACGGCCTCAGACAAGCCACGGTAAACCTTAGATGATTTCGTTTCTGAGCTGTGAGACTAGTCCTTATAAGGAGAACTTGGATGTATATTGGATTTAAGTTTGATGATTGTGTTGTTAGAGTTATGATATGGGATTCTTAACTCTTTCCTGTTCTATTTTCAGAATGGATCCTAGGGATGAGGATGTAAGGGCTGAAGGAAGAGATGATGCGGGGACAGTGAGGAGGACTTGGAAACCTTCATGATGCTGAGAGGTATAGCCTGACAGGTCAGGGCAGAAATGAGGAAGAATCCGAGAGAGCAGAAGTGTCCACATGCAGGTCAAGACTGCAACATCAAGGATTTCATGAGAATAAACCCTTTGACCTTCGTAGGAGGACCTGATCCAATGGCTACAGAGAATTGGGTACATGAGATAAAGGAGATCATGGCTATACTTGACTACACGGATGAGCAAAAGGTCCATTATGTCGCATTTAAGATGATTGGAGATGCAAAACGTTGGTAACTTTCTGTGAAGCTACTAGAGGAGTAGAGGCTGGTAAAGGTAGCACTGACTTGGAAGTTGTTGGCCTAACTAGGCTCTTTAATCAATTTTGGTGATAAAAAAAAAAGACATTTTAACTGAGAATGGTTGAGTTTTGGTGTTTCAGGAAAACAATGATCATTGTGGACCATCAAGCTACATAAACTAACAAGTGATCCAAAAAGAAGCTCAAAGCAACTATACTGATCAAATCATGGGAAGCTAAAACCAGCTCAAGCTAACATCCAAAGGGGATTTCAAAGCAAATATGAAGTGGATGATTTCAAGGCTTAGAGTATAAGGTTTTAGGAAAGTACTTCAAAGTCAAAACATCTATTGAAATATCTTTCGAAGCTTCTTTAGGGGATTATCGGGACTTAGAGACCTATTTAAAAACCCCAAAAAAAGTTTTATAAAAGGATAAATAAAGAGAGCAAATCATATTTTGAATTAAGTTTGAAAAATCAGAAAAACAAAACCTTAGAAGACTGAAGTTTCTGCTCAGAAGCCTGAAGTGGCAACTTCAGATGACTGAACTCCAAGTTCGTTCATCTGAAGAATAAGCTCAGTCGTTTAAAGAATTATTTGTGAAAGACAGTAACTGGCAGAAGCACTTCAAACGTCTGACCCTTGACCTCAGTCGTCTAAACTCGACTCTTCGGTTGTCTGACCCTTGACCTCGGTCATCTGACCCTATATCCAGTTCATTTTTTCAAAAGGCTCAAGAACTTTAGATGACTGAACTCGAGTGTTCAGTCGTCAAAACACTGTTAACGGGCATATTTTTCAAAAAAATTATTTTTTAAATATTAGTTGCTTGGGCTCCAAACTTTCTAAAAGCATAGGACATACTCTAAGTAAACTTGGGCAACAAGAAAACCCCTTTGAATGCCTACAAATACATGGTTTTCTAAATCAAAACTCACCAAGTATTGAAAAATCTACCATAAGCTCTCTTGCTCTCAAAGTTCCTACCTGCTCAACTTTTGCAAACTGAAAGTGCTGGTGTTTAGAGATCATTGATCATCAATCTCTAAGTTATACCTGCTAATTTCTCTTCTGCAGAAAAAGGAGTTTGGTGAATTCTATTCTTGAAGCTTCAAAGTGTATTTCTTTCTTGATATTTGATTTTTGAAGCACATAGATTTGAATTGTACTAACTTGCTCTTTGTGTGAGTTCTCTTTGTACACATTCTCTTGTTCTTTCTCTTGTAGTTATTGGACGATTTCAGGTTGTTGGATCATTTACCAAGCGAGAGTACATCGTTTGGACAGGCGGGCTCCAGTCTATTCGAAGGAGCGCTTGTAAAGGTGTTGTTCCGCCCGGTAAAGGAACTACGATAGTGGAATCCTTTGGTGGTTTGCCAAAGTCAAGGAAGTAGGTTGTGTTGAATCTGAATCTCATAAAATCTTTGTGTCTCTCTATTCCTTACTCTTTGCTTTCTGCACAACATATTCTTGTGAATGCTAAGTACAGGCTGTAGGGCTTAAAAATCATACTTAAGGAAGATTCTTGATATTTAGAAAGTACGTTTTAATTAACCGTTTGCAGAAACCCAAAAGGGAGTACGTTGGTTAATTTGCGGAAATTGTAAATCAAGAGAAATGCAAACAAAAATATCATTCAAAGCAGGTTGCAAACATTCACAAGGCGGCTAACAAATGTTGCATGTTTGTTTAAATTTCATACTTTGGTTGATTGGATTGTGTGTTTAAATTTCAGAATCTTGTGGAGTGCTTTGGTTGTGGTTATTGGTTGATTGATTTAGTTTCTTGTTGTTATATTAATACAAGTAAACAATCAAAAGAGGTTAAAATTTTTAAAATAAACCAATTCACTCCCCCTCTTGGGAAAGCTATCCTAATTTCAATGGAAGTGATTTAAAGAGTTGTTCTTTGATAGGTATTTCCTTACCCAAACGACCTTGCTTAGCCATTTCAGATAGTTGACCTCCCTGACAAATTTGTCCTGCACTAGTTTCGTCACTTCTTCATCTATCACTTTGATCCACTCCAATGCAAAGCTTCTCTTCTTCTGCTTTACAGGCTTATGGTTGGGATCTACCTACAACTTGTGTTCCATGATTGCATGGTCAATCCCTAGCATATCTTCGGCCAACCATGTAACAACCAGAAAAATTTTAAATAATTTAAAATTATAAGAAGATAAAAGGGGAGGAGGAATAAGTTGGAAAAAGAGTGTGGCAGCAAGCATTCGTCGACGAATGTTCTACTTAGCTCGTCGACGAGGTTACGTGTCTCATTGACGAGGAATAACCGAGAGGGGTTTTTTTATAGACTGAAATTTGTTGACGAGTTGGTTGTCTCGTCGACGAACTGTGTACAGGATTCGTCAACGAATCGACGTGTCTCATCAACGAATCCTTTGGTATAAAAGGACTTTTCTTTCATTTTAGCGCAGAATTCTTGCATGCTCACCTTCTCTCTCTAGAAATTCGGCCATTCTCCCTTCTCTCTTGGATTTTGGGCCAAATTTCCACCAGTTCGATAATCTAAAGCTACCACAACGCTCCTGAAAGAGTTCTCTACAAATCTACTGGAGTGGATCGTTGGTGGAGCTAGTTGGGGATTCATCCCAAATTTAAGGTAAGGATTTTTATGTAAAATTTGGCTTTACCCTAGTTGTAGGAATTATTATATGCGAAGAAATACTGAAGTTTTGTTCTAAGAGATGTGGATTTTAGGGTGTTGAGCGGGGAACCCTGTGGATGCAGGACTGATCATTTTAAGGGGCTTTTCTGGAATTAGGTAAAGGGAAATATTTTATAATTGGGTAAAAATCCTACATATAAAAGTATAATTTTTCTGAACCAAACTGATATTGAAAATACTATTTTAATTATATATGTATTAAATTGGGAAAAATTGTGTGGTTGAGACCTTTTTGACAATTAAATGATTATGAGCATAGTGGAATGATGAATTCACTAAGATTGTTAATGTTATTTGGCTATAAATCTTGTTTGGTTGAATATATTGGTTGGATTGTGAACTTTGTTTGGCTGAAAATACTGGATGGTTGAGTATACTGTGGTAATTGCATGGACATGGTTGATTAGTCAGGTGTGTTATTAATCTGTGGTGTGATTCATGTAAATGACGATATAACGTTGGCAGTGGTATGAGGAGGTCGTTATATCATACCTGATATAACCGTCATATCATACCTGATATAACCGTCATATAACGTTGGTAGTAGTATGAGGAGGTCGTTATATGGCCATTTATACTGTGAGGTAAACATTGGCAGTGCTATGAGGAGGTTGTTTACCTATTTACCATGAACAGGTTGGTTAGTTTGTCCTGTGTGGACCAGTCCTGTGTGGACACTGATACTGTGTGATGATTAGTTCTATGTGGACACTGATGTTGTGTGTTGATTAGTCTTGTGTGGACACTGATGTTGTGTGATTGGATCTTGTGTGGATTGATTATGATATGAGCATATGCATGAAATTTTTGTGAAGCGATTGTGTTGGCTTTGTACGAATGTTAATAAATTAAGTATTTTGGGTAAAGTAGATTATTCCACCCGAGAGCTTGCTGAGGAAGGCGAGTACTCTGGTAGTTATTCATGGATACTAGGGTAGAGGGAAGCCACTTGTAGGGCAGGTGATCTTCCCCATTCTCGATGTTTTTACCTGAATACATAACCTGAGGGCTTACTAAGAAAGGTGAGTGCCCTAATGTTAGCACTAGAGTAGAGGGAACCTACTTGTATGGGCGTGTAGATTTCCCTATTCTCAAAAATTAACAAGAAAATACTGATGGTTGTGAATATGTAAAAGGACGATAATGACGTTGATTTTGTGTGATTATGGGTATGACATCTGGGTTACTTGTAGACTGTGTATACATTTTAGGAGGATATTTTAATTGTATTATTAAAACTTCAGCCACACACTATTATAAACTATTTCTTCCTTACTGAGAGGTGTCTCACCCCGACATATGCTAAATCTTTTCAGTTTATCCAGGTGATCAAGCTTAGATAGCTCCAGGTCGAGGGTGGTTTTGTGAGTTAAATATAGCAGATCGAATTTTTTTTTTTTTTATGTTAATATATATATATATATATATATATTTTGGTTTTGCAATGAGAAGGATTAGGTTGTAATTATTATAGACCAACGTATGTAAATATAGCACTCTAGTATTTTCTTTTTAGGTTATTTATTATTTTCGCTGCGTGAATTGTGATGACCCAAAAATATATATATATATGATTAAAGTACAATAATAATAAAATAATAAAAATAGTCATTAAATTAATATCAATACAGAAGTGTTTTTCTGTAGGATCATTGATTCCATGTTTAATGCCTAAGAAAGACCTTGTCTTAGCGAGTGCTCAGAGACCATTGCGGCTCAGTCGCTCCCTTGAGGCCGGCCTGGTCAAAATGGAATTTCATAGGATAAACAGGATAGACACTGTTTGTACACGTAAATAAGTATATATACATAAAATAGTATTTTGACAGACATAATTTGTAGAAATACATAATAAGATGATAATAATATAGGTATCATATGTGGGGCCCACAAGACTATGTGAGGTCCACATGAGTCTCGGAGCCACAAGACACTGTTTATATACGTAAATAAGTACATAAAATAATGTTTTAACTGATATAATTTGAAGAAATATATGATAAAATAATAATAATATAGGTATCTTATGCGGGGCCCACAAGACTGTGTGGGGCCCACATGAGTCCCGAAGCCGTATGGAGGTTTACACAAGTCTCAAAGCTATGTAGGATGCATAAAATCGTATAAGAGTTATTCGAGTTACGTAGGATCCATTCGGGTCTCGAAGTTGTGTGGGGCCCACAAGACCATGTGGGGCCCACATGAGTTTTCAAAATTTAAATTTAGTTCTTGTTCAAAAATAAATAATAAAATAAATAAATACTAAAAGTAGTTTAAAATTAATAACAATGATAATAATAATGATTAGAAAAAAATAATAAAATAATAGAATAATTAAGTTATTGATTAATTAATTAGGTAAGTAATTAATTAAAAAATTATTTAGTGGGAATTGTGGCAAGCACTCCCACATGGCCTCCATCCCTATCTCATACTCAACCCATACCTTGCCCATTCTTTAATTTTTAAAAATTATAATTTCACCCATCTCCTCACACTTTTATAAATTTCATTTCTTCCCCAAAATTTTCCTATAAATAGGGAGCTCTCAACCTTCATTTTTCACAATAATTTTCCAAGGAAGAGAAGGATTAGTGAGTGAAAGAAATTGTGGTGGAGAGAGAATTTTTAAATAAGTTCTCAATCACCCACTCTTTCCGATCTCATTTTTTAAAGATAGTTATTGTGTTCATAGCATACGGTAAAAGAAGAAGGTAAGTAAATTTTGATTATGTTAGTTTCTTTTTATTTTAAATTCATACCCGAGTTTATTTTGTACGTAAATTTTAATTATGTTACTTAATTCCACAAAATTTCCATGAGTTTACTTTTACGCATATTTAATTATACCAGTTCTATCTTTAATATACTTGTATCTATTTTTAGGTTAAGAAATGTTCCAATCCCCTCGGGTAAATTTTCAGCATTTTTTCTTATTCAAAAATAAAATTATATATATTTTTAACACAAAAATTGGGTGGCATGAGTTTATTTCTACGTTGCATTTTTATGAAAATATGAGTAAAGATGAGATTTTCACGATATTATTTTTAAATTTGCATAAATTATAATAAGATTTTAAAACCCCTTATGGCAACGGAAGTTCAAAGTTACAGATGTTCGGTACCGCAACTTAAAGTTTATACGGATCAGAGTGCACCCACACTGTTTACAAAGTGGTTATTTATGTTAGTGGATTTCTCCTGAGTGCACACCTGGTTCCGCACCAGGACTTAATAAGGAAAATCTCACTTAAAGTTTACGTACGTTGATTTAGTTTGGTCGGCCAGCCAGCTAAGTCTAGTTTTCGGACCGCACAACCCAGTCATGGGGGTAAACATGACTTACCGCAAACAGGCCTAAGGGTGGTTTTTATAATATATGTTTATACATATTTAATTACGTGTACAAAGTTACTGATGATTTGAAGGAAAAGTGTAAGTTTACGTGAAAAAGATCATTTTAATGTTTAAATGACGATCTAAAGAAAACATATAAGGAAAAGTATATGTATGTTTATCATTAAATATTTTTACAGTTTTAAAGTTAAAAGTTTAATTTAGCAGTTATAGTATATGATTGTAGAAATTTACTGTTGAAATTGATGACAAAAGTTTTATGTAGAAATTTTTAAATTTATATTTATTCTAAAAGCAGTCTTGAAGTTATAGTATTAAATATTGTTTTACGAAATTCTTTAAAAGCTCATTTTGGCCACACACTAATAATAATCTTATTTACTTACTGAGCGTCGTCTCACCCCAATCATATTTTATTTCAGATAACTCTAAAGGACATGTCGGAAATCAGGCTTAGCAAGCATGCGGGTGGGGATTAGAAAAATAAAGATTGACTAGAAATATTAGTATGATTTCAGATATTTACGTTCGTGTAATTTTCTTCTTTTGAAATAAGTGATTGTAATATGGATGATTAGTGCTCTGGTGTAATAAAAATTGAGTTTATTTGCTCCCGCTGTAAATCAGTAGTAAAAAGTTAATATCTCAGGCCCCTCGGGGTCGGGGTGTTACATTTGGTATCAGAGCAATAGGTTATAGGTTCTGTAGACTTTAAAGAAATAATTTTACCAGAGCATAGGATATAGGTTCTGTATAATCTAATATATAAATTTTATAAGAGCATAGGTATAAAATATGATTTGGGTAGGATTGAGTAGTTTAGAATATTTATTTTAGTTTGTTATATTATTATACGTTAATAATAGATTTATGATTTTAAAATAACATTTGATCATTATTTAAGAATGGATCCTCAAGATAGTAGCATTGGAGGAAATGAGATTTACGTGAAGGCTCCCAAGGACAGGTAATAATTATAAATTCTCTAAGAAAAATAGTAGTATTATTGAAGACACGTTAATTAATTTAAATATGTTATTTATGTTTGTAGAAACACGTACCCATATTAATGATTTATAATTAATTGTCAAATGCATTAATAATTTGAATTTTTTTTTATATATAAATATAATAATAATATCTGAGAATTAATTATTTTCACTGTTGTTATTTTCACTAAATATATAAGAAATAACTCATTAGACCCTACTGAATTTAGAAGTGTTACACATACAAATAGATATGAACAAACAGTCTATTATGAAATCTGAATTTACCCAAAATTTCTTTGCATGTATAAGTTGGATATGAATATGTATTTTTTTTTTACATCACATATTCAGTTATCAACAGAACATTCAAGCTTAATTTAGGAAAATATATTTTAGCAAAATCTTTAATTTTAATTTTAATTTTGTATAAATTTATAAAGAATTAAATATAATTTAAATATTTAAATAAATTCAATATATATATAATCCCTTAGCATGTGCAAGTTAAATATATCTATTTTTTTTTTTCATTACATATTCAATTTCCATCAGGTATCCAAGTTTAATTTAGGAGTACAAATTTTGATGAAACCTTTAATTTTGTATAAATTTATAAAAGTTAATACAACTTAAAATTTTCTATATAAAAATATATATATATATATATATATATATATATATATATATTTTAATGAAAGCAATATAAAAATTTACTAATTTCTTTCAAATAACTAACCAATGTCAAATCATCAATTGGCTAAGCATGCCCAACATATATTTGATCTAATAATAATAATAATAATAATAATAATAATACTAATGTTAATGGAATAAATATATATATATATATATATATATATATATATATAAAAGGGGGTACTCTTGTAGTTATAAAAAAAGGGGGGGGCCTCATGGGTGGAAATCATCGGTTATAGCTCACTTACCCCCGAAGCAAGGTCAGGGCATGAGACCACTTGGGCATAGTGGGGACTCGAACCCGCGATCACATGGATGCACGGCCGGTTCCTTACCACTAGGCCACCCACCCAAGTGGTGATCTAAGGATGAAATTAATTATAGTTAAAGCATTAATAAAGATGTAAAAACATAAAAAGAACCTAGAGTTTGCAAATTTTGCAATACGTGTCACTCGCTCAATTTCCGCGACACATGTCGCTATCCCTCGATTTGTGCAAAACGCATTGCTCAATATCTGTGACACGCGTCGCACTCTCTCGATTCTCGTGACACACATCGTTCTCCATCGATTTGTGCAAAACACGTTAATCGATATCTGTGACACGCGTCACCCCCTCTCGGTTCTCACGACACACATCGTTATCCCTTGATTTGTGCAAAATGCGTTGATTGATATCCATGACACGCGTCGCCCTCTCTTGATTCTCGTGACACATATCGTTTTCTCTCGATTTGTGCAAAACGCGTTGCTCGATATCCGTGACACACGTCGCTCTCTCTCGATTTCCACAACACGCGGCCATTCCCTTATAAAAAGGGTACGCCCTCCTCGAACTCTAAGCATCACAGTTTTCTATCATCTTGAATAATCACATTTCGGTTTGTAGTGATTAGCTCTTCCCAACTTGTCTCTTAGTTATCTCATTACTTGAAAATGTTACCAAAACACAAAACTCCCCAAGTTGCTGAGAGTAGCACTAGATCGTTGATTCAAAGATGGAAACCCAGTAAGGCACAGCTGGAGATTCTAGAGGAGGCCTTCCACAACAGTCAAGGGGAACTCCCTTCAGTGGAGCAGACTATCTTGCTTGCAGCACAACTCCGACGGTATGGTCCAATCGAGCCGAAAAATATACGCTTTTGGTTTGAGAACCGTAGGCGTAGGCGGGGATCAGTTGGAGAAGCCACTATCTCAACTACTGCCCCAACAATTCTCCATATTACCTCCTCCGCCACTACCGACCCGAGCAGTGCCCCTGCCATTCTTCCAACCCTCTTCCCTATCGAGAATATTCCGACTGTGAAACTTACAACTAATATCTCACCAATGAGCCATATCCCTTACAATGGCAATATCGCAGTCACCACACTAAGGGTTTCGGATAATGCTGGCCTACTTCACCATTTCAAGGAAACCCGATTCGCAATGAGACTCATATATGGGCCACCAATAACTCGGGAAGAGAGCAGCTCTTCCTCCTTCGCCGAACAAATGGGCGTCCTCTCCCTTTTTTCGACCCAAGCCGGCGACGTTATAAGAGGTCAACTCTGCCAAGAAAGAACCCAAGCGATTAGCAGTGATACCGCTAGTACTGCGATAGATGTTGACGTTGATCTAAGGCTCTAAAGGCCAGATCTCGTATATTTTTTATTTATTTATAGGACATGTATAATATATATACATATATATAATTATCCTTTTCCACATCTTCTGAATTTCTTTTCCATTTCAACCACTATTAGACCGACGATTCACACTTCAATTCCCAAAATAAAATACTTCGTCAAATTGACCCTCAATCTATTCTAAGACTTAATTAAATCATTAATCAATTTTCTCTTTCTAATAGCGCAAACCAATTATACAGTACTCATTTTAAATTAGCAAATTTCGAGGACGAAATTTTTATAAGGAGGGGAGATTGTGATGACCCAAAAATATATATATATATATATATATATATATATGATTAAAGTACAATAATAATAAAATAATAAAAATAGTCATTAAATTAATATCAATACAGACGTGTTTTTCTATAGGATCCTTAATTCCATGTTTGATGCCTAAGAAAGACCTTGTCTTAGCGAGTGCTCAGAGACCATTGCGGCTCAGTCGCTCCCTGGAGGTCGGCCTAGTCAAAATGGAATTTCATAAGATAAACAGGATAGACACTGTTTGTACACTTAAATAAGTATATATACATAAAATAGTGTTTTGACAGACATAATTTGTAGAAATATATAATAAGATGATAATAATATAGGTATCATATGTAGGGCCCACAAGACTATGTGAGGTCCACATGAGTCTCGGAGCCACAAGACACTGTTTATATACGTAAATAAGTATATAAAATAATATTTTAACTGATATAATTTAAAGAAATATATGATAAAATAATAATAATATAGGTATCTTATGCGGGGCCCACATGAGTCCCGAAGTCGTATGGAGGTTTACACAAGTCTCAAAGCTATGTAGGATGCATAAAATCGTATAAGAGTTATTCGAGTTACGTAGGATCCATTCGGATCTCGAAGTTGTGTGGGGCCCACAAGACCATGTGGGGCCCACATGAGTTTTCAAATTTTAAATTTAATTCTTGTTCAAAAATAAATAATAAAATAAATAAATACTAAAAGTAGTTTAAAATTAATAACAATGATAATAATAATGATTAGAAAAAAATAATAAAATAATAGAATAATTAATTAAGTTATTGATTAATTAATTAGGTAAGTAATTAATTAAAAAATTATTTAGTGGGAATTGTGGCAAGCACTCCCACATGGCCTCCATCCCTATCCCATACTCAACCCATACCTTGCCCATTCTTTAATTTTTAAAAATTATAATTTCACCAATCTCCCCACACTTTTATAAATTTCATTTCTTCCCCAAAATTTTCCTATAAATAGGGAGCTCTCAACCTTCATTTTTCACAATAATTTTCCAAGGAAGAGAAGGATTAGTGAGTGAAAGAAATTGTGGTGGAGAGAGAATTTTTAAATAAGTTCTCAATCACCCACTCTTTCCGATCTCATTTTTTAAAGATAGTTATTGTGTTCGTAGCATACGGTAAAAGAAGAAGGTAAGTAAATTTTGATTATGTTAGTTTCTTTTTATTTTAAATTCATACCCGAGTTTATTTTGTACGTAAATTTTAATTATGTTACTTAGTTCCACAAAATTTCCATGAGTTTATTTTTACGCATATTTAATTATACCAGTTCTATCTTTAATATACTTGTATCTATTTTTAGGTTAAGAAATGTTCCAATCCACTCGGGTAAATTTTCAGCATTTCTTCTTATTCAAAAATAAAATTATATATATTTTTAACACAAAAATTGGGTGGCATGAGTTTATTTCTACGTTGCATTTTTATGAAAATATGAGTAAAGATGAGATTTTCACGATATTATTTTTAAATTTGCATAAATTATAATAAGATTTTAAAACCCCTTATGGCAACGGAAGTTCAAAGTTACAGATGTTCGGTACCGCAGCTTAAAGTTTATACGGATCAGAGTGCACCCACACTGTTTACAGAGTGGTTATTTATGTTAGTGGATTTCTCCTGAGTGCACACCTGGTTCCGCACCAGGACTTAATAAGGAAAATCTCACTTAAAGTTTACGTACGTTGATTTAGTTTGGTCGGCCAGCCAGCTAAGTCTAGTTTTCGGACCGCACAACCCAGTCATGGGGGTAAACATGACTTACCGCAAACAGGCTAAGGGTGGTTTTTATAATATATGTTTATACATATTTAATTACGTGTACAAAGTTACTGATGATTTGAAGGAAAAGTGTAAGTTTACGTGAAAAAGATCATTTTAGTGTTTAAATGACGATCTAAAGAAAACGTATAAGGAAAAGTATATGTATGTTTATCATTAAATATTTTTACAGTTTTAAAGTTAAAAGTTTAATTTAGCAGTTATAGTATATGATTGTAGAAATTTACTGTTGAAATTGATGACAAAAGTTTTATGTAGAAATTTTTAAATTTATATTTATTCTAAAAGCAGTCTTGAAGTTATAGTATTAAATATTGTTTTACGAAATTCTTTAAAAGCTCATTTTGGCTACACACTAATAATAATCTTATTTACTTACTGAGCGTCGTCTCACCCCAATCATATTTTATTTCAGATAACTCTGAAGGACATGTCGGAAATCAGGCTTAGCAAGCATGCGGGTGGGGATTAGAAAAATAAAGATTGACTAGAAATATTAGTATGATTTCAGATATTTACGTTCGTGTAATTTTCTTCTTTTGAAATAAGTGATTGTAATATGAATGATTAGTGCTCTGGTGTAATAAAAATTGAGTTTATTTGCTCCCGCTGTAAATCAGTAGTAAAAAGTTAATATCCTAGGCCCCTCGGGGTCAGGGTGTTACATGAACTGTATTAGAGACTCGTGTCGGTCTTTTAACGCACCGGTGCCCGTGTAGCGGGTCCAGGGCGTTACAGACTAGGCAAAAACATTCGTGAACTCGTTTAGTAGTTTATTTAGTTCTATTTTCAAAGCGTTGGACAAGTGACTTCCGATCTGTACACACTTCTCCTGATTACCGTTTATGGGTATGCTTGTAAGGTCATCATCCAGCGTGCAACTTTGTGGGTACTCTCCCCTCACCTCCAGGCCTTCAATGATCAAGGTTTCCCTTGCTTCACTCTTGCCTTTTAACGCCATCACGTAGCAATTCTGAGCTGCTACTTGATCTCCCTTGATCATCCCTATCCCGTGTGGGGTAGGGAATTTCATCTTTAGGTGATAAGTGGACATTATGGCTTGGCCTACATTGAGCGATGGGTGGCCTAGTATGATGTTATATACTGATGGCCGATCAACCATCAGGAAATCCATCAACGAGGTGATTTTTTGTGGGGTCGTCCCTATTGTCACCGGGAGTGTAATTTTCCCACGTGATGTACTATGTCTCCCCCAAATCCAACCAATGGGGTGGAGATTGATTTAAAGTGTTCCTTACTGATCTTTATTCCTTCGAGCATCGACTAGAATATTATGTTGGCTGAGCTCCCGTTGTCTATCAGCACGCACCTTACTTTGTAGTTGGCCACCAAAAGGGATACTACTAGAGCGTCATCATAGGGTTGTTGTACTCCTTTTTCATCTTCGCTACTAAAGGTGAAAGCATCTTCCTATTTTTTTATTTTGCCATTTGGCTCCCTTTTTTCATTAAGAGCACCTATTTGGTATACCTTTTTTGAGCGCCTCCGCTATCTCCACCACTGGCAAGTCCGCCAAAGATCACAGCAATTTCTCCAACGATATGTTCCTCTTTCTTATCACCGTTTGGCCTTTTCTGCTCATGAGCTTCCCCTTAACGATCCCCTTTCTTTACGAACCTCGACAAATGACCTTTTTTTATCAAGGCCTCAATTTCATTTTTCAATTAAACACACTCCTCGGTATCGTGCCTGTGATCCCTATGGAACTGACAGAACTTTGACATATTCCATTTATATGAGAGTGTTTGCATAGGTTCAGGCCACAAAATATACTCCTTCTTTCTTATGTGCATCAACACATCGATTCGCGGTGCATTTAAGGGAGTATAAGTTTGAAACTTACTGGTATGCCCCATCACCCTAAAGCTGGCCTGTAGTTTGCCGTTCTCCTATCTTTCTCTGGCTCTAGAAGATTCACCAACCTCTCTGCTACCCTTTATTTTCAACTCGATCTGATTTCCTCTTATATCCATCATCTTCTCTAGGTTGATATACTTCTGGGCTCTGGCCATCAGTTCTCCCATATCAGCTGGTGGCTTCCTCCCCGATGAGTACAAGAAACTCCCCGACTGAAAGGTCATGGTCAGGGCTGCCAATGCCACTCCAATGTCCAAGTTATGGATCTCCAGGGTTGTGGTGATGAAGCAGTGTATGAATTTTTTCAATATCTCCCGTTCTCCTTGGACCAAGTTCATCAGATGAGCCGAAGTTTTGACAATTCTTCGATTGCTGATGAAATGACCGATAAACTGCTACTTCATCTCAAAGAAGGAGTTGATCAACCCAGGTCGTAGTGTTCTATACCAATCCCTGGCACTACCTTTAAGGGTGGCTGCAAATGCCCGGCATATGATGGCATCAAGTGTGCCTTACAATTGCATCAACACCTTGAAGGTGTCCAGATGATCGACCGGGTTAGTCAAACCCTCGTACCTTTCAAAAGTTGGCATCTTGAACTTGCTGGTAGCGGGACTTCCATCACTTCTTTGGTGAACGGCAGCTCCGAGGATTTTAAAGAGGTTTCCCTGTAAGAAGGGTTGATTCGACCCTCTTTTATCATTTTCTCTATTTGATCTATCTTTTTTATCCTATCCTCTAACTTATTCAATTTTTGCTCATTGACTCCCACACTGTTCGTGTCTTCCACCTTCTAAGTGAGGTTAGTTTTTTCCTCACTCTCCTTCGAGTTCTCTACTTTCTTAGGTGAGTCGGGGCTAACCTGCTGTTGGCGGGAGACATGTTCTTCCTAACCCTTTTGCTGTAAGAGTAGTTTGAACATATCCTCCATCTTCTTCTGGGAGGCTTCCATTCTCCTTTGGAAGGTGAGAAATTCCTCCCTAGTGACCCCCAAACGATCTCCAGGCATGGAGTGAATGGATTGGAGTGATTCTTCATCAATGGCAGGGCCGGAGCTTGATCCATGGGTTGTTGTCATTATTCGAGAATCGGAGGTCGGAAGCAAGATGAGCACCTCTCAGAAGCGGTTCCCATAGACGGTGCCAACTGTTGCTGCATAATAATGGTGATGACCTGCGATATTGCTCTCCAACTTCCGATGACCTGAAAAGGATGAAAACAAAGCAGGCTTGGAGGACCCGGGGTGTACTCCGGTGGATCACTCTAATGCCTAAGTAAGGGAACGCTTCGAAGAGGTTGAATGCAATAGTAGAATTAGGTTAAGAGTGAGTTACCTTTACTTGTTTGCATTACCCCTCTTTGTAGTGGCGATGTTTGACCCTTGGGGTGATCCATCATTATGACGTGGGGGCGTGGATCGCTCTGGAGGTTTAAAGTGTCAACGTGGACCACTCTAGGCATTTAAAGCGCCAACATGGATCTCTTCCTTCATTATTAGATTACAGCTAATTGCACTTACTAGAACATTTGACTTGGGTAATGATTGCTGAGTTTTGACTTCCTTTTAGAAGATGACATATTTAGGGCATATCAGTTATCCAAAGAATTACATGGAAACTCAAATCCATAGTGTCATTTAAGATTGGTCTTTCACATTTTTAGGGCTCGTAGTCTTTCCACTATATACTTTTATTCGTAAATTTAAAATATGAATTCATAATTAATAAAAATTGAATTGTGAGCTATAATAATTACATGTTTCCATGTAATATTTCCAGGAAAAAAAGTCAGAGTTTACTTTTATAAAAAATATTTTAAATAGAAAGAGCCCACACGTGCCACTTGCAATTATTATTTTATTAACATTGACAAATTTTCTGGAAATAATACATGGAAACATGTAATTATTGTAACTCGCAATTCATTTTTTATTAATTATGAATTCATATTTTAAATTTATGAATCTTTTGTTTATTGAAATAAATATATTAATTAATTTGAAACTAGTTAAGGAAAGGTGTGGGGTGAAGCAAAATTACCGAATTTCTAGCGGTGGGAGATTTCATATTTTCATTACCAAAAATATATATATTTCATATAAGGGGAAAGGAGTAGTTCAAGCAAATCTCGCAGGATGGTCTTGCAAGATTTGCCACGCATCACGCATTGTTCCATTTCCCAGGTAAATCTCATAAAACCATCTTGCGAGATTTTCTGCCACGCGTCACCATGAGAACCCCTGAACCTTTAAATCTCTCAAGAACATCCTGCGAGATTACGTAAGCCTTAAAATGAGATTTTTTTTTTTTTTCCAAACAAAGTATTATTCAATATTTTATTAAATAATAAAAGTAAATTGAGAAAAAACTCCAAGGAGATGTAGTGCACTCCAAGCATTCTTGCTACAAACCTAAGTGCTCTTATTTGATCAACTCTATTTTGTTGAAATTCACATTTGTGAGGTTTTATGTTTGTAATTTTTGGATTACAGCAATCATTGCATTCTTGTCATTCATGTGTGTCAAATCTTGTTCTCAGCTGAGAGAAGGTGCAAAAATTGATAGTCCTTGTGTAATGTAAAATTAGGGAGCTTGTGAGAGAAAGGAATACAAAGGGGCTCATAGGCACACTACTTGTAATGTGAGGTTGGCACCTCAAGGATCTTGGAGAGCCAAAAATTTTAAGTGGCATAATCTTCGTGAGGAAAGAATATTGGATTAGTAGAAAGCTTAAAGGAGTGGATGTTGATTCTAAATTTGGACTAAACAACTATATAAGTGATTGTGTCTCTTTTCTTTACTCTAACAGTTTTAATCGCATCGTGATTGTGCATTGTTGTAATTAATTTAGAATAAAGTTTAAAAAATTAGAATTCAACTATCGGCCTAATTCACTCATCTTAGATTGTTGTTTGAACTAACAACACCCACACACACACACATCTCTTTGAACCATTAATCAATCCCAAACTACATACAAATGGTTCAACATTTACATGGACTTTAGTGATAATGAATGAAAAAATTGATCAATATATCACCTACACTTAACCAAAAAAAAAAATAAAGGCAAAGAGGGCCAAACAAACACAAAAACAGAACAAAATATAAGGAGAAACAAAGGAAGAGAGTTGCCAGCGTCCATCCTCAGCTGCTAGTAATGTTACAAGAAAGTTTAGTGATGATTGACAATGGAATGTTGACAGTGTGACCGCGATCCCCATAAAGTCCAATCCGTCCAAAGCTTGGGGTAGAGCTGTTCATTGTAGCATTGAAGGATATGGTCAAGATTCGACTCTCGCCAGTCACTATTAGGAAGCGAGTGGGAGCCACCATTACTGAAACTCCACCAGGAGCAAACCATCCAACGGCATAGGTTTCATTGCCCCCAACATTATACACAGTTCTTTGGAGCGTCAAGGACTGGTTCAGTTTTGCTATTGTGATGGAGGGCAAGTTCAGTTCTGCGCCATTCATTGCAGAAGCTCCACAGTTCTGACCAGTATAATTTAGAACCACAGAAGCTGATCCATTAATGCCGCAGAGAAACGACATATAATCATCATAACCTACAGCAACAAACCACAAAATTGAAAAATTAGACATAGCATAGAACTGAGCAAAAGAGGAGTAATTTTTGGCGTTCTCATATATATATATATATAATTAACACTAGGATTCCAATTAATGCATAAAATATTTCTGTACTAGATTCTAAGAGAATTTGCAAATGGCATGCTATGTGGGGAGGATAAAATTAGCCCGTGCTGTACAAAACTAAAAAGTGGTCTTTGACTTCCAAGGCCCCTAATATGTGGGAAACATTTACTGAATCAAGCTCCTCACAAAAGGGGAATCAAGGGAGATGAAGTTCATAAAACCAAGGTAACTACCCCATTAGCATAGGGGCAACAACTCCTTGGACCGTGCCTATATATGAAAGGGAGCCGTAGGTTGAAAGGCATCAGATACGGTTGCAATTTGTTTTTACTGATAACCAGCAGAATACTGAAACAGTACTTTATATCAAGGGGCCCAAATGCAGGAGACTGAGACTGCCTTTAAATATGTGACCTTCAAGTTTGGAAAGAAGCTTTAAAAATGGTTTACAAATTAATGATTGATACTAGAGGTTATCAATTATGTAAGTGGAGGGCAGTGTGTCCTGCCTTCCAAACATTTTTATAAGAGGTGCAAGTCTAGGCAATTAAGGCTTCTATATTAATTTGAGACATGCAAGTGATCATTTTGGTTGGTTAATTGAATTTTTGCTAAGCTCTCCCTCTTTCTCTGTCTCTCTGTCTCTTCCATCCAACTGTTTCTCCCTCTCCCTCACGACACTTCTCCTTTCTCTCTTCTCCCTTTGTTCCTCTATTTCTATATCTTCTTTCTTCTCTTCTCCCCTCACTTTCCTCCTACATCAATATCAAAACCCCAATCCTCTACCATTCATGATTCTCTATCATTCTCTACCTTCATCTCCACGAACAAAGCCCCTTCAGTCTAAAAAGGGAAAAAGCAAATGTGAATACACCATGGGAAGTTCCCAGTGCATTCTTATTTTAAGATGTACCAAGTACCATATGAGGGGTGAGCAAAAATAACCGGAAAAATGGAACTTGTAAGTCCAACCCAAAGAATTGTTGGAAAACTGTGCAGCAGACCCTCCAACAATTAGATGAACCCCCTCTAGGTAGTGATGAGACAAAGGACTGAAGCAGAACCTTCACCCTTCCTAAAGCAGGAGTTGCTTGGGTGAGCACCTCTTGAAGACAGACCACCTTTGAGACTATTAATGTGGAACAATTTGGGAAGCTTCTACTTGGGAGTGGCATTGTTGAGAACAACCAAGGATGATATTCAACTGGGATAATATTCAACTGAGCCTCTGGAGGAGGTCTAGCAAAATGCAATTTCCATGTATCCCCAAGATACCTTGTAAGACTTCATCTCATGCGAGCAAGTCCAGCTAGTCCATACCCTTTGGTGTTAGGATTCCCAAATCAATTGGGATTTCTAATTAATGTGTTATGATTCTGAAATCAATTGGGATTCTATTTAATGTTAAGATTCTATTTAATGTTGAGATTTTTGTTTAATGTGTTAGGCTTCCCAAATCAATTAGGTCCAAGTCCATTGAGGACTTGGATTGGAATATTTCACATTCCTAATAATAGGATTCCCTACCCTATATATATATCCCTACGGGGCTTTTTCATTCAAGCAAAAACATAATTCATAACCTTGGGCTAATTTGGAGGTAGATCCCCCCGAAGTAATCAACATTGTTTTCTCTTTCAATTTTCCAATTTCTCTACAATAAAACCCTGGGGTCTTATCATTTGGTATCTAAACCGATGTTCTTGTGGATGCTGTTAACCCGCCAACAAAAGGAAGATCTTGGAATTCTTGATCTTCACTTGTACGCACACAATGGCCTCGGAAAACTTAGCAGAGTCCCAAACGGAAGCTAGGTTATAGGTTGAACTTAGCAAAAAGTTTAAACCTCAATTTAAAGAGATCTAGGCATCTCTATCTAAGCTACTCATTACATCTTCCCCTAAAGAGAGAGAAGATAATGCCTCTCTAAGTAAGCTAATCAAGAGAGAAGCTAGCTACATATGTGTGAAGGAGGTTACCAAGGAGAGCATAATCATGGTCTGATATGAACCAACAAGCTCCGATTGCATAGGATGATCTGCACATGCCAAGCGGGCCCATCACAAGAGCTAGAGCCAAGAAGTTCAAGGAGGCTACACAAGGACTAATTGAGAAGTTGCTTGAGCAAGAGTCAATGAGGATCATGGACACTAAAGAAAAGGACTTTCTTGAAGAGCCTAAGATGGTAAATTGTCTAATGACGTGTGAAACTGGAACCTTAAGCCAATATGGGCTGTTTTGGGAAAATTTTATTGTTTTAATTAAAGTATGGGCTAAATAGTGGGCCAATTGTGTCAATTAAGCATGGCATGTGACTTGCACATGTTTCATTAAATGACATGGCATGCTTAAGGTTATGTGGGGCTATTTTATTGGCCGAATTGATGTCATAGCCTATTTTTATTGGCTGGGCTGATGTCATGGGTTTCTTTTATTTTCTATAAGTAGCCAACTCTTTATTGTATTGAAAAAGAAGATATTGACTGAATACAATTCGAAGTGAGGTTTATTTCTCTTCAAGTTCTTCATTGAACTTTCACCGAACTTATCAAAGATGCTACCTTTGTAGCGTTCATCCATTAATTTGATATTCTTGGTTTGTGCTTCATGTCAAGCAATAGGTCAAGGATCCACTACCATGTCGAATCTTATTTTGGGTTTGGGGTTTTGATAAATCTGATTTGGGGTCTCCGGACGTTCATTCTTGGGGTTCCGCATCATTTAGTATCAGAGCTTTGGTTCAAATCAAGTTCTATCTATCTTATTTTTCTTGTTTTCTTTCGAAAATTCTTTTATCTTATAATCATTTATCCTTATTTCATATTCTTCTATCATCCGATCTACCTATCTTGTTTTTCTTGTTTCAGAAATTTTCCATCACTTCTTTAATATCATCCATCATCAAGATTGAATCTGTTGTGGTTGGAAATTGCAAGAAACACATCAAGGCTGATTAGAGCACAAAAAAAAAAAAAGTCATTTTGTGCATTCAAAAAAAAAAGCAGAAAAGGCAGTATTTTGCATTCAAAAAAACAAAAAGAGGAGGCAGTAGCTTGAAGGTTTGTGCAATTTGTGGTTGCACTTAACTTGGATTCTCCTTTTCCTTTATCTTAGTCCATTCTAAAATCTATTCGATTTATTATTCTAATTCGTGTTTGAATATATCCTTGGTCGAGTTGGTTATTTTGTTCCACTGAATTTCTTCTTATTTCGTTTGCGTCATTATTGTTTTCTTCACTTCTTTTTGTCTTTCCTTCATTGTTTTGTGTCCTGATTTAGTTGTTCTATTGTTATTTTCAATGATATCTTGTTTCCTAATTCATTGATTCAATTGTTGTGTTTGGTTGAACTATTGATTTGTTTGTGATTTGTTCACTAAAGAACTAAAAGAGAAATCCTGAGTGGTAAGAGGCACGAGTGTGTGAGCGTATCAGAGGGAAAAAGCCAAAAAAAAAAATTGTGTCAAAACACAAGCGTTGAGTGTCATTGTTTGAGGGTAAACACGTAAGGGAGTGGGTGAGGAATTTTTTTCTCTCTAAAATCTTTTTTGCAGGTTTGAAATCATGAGTAGAAAGGCGGTTGGTGCTAAAACTTCCAGCAAGGGTATAGAGAATGGGAACCCTCCACAAGACTCATTCTTCACCTTGCAAGCCATTCAACAACAATTTGAAAGACTCAATATGGTTTTTGGGGAGTTCAGAGATAGATTGGATAGACAGGACGCAATTGATGGACTGAGAAAAGAGCAATCCAATGAAAGGCGGCGAAGGCCACATACTCCTCTGATTGCTAAATTTGAACATGATATAGGTAGCAATGATGCAAGTGATGATGAACATGATGGTATGGGCAGATTTGCTTATCGAGGTGCTAGGCAAGAGCGGCAACCTCAATAGAAGCCAAGGGGTCGAGATAACATCGATAGAAACATCGGAAGCATCAAAATGAAGATCCCTCATTTTCAAGGGAAAAATAACCCGGATGTATACCTTGAATGGGAGAGGAAGGTTGAGCTCATTTTTTAGTGTCATAACTATTCCGAAGAAAAGAATGTGAAATTGGCAGCTGTGGAGTTCATTGACTATGCACTAGTATGGTAGGATCAAATTCTTCTTAATAGGCGTAGAAACATGGAAAGGCCTATTGAGACATGGGCTTAAATGAAGGCAGTGATGAAGAAGCGATTTGAACCAAACCACTACTACCGATACTTATACCAACGTCTTCAAAGCCTTACCCAAGGTACCAAAAGTGTGGAGGACTACCATAAGGAGATGGAGATGGCTATGATTCGGACAAATATTGAGGAAGATAGATAAGCTACAATGGCACGATTCTTATGTGGGTTGAACCAGAAAATTGCTAACATAGTGGAGCTACAGCACTATGTGGAGTTAGAGGACATGGTGCATATGGCAATGAAAGTGGAGAAGCAACTCAAACACAAGGGTGGAAACAAGCATGCCACAACAATTTCAGCTTCCCATTCCACATGAAAACTGAATTAGGAGAAATCAAAAGAAGAAAGGGTTGTTTCCAAATCTCAAGAAGAGAAGGAGAAAGGCAAAGACAAAGTGAGCAGCCATGAAAAAGGTACAACTTCTTCTTAACCTAGTAGGTACAGAAATACCAAGTGCTTTTAAGTGTTTGGGAGTGGCCATATTGCATCACAATGCCCAAATAAAACAACAATGATTATGAGAGATGATGGTACTATTGAGACTGATGATGAAGAAAGTGATCATGAGTCCATGCCTTCACTTGAAGAGTCTAGTGATGTCGAGTATGTTGTCCATGGCGAGACATTAGTAACTAGGAGAGCTTTAAACATGCATGTGATGAAAAATTAAAATGAGGAGCAGCGTGAGAATATATTTCATACTCGATGTTATATCCATGATAAGGTGTGTAGCATGATCATCGATGGAGGGAGTTGCACTAACGTAACTAGTACCACATTAGTAGAGAAGTTGGGGTTGCAATGCATAAAACATCCTAGGCCTTACAAAGTTCAATGGTTGAATGAACGTGGGGAGGTTAGGGTGAATAAGCAAGTGCTGATTGTATTTTCAATTGAAAAATATTCCGATGAGATTCTATGTGATGTGGTCCCTATGCATGCTAGTCACATCTTATTGGGCAAGTCGTGGCAATATGATCGACGTGTCACTCATGATGGGTTCAAGAATAGGGATTCCTTTATAAAAGATGGGAGGAGTGTGACCCTTGTACCATTGACTCCTAAGCAAGTGCATGAAAATCAAGTGAGATTGAAAAGAGCAAATGATGAGAAAAACAAAAGAAAGGCTGAGAATAAAACAAAAGGAGAGGCAAAGAACATTGGAAAAAAAGAGAGGAGAGAAAATGAGGGCAAGAGAGGAGCTGAAATTAGAAGAAAAAAAAGTGGTAAAAATGAGGAAAAAACAGCAAGAGAGGAAAAAATGAGTTTGTATGCAAAAGAAAAAGAGTGTAAGAAGTTTTTTATGCACAAAGACCTCTAGTTGTACTCATGTACAAGGAGGCATATTTGAGCACTAACGAACTCACCTCTTCCTTGCCTAGTGCTGTTGTTTCTTTGCTGCGGGAATACGAGAATGTCCTTCCTGTAAACGTGCCCAATGGTTTGCCACCGATTAGAGGAATTGATCTTTAGATTGACTTCATCCTCGGGGCTACGATTCCCAACCATCCAGCCTATAGGAGCATGTGAGGAGTTGCTAAGGAACTTCAAAGACAAGTTGAGGAGTTGCTAGCCAAGGGGCATGTGAGGGAGAGCATGAGTCCATGTGCGGTACCCGTGCTATTGCTACCAAAGAAAGATGGATCATGGAGGATGTGTGTGGACTGTAGAGCCATTAATAAAATCACTGTAAAGTATCGTCATCCCATCCCTAGACTAGATGACATGTTAGATGAATTGCATGGCTCCTGCATCTTTTCTAAAATTGATTTAAAAAGAAGCTACCATCAAATAAGAATGAAACCGGGTGGTGAATGGAAAACTGCATTTAAGACAAAGTACGGTTTGTATGAATGGATGGTTATGCCATTTGGTCTCACCAATGCACTTAGTACTTTCATGCACTTGATGAATCATGTGTTGCGCGCATTTATAGGCAGTTTGTTGTTGTCTACTTTGACGACATCCTAGTGTACAGCAAGAATCTTGATGATTACTTAGATCATTTGAAAAGTGTACTGGATGTTCTTAGGAAAGAAAAATTGTTTACTAACCTAAAGAAATGTAATTTTTGCATGGAAAAGGTTATTTTCTTGGGTCATATGGTGAATGCTAAGGGCATAGAAGTGGATGAGGAAAAGGTGAAAGCAATAAAAGATTGGCCAACACCTAAATTTCCAACTGATGTACGTAGTTTTCATGGGTTGGCTAGTATTTATAGGCGGTTTGTGAGAGATTTTAGCACCATTGCTGCACCTTTAACTGAAGTGATAAAAAAAAACGTAGGGTTTAAATGAGGAAATGCACAAGAACATGCCTTTAAAATACTTAAAGATAGGTTTATGTTCTGCTCCATTGTTGTTTTTACCTGATTTCACTTAAACTTTTGAGATAGAATGTGATGCCTCTGAGATTGGTATTGGAGCTGTTTTGATGCAAGATAAGCATCCCATTGCATATTTTAGTGAAAAGCTCAATGGGGCAACATTGAACTACTCCACGCATGATAAAGAACAATATGCCTTGGTGAGGGCATTGGAGACATGGCAACACTACTTGTGGCCTAAAGAATTTGTGATCCATTCTGATCATGAATCATTAAAGCATTTGAAGGGGCAAGGTAAGCTAAATCGTCGCCACGCCAAATAGGTAGAGTTCATCGAAATCTTCCCATATGTCATTCAGTACAAGCAGGGGAAAGAGAATGTCGTGGCTGATGCGCTTTCTCGCAGGTATGCCTTAATTACTACACTTAGCACTAAAGGTTTTGAGTACATAAAGGATTTATATGCTAAAGATTTTGATTTTGCTAATGTGTATGAGTTATGTGATAAAGTTGCGTTTCATAAATTCTATAGGCATGATGGATATTTGTTTAGGGAGAATAGACTTTGTGTGCCTAACTACTCCTTAAGAGAATTGCTTGTGCAAAAGTCACATACCAGGGGTTCGATGGGACATTTTAGGGTACAAAAGACTTTAGATATTCTGCATGAACACTTCTTTTGGCCACATATGCGTAGAGATGTAGAGAGAGTGTGTTCTAGATGCATTTCATGCATCTCATGGCATTTATACTCCTTTGTCTGTACCTAGTGAACCTTGGGTAGACATTTCAATGGATTTCATATTAGGTTTGCCTAGGTCCAAAGGGAGTATGGACTCTATTTGTGGTGGTTGATAAATTTTCTAAAATAGCACATTTTATTCCTTGCCATAAAATTGATGACGCCACAAATATAGCCGATTTATTCTTTAGAGACATTGTGCGATTGCATGGCATTCCTAGGACAATTGTGAGTGATAGGGATGTTAAATTCCTTAGCTACTTTTGGAAGGTTTTGTGGGGAAAGTTAGGAGCTAAGCTATTGTTTTCTACTGCTTGTCATCCTCAAACTGATGGTCAAACCGAAGTAGTTAATCGGACTTTAGCTACCTTATTGCATGCGGTCATTCAAAAGAATTTAAAATCATGGGAAGAATGCATACCACTTGTTGAGTTTGCTTATATTAGAACTGTGCATGCTTCTACTAATTTTTCTCCATTTGAAATTGTTTATGGTTTTAATCATTTGACTCCATTGGATTTGATGCAGTTACCTGTGAATGAGATAGCTAGCTTAGATGGACGACACAAGGTTGACTTGGTGAAGAGGATCCATGAACAAGCATGGCAGCACATCGAAAAGAAGAACCGACAATATTCATCTCAAGCCAATAAGGGGCGCAAGTTCGTTACTTTTGAATCGTGAGATTGGGTATGGATGCAAGACCCAACAAGGGAAAGATAGTGTGACTAAGTATTTCAATGTCCTTAAGGGACTGTGGCAGGACTTGGATCTATTCAATGATTATGAATGGAAGAGCCCTGATGATTGCAACTACAACAAGAAGATGGTGGAAAATGCAAGAATTTTTAAAGACTCAATGATGAGTTTGATGAGGTCAGGGGGAGGATTCTTGGCAAACAGCCTCTGCCTCCAATCAAAGAGGTATTTTCTGAAGTGGGATGTGGAGATAGTCGCCGAAATGTTATTCTAAAGAAAAAAGGGGCTGATGGAACAGTTGAGAATTCGGCTTCGGTTGCTACTAATCCTACTGTTTTGGCTACTACTAATGCCTCTGTACAGCGGTCATATCCCAATCAAAAATCTCGAGTATGGTGTGACTATTGTAATAAGCCATGCCATACCCCAAGAAACCTGTTGGAAACAACATGGAAAACCAGCAAATTGAAAAAGCAGCAAACCTGGACCTGGAAACAACCAAGTGATTCCTAGAGCAAATGAAGCCCAAACCAATGTTCTAAGTTCAGAGCAGATGGATCAGCTTCTTCAACTGCTGAAAACCAATCTAATATCCGGTACTTCTATTGGTTCCATGGCCCAAACAGGTAATATGTCGAGTGCCTGTTCCAGCTCTTTAGCCTTTGCACCATGGATTATTGATTCAGGTGCATCCAACCATATGACTAGTATATCTCAATTGTTTCAATCTTATTATCCTTGTCCAGGTTATAAAAAGGTTAGGATTGCAGATGGGAGTCTTTCATCCATTGCAAGAGCAGGTTCAATTAGAATTTCCGGGTAAATAGAATTAATATATGTTCTTCATGTTCCTAAACTTACTTGCAATCTTCTGTCTGTTAGTAGATTATCCCATGATTCTAATTGTCGCATCATATTCTTTGATTCTCACTGTGAATTTCAGGACCAAAACTCGAGGGTGATGATTGGCAATACTAGGATGATTGATGGCCTTTATTATTTTGATAATACCCTATTCAGCAATAAACAAGCTCAGGGCTTGAGTGGTAGTATTAGTTCAATCCCTGTGCGTGATCAAATAATGCTTTGGCATCTTAGATTAGGGCATCCTAATTTCTTATTTAAAATATTTGTTGCCTAATCTATTTAAAAATTTGAATTTTACTTCTCTTCATTGTGATGTGTGTCATTTATCAAAAAATGATCGAGTTCCTTATATTTCAAAAGGTTGCCGTGCATCAAGACCTTTTAATTTGATTCATAGTAATGTTTGGGATCCCTCCAAGGTTACTAACTTATCCGGAAAAAAATGGTTTGTGACTTCTATAGATGATCATACTCAAATTTGTTGGGTATATTTGATGAATGGAAAATCTGAAGTTGAAATATTATTCAAGATATTTTATAGTATGATCAAAAACCAATTTCACACAAAAATAAGCATACTTCATACAAATAATGGTACAGAATATTTCAACCAAGTTTTGGGAAATTTTTTGAAAGAAAGAGGGATTCAACATCAATCCACTTGTCATGACATTCCACAACAAAATGGCATCGCTGAAAGAAAAAATCGTCATTTACTTGAGGTTGCACGGGCTATAATGTTTTCAATGCATATTCCAAAATATTTGTGGGGAGATGCTATTCTAACTGCTTGTTACCTTAGTAATAGAATGCCTACCCGTGTGCTGCAGTATATCACTCCTTTGGCATGCCTAAAAAAATCCTTTCCTGATAATAGGATAATTTCTGAACTGCCTCTACAAGCATTTGGCATGCTCTGTTTTTGTTCATATTCTCCAGCTCACCTTAGATCTAAACTTGATCCTAGGGCTGAAAAATGTGTGTTTCTTGGATATGCTCCCAATAAGAGAGGGTATAAATGTTTGAATCCAAAAACAAAAAAAATTCACATCAGTATCAACAACGTTGTTGTTGAAAATCAATCTTACTTTAACCAAACTTATCTTCAGGGGGAGAAAGAGTGTAGTGAAGATTAGTTTTGGCAAACTTTTATACCAATGCCTAATGTTTTCCTTGACATTGACATCCCTATACAAAACATTCAAGGAACTGAAATTTTAAATAGTGAAAAAGATGGAAATCCCAATCTGCCTATACAAAGCATAAGGGAATGACAAATAGGGGGAGAATTGCATCAGAATGTCAGAGCAAAATCAATCATTACCTCCAAAAACTGGTCATTTGGAAATCCCAGGTAATCCTTCTACTACACTTCTAGTTGATCAATCTACTGACCTTGATGTACCTATAGCCATTAGGAAAGGAGTTAGAACCTGTACCACACACCCCATTGCTAAATATTTATCATACCATAGACTCTCTCATAATCATAAGGCCTGTACATCCAATATTTCTCACCTATTTGTTCCAAGAACCATTCAGGAAGCTATGGATCATCCTGATTGGAAGTTAGCAGTTTTTGAAGAGATGAATGCACTATGGAACAATAGTACTTGGGAAATTGTTGATTTGCCAAAGGAAAAGAAAATTGTAGGTTGCAAGTGGGTGTTTACAGTTAAATGCAAGGCTGACGGCAATATAGAGAGATATAAGGCAAGACTCGTTCCAAAAGGGTTTACACAAACATACAAAATTGACTATCAAGAAACTTCTCCAGTGGCCAAGATAAACTCAATCCGAGTGTTACTCTCCTTATTTGTGCATTCTAACTAGCCCTTACGCCAGTTGGATGTAAAGAATGCCTTTTTAAATGGAAATCTAGAGGATGAAGCGTTTATAGAATTACCACCAGGTTTCGAAGGTAATCTTGGCAGAGATAAGGTGTATAAATTGAAAAAATCATTGTATGGGCTCAAGCAATCTCCGAGAGCTAGGTTTGAACGCTTTGGGAAGGCTGTAAAGGGTCATGGTTATAGCCAAGGTCAAGCTGATCACACCATGTTCTATAAGCACTCAAGTGAAGGGAAGGTTGCTATTCTAATTGTCTATGCTGACGATATTATTTTGACAAGTAATGACAGCAAGGAACTTGAGAAATTAAAACAAATGCTTGCTAATGAATTTGAGATTAAAGACTTGGGTGACTTGAAGTATTTTCTCGGTATGGAATTTGCAAGGTCAAGAAAAGGCATTTTTGTTTCACAAAGCAAATATATGCTTGACTTTCTTGGAGAAATAGGTTTACTAGGGTGTAAAGCAGCTGAGACACTTATAGAGCCTAATCTTAAACTACAACCTGCCAAGCCTAAGGAAGTAACCAATAGAGACCAAGACCAAAGATTGGTTGGAAGGCTACTTTATCTATCACATACATGTCCTGACATAGCCTTTGCTGTCAGTATGGTAAGCCAATTCATGCACTCACCGGGGCCTGACCACTTTGATGCAATTTATAGAATCCTGAAATATTTGAAGGGACCTCCAAGAAAAGGTCTATTGTTTGAAGAACGTAGACATCTACAAGTTGAGGTATACATTGATGCAGATTGGGCTAGGAGTATAACCGATTGAAGATCAACTTCTGGTTATTGTGCCTTTGTTGGTGGAAATTTGGTTACATGGCAAAGCGAAAAACAAAATGAGGTAGTGCAGAGGCAGAATTTAGAGCAGTTGCTCATGGAGTTTGTGAAGTGTGGTGGATTAAAAAAATTATGGGAAGAATTGAAAGTCACTAATCCGCTACCTATGAGACTGTATTGCGATAACAAATCAGCCATAGCCATTGCTCACAATCCAGCGCTTCATGATAGAACAAAACATGTTGAGGTCGACAAGCATTTTATAAAGGAGAAGCTGGATAGTGGACTGATTTGTTTACTCTATATCTCTACTACTGAACAAGTAGCAGATATACTTACAAAAGGACTACCAAAGAAGCAATTTGAAAATTTGATCGGCAAGCTGGCTATGGAAAACATCTTCAAACCAGCTTGAGGGGGAGTGTTGGAAAGTTTCAAAAATTTATCCAGTCAACTCTCCTTGATTATAGGAGAAATTTTTGTAATTATGTAAATAATCTTAAGAGATATTCTAGGAGATTTGTTAGCAATTGTCATTCCTTCCTTTTTTCTATTCTTTCCTTTATTATTCTTTCCTTTTAGATTATCCTTGTAGTCTATAAGACATTCAAACTGTACCTAATTTTACAATAAGAAGAAATACTATTTCAATTCTTCTCCACTTCTAGACTTATCTTTTTTGCTTTGCTAGCAACCAACTGAATGACTAGGTGTGATGGCTCCCATGGGCCAAAATGGATCATCCAAAATTGATCAAATTGACAAGGAGTTACATGATAAAGACAAAGTGCTTCAGCTACTCAACCTTGTATGAAACAACAAAATGATAAGCACCATAGTATAAGGGAATTCTCAGTGGAGGATTGGATATTTCTCAGGCTACAGCCCTATAGACAGATATATGTGACCATTCATTCTTTAATGAAGTTGTCTCCTTAATTTTATGGGCCCTAGAAGATCCTGGAACGTATAGGCCCTGTTTCTTATCGTCTTGACTTATCAACAAGTTCTAAGGTACATCTAGTTGTTCATGTCTCTTGCCTCAAAAAGAAGTTAAGGGAAGCAAATTACTATGCGGCACAACTTGCCTAATGCTACGCCTATTGGTGAGGTTAAGTGCAACCACAAGCAATTTGGATTGCTAACTGGTCAAACATTAGAAGTCAATACATCATAGAAGTTTTAGTTCACTGTTCTCACTTACCACTTGAAGATGCAACTTGGAAAACTCATCAATCCTTGGAGGAGATATTCTCGGAGTTTAGCCTTGAGGACAAAGCTGATTTGAAGGAGGTAGGAATGTTAGGATTCCCAAATCAAATGGGATTTCTAATTAATGTGTTATGATACCCAAATCAATTGGGGTTCAATTTAATGTTAAGATTTTCATTTAATGTGTTAGGATTCTCAAATCAATTAGGATTGAGTCCTATTAAGTTCTTGGATTGGGATATTTTACTCTCCTAATAAGAATAGGGTTCCCTACCTTATATATATATATATATATCTAAGGGGATTTTTCATTCAAGCAATATCCCTCGAAGTGATCAGCCCTATTTTCTTTCTATTTTCATTTCTTTCAATTTCCCCAATTTCTTTACTATAAAACCCTAGGATCTTATCACTAGGTCTATTGTTCTCTACATCTACAGAAAGTCTTGCTAGCCATGGAAATAGTCCCATCTTGTCACTCAATCTAGTAGTTCTAGTGATTCAAGCTCATAGTTCATTTGTGCAATACCACTGCTGCCACACAAAAGGCCATATATAATTGCTTGTTGTCCCATCGAATCTTAGCTTTGGAGCGTGAGGCTTCGGACATATCCAAAGTTCAGGATCAAGTCATATATATGACATTGAATAGTTAGGAGATGATTAGTTGGTGACTAAGGAGAGTGATAACCACATTTTAGCTGGTGACTAAGGAGAGTGATAACCACATGCGGTGAGGTGCGTTCTTGTCCACTACTATGTATATCGCAAGAAATGACTACAATTATTCACACCTCATCAATCTAGTTAATAAAGAGGGAGAGCAGATTGTGGTCTTAGATTGGATACACATGATAGGTCAACCCTAAAAGGTAGAGAAACATAGCAGTGGACAAGGATAGGTTTTACTATGATGTTCTACCCACGATCATGGTCTTAAATTTTCACGAAATTGTCGAAATTTCCGATTTTCGTCACCCTTGAAATTGAAATGGCATTTGATTTCCGTCTTGCATAATTTCCGTCAAAATCTCAACGAATCATCCGAAATTTATCGAAATCTCAAAATTTTAGTGAAACTTGTCAAAATTTTAACTATACGATGAAATTTCGTCAGAATTCAAATAAGAAATTTAGGAGTGAAGTGAAATTTCTATCCTAATTTATTTTATTAAAACAAAAGATTATTACAAGTGCTTTTGAAATTATATGAAAAAATAAACTTACAGTAACATTTTATTTAACCATTCATGTCTAAATTATCATTATTTGTATAATAAATAATATTTAAATGATTTATGAATTTCATTTGTATTAACTGAATATGTTTAACGTACACTATCTTACGAATATGTTTGATAACATACTATTTTACAGCTTTTCCACCTCACACAAAACATAGATGTATTTAATTTGTAATATATTAGTCCTAAAACTTATATTATTATTTCGTTAACCATTTCTAAAGTTTCACAAAGAATTCCATGCTTTACTACTAATTTTTGTTATTTTTTCAAATCGAAATTGAAATCGAAATTGACATTGAAATAGAAATTTTTGTACTTTTGGAGCTTTGAAATTTGAGTCTAAATCGAAATTCAAGACCTTGCCCACGACTAAGGTCCATGTACTATTAGGACATCAACGGTTATCATATCTTGATGCGACCAACCAACATCAAAAAAACATATGCAATTTAGGTGCAAAGACATGAACTGATTTGACACCACCACCACCACCACCCCCAGGCTCCATTTGTTAAAAATATGTTCGCTCTAAGATCATTAATTAACATGAGTTTCCACCTGAGCTGGAGAAATTGGGGTTAATTTCTCTAATGCAATATAGTATTGATTTTTGAAAAGCTCACCAAATTTTCCTTCAATTTAAATTTTTAGGCATTTCAGCTAAAGCCCCATGCCTTGAAATTTTATGAATTTAGGTTAAAATGTTGAACTAATAGCCAAAACTTCAAAATCAACCAAAAAATTCCAAAAAAAAAAGGGGGAGATTTGGGATTTTTCATTTTGTTTCTAAATTATTCACGATCATCTATTTTGATATTTCCCAAAGTTTCATTCACAACTTCCATGATTTTACAAGTTTATGATCTTTCTTCATATCAAAATCAAAATTTATTTTGAAATCAAATATTTATGTTGAAATTGAGACCAAAAATTTTTATAATCAAAATTCTAGTCCCCAATAGTTTTCCTTGTGAGTTATCGCCAATGCAATTATTAAAAAATATTAATAAAAAAAAAAAAAGTGTGCTTGAATGGGTACGTAGGAAAGCTAAACAACTAAAAGTTCTTAACCTTTTTTACTCCAGAGGAAGATGAATTTTGGAAGATGCACTTGGAAGCAATCAACAAGATCATCATCAAGGTATAAATTCCAATGCCTAGACCTAAGAATATGTCTGACATGCTAGCTAGCGCTAGTTGTCACTCCAAGATCAACTGGGTAGCGCTTATCATCATCTTTGCATTAGACTAAAAATATTAATAGAAAAGTGTATTTAAAAAAGCAAGGATGGTGGTTTGTTTTAGTAGTTAATCATGCTTTTTGGTCTCTCTAGTGCTCTTGTAAGAGTGGTGAAGACTTGATAAAAATGACCTATCTGTTCCTTCCTAGAATTATCATAGAATGGCTATAGGATGTGCCATAATTCTACCTGCTTGAATGGGCAGGTAGGAAAGCTAAACAACTAAAAGTTCTTAACCCTTTTTACTCCAAAGGAAGATGAATTTTGGAAGATGCACTTGGAAGCAATCAATAAGATCATCATCAAGGTATAAATTCCAATGCCTAGACCTAAGAATATGCCTAACATGCTAGCTAGCGCTAGTTGTCACTCCAAGATCAACTGGGTAGTGCTTATCATCATCTTTGCATTAGACTAAAAATATTAATAGAAAAGTGTATTTAAAAAAGCAAGGATGGTGGTTTGTTTTAGTAGTTAATCATGCTTTTTGGTCTCTCTAATGCTCTTAAAACTTTCTCAAGGATTATGGCACATCCTATAGCCATTCTATGATAATTCTAGGAAGGAACAGATAGGTCATTTTTATCCAGTCTTCACCACTCTTACAAGAGACAAGTTTACAAAATCTTCACGAGAGAACTTTCCTCAAAACTAGACTTCTCTTCCTAAGTTTTATAGTACCCAAAAAAGGTCAAATCAATGGAAAGCCTCAAAAAGGTTTATAGCTTTTATGGTGAAGCTACTTTCTATAGATGTTTTAACATCTTATATCAAATTTGATCCCTTTAAAGAGAGCTTTTCTAGAAAGCAACTAGGGATGTTGTTTAATGTTAAGACCAAGATGACTATGGGTAGGAACTTGGTGGTGTTTTGACCCAGAGAGAGGACAAGTCAATCGCTTTCTTTAATGAAACACTCTCTAGGACTAGACAGCAGTAGAGCAACTATGATGAAGAGTTTTATATATTACCCGAAGAATTTGTACTTTGTTCCAATAAGCATCTAGGTCATCTTTATCAAGTATTCACCATTCTTGTGGGACACAAATTTTATTAATCTTCAAAAGTGTGCTTTCCTCGAAACTGGAGTGCTCTTCCTAAGTTTTATAGCTGCTGGCTTGGAGAAAGGTCAAGTCCATTAGAGGGTGGCCTAAGCCTAGGATTATCTTTCTAAGGTTTGTAGCTTTCATGGCATGGCTACTTTCTATGGGCATTTCATCAGCTTTTGGTATATCATGTCTAATCTTTTAGAGATAATCCCAAAATTGTGGGTTACTCTCGAATGAATTTAACCTTTTCTAGGCCAGTTGCTATAAAACTAAGAGCAGTCTAGTTTCAAGTTTTGTAAATTAATATAAAACTGTCCCCTATTGCTTTCACGAAATGGCTACTTTCCTAACGCACTTCATTAGGCTTTTTTGTTGAAATTAAGAAGAAGATAACTCTACAATAGCTATAGGTGGTGTTTTGAACTAGAAAGGACACTTAGTAGCATTCCTTAGTGAAAATCTCTCTATAGCTAAACAGAGGTAAAAAGTTTATTTTGCTACCCCAAGAATTTGTACAACTGAGCACTGTAATATTTGAGTTAATTAAAAAAGGAATAAGTGTTTCCTCAAGCATTATTCTCGTGGCAAGAATAAGGTTGTCAATAGCCTCAGCCGAGTTAACTATTCTTGATATGATGAGTGCTATGGCCATACAATTTGAGAGATTTAAGGATGAGTATCTGATTTTGGCATCTTTAAGGAGGTGAGTGATGATAAACATAGGAACTATGTTGATTTGGTAATCCAAGAGAGTTACCAATTTGAGGGGCACTAGGCTATCTTAGTTCCATGCAAATGGTTTAGCTGACCATTTAGGTAGAGAATTGCCCTTGTTCAAGATAGGCTTGATCAGCCTTCCTTAAAGAGAGGTATCTTTAGGATGGTTTACCAATACTGCACTTGTCACTAGAAACAAAAAAAAACACTGAACTTGTACAGTTCTTCCCTTACCCCCATGTCATGGAAGGACTTGATTTGGACCTTTGATTGCCAAGAACAATAGTTTGTTCCAACAGCAAATGATTTTGAATTCTAAGGTTTGAAGAAAACATAAACTCAAGATATTACGAATTTTTCTCATAGAAAACTAAGAAGAAAAAGAGTAGCCAATGTCACCAGGAATTTCCTAAACTGACCAACATAATACCAATATTAATATCCTAAGTCATTCATAATGAGGAGAATTATATATAGATGACGCTGCCTCTAGAATTAAAGAGAGGTGGATGAAACAAAATTGCTGCCTTTCACTGTCATCAAATTAAAATCTTTCGAGGCTTACAAGCTAAATAAGATGACGCGTTAATATAAAATAATATGTAAACACATATTATGAGCCATAAGGAGGACTTTTGCATTTCTTACCATACCCCCATGTCATGGAAGAACTTGATTTGGAGCTTCGATTGCCAAGAATAATAGTTTTGCTCCTACAGCAAATTATTCTTAGAATTCTAAGGTTTGAAGAAAGAATAAACCCAATACATTATGAATTTTGCTCATATAAAACTAAGAAGAAAAAAGCCAGCATCACCAGGAATTTCCTAAACTGACCAACTCAATACCAATATTAATATCCTAAATCATCCATAATGAGGAGAATTATATATAGATGACGCAGCCTATAGAATCAAAGCAAGGTGGATGAAACAAAAAGTGATGCCATGGCAGGTTAATATAAAATAATACGTAAACACATATTATGAGCCATAAGGAAGAATTCACTACAATATTCTTTTTAATGGGCAATGGTACAATTAATTGCAAAAACTAGGGGGGAAGATAGATGTTGATGTAAGTGGGGACGAGTTGAGGACAGGACGAAGGCTGAAAAAATATTTATTGTTCAAGGCAATGATGAGAACCCAACCGCTCTAGTATCTAGTACATAACAAATGATATGATCCTATGCAGAAAAGAAAGCACTCATGCATTGCAATATATATATATATATATATAATATTTCTCACCATGCATGATATGTTCACTTGATCAAAACAAAGTATGAAACTAGCAACTGAATGGTTATTAAGAACAACTTTGCACCAATTAGCTCTGTATGAGGCTATTTCCTAAGTTAATATAGGCCATTCTGTAAATCTAGTAGAGAAAGATTGTGCTACAGTTGATATTACCAAATAGCGATCTGATCTCTCATAGCCAAATTCATATCATTTTCTAAACTCTTCAAATATAATACCCAGTGCACAAGGCCCCCACCGCCATCAAGGGCAGGTAGGGCATGCAATCATACCACACTTAGAGAAATTGTGTTTCTGAGTTAAACCTCTAAACCTTCCAGTTTGGATGAATTTAACGAACTCACAATTGAACCAAGGACAGCTCTCTTTGATTTCAAATTCTTCAATTATATTTAAATGAGAGAGAGAGAGAGAGAGAAACTAAAACCACAGCTGTAGGTCTAATGGGTTGGAAATTAAACTTCCATAATGAAAGAGTTGACTAAAAAGCACTTACTGGAATCAAAAATCAGTCCTGGATTCAGAGCTGCAGTTGGATTCACAAAACCACTGCCCATGTCAAAGGGCGTCGCAGGAGACTGATTTAGATCTGGGTTGGAATAAGCACGCTGGGCCATTATGGGCCCCCCAGCATTGTCAGAGAGAGAAGCTGTTGTGGAAAGAGCAGATCCAATTGCTGAAGGACTAAAATGGGGAAACTTCTGCTTAATCAGTGCAGCAAGGCCAGCAATATGAGGAGCAGCCATGCTTGTCCCAGACATCAGTGCAAAGTTTTCACCTAAACAGTTAACATAATTTATTAATTGAAGACTTCAAATGTAGCAATAACACATAAAACTTTTATATGTTGCACTGTCTATGTAACACCTTCAAATTCACCTATACAGTTAACATAATTTAGTAGTACTGAACACTGCAAATGTAGCTATAACAGTAAAAACTTCAAATGATGCACGGTCGGTCCATGTAACCACCTTCAAATTCAACAGAATCTGTGCCAAGAAAACTCCAGGCAGCCCATATCGAATTTCCAGGAGCTACCAAGTTCGGTTTCATTATGTCAGCATCATCAAGGAAACTGTCTTCTGGGTCTGGTCCTCTAGCAGAGTAGTGCATAACTTTTGGAGCAGAATTGCTGTAGTTTGCTTTAATTCCTCCAGAAATGCTTGCAACTGCCCCAAATTTAATAATTCTTTTTGTAGGTTGATCCATCTCCAGAGAAGAATTGTAGTATTTTAGTAAAATCTGCCAAAAGAATGACATCCAGTGAGTATGCACAAACACAATATAAACAGGGCACGAAACATACACAGACAGAGGGACTGAGAACAACATTATAGGCAAGAAGACATGGCAAAATGCATGCCCCAACTCCACTAAATCAGTAGAAGTCTCAAAAAGAATGCACACTGCACCTTAGAATCATCCGGGGATGGAATTATTATGCCAGATAATCTCATTGGGACTGGATTAAGCTGAAATCCTATTACAAAAGGATCCATGTAGAACACAACACCAGCAGCACTAAGGTTATCCGCTGTTTGTAAGGCCTGCTTAATGGTGGAGAGCCCTAGCACAAATCGAATAGAGTAGCTGCAGATCAATAGATTCCCTTGGATGAGATCCCTATTCAAGCTACTTGGGTCTTGGCATTCACCCACATACATATCATTGTCAATTGTTGTGTCATTGTTCAAAGCATGAACTGCAGAAACTAGCGTATACATTGCACCTTTATCTGTCCCAGCTGAAGAAAAGTAGAAACCACAGAAGGACAAATAGTTAGTTGATGTAATGCAGTGATCCTGAAGAAAATATTGACTCCAACCAATTGGACATCTAAGTGGGTTCTATATAGTCCTTGAAGATAATTAATAGTTGTAAATTTCTCATAGTTTATGAAAACATCAAAGTTGTATACTTGTGTGTGCATGCGTGTTGTGGTTCTTGTTGAGGAGGGGGGGGGGGGGGGGAGCGTTGTTGGGTGGGGTTTTTCTTCCCATATTTTTTAGACCAACAAAATAGTAATCATGTTAGCCAATTTTTCTACTATGTTGTCGTTAAATTTGGTTTTTCTTTTTTTTTTCAAAAAGGAAAATGTTGCTCTTACAGCAGTCCTTTACTCCATGAAAGATTGAGCAAACTTCTTGTAGCATACAGGACCAGACCATTTCTACCACATGGGATAAGATGGAACAGGAAAAAAATTATTTAGCAACAAATTTTTCTGTCTGTCAAAGATCACACTCAGAATAGTTTCATAAAATATCATCATTTCTTCTTCTTGTTTGAGGTCGGTCAAAGGTTAGCTTGCACTCTAAACTTCATCTGTGAAGATAAAACCATCCAGAGATTCAAAATGGCTTTCTATCTCACAATTCTATAGTTTACATTGCCAGTAACTCATGCCACCTTCATTGGGTCTAAATTTTCATTTGAAAAATACTATGAATCATGCTCAAATAATTCAAATATTCAGGCAGCTGAGCATGGGTACTTGAAAACACCAAATACACTGATACTGTAACCTTTGACAATATGTTTTTTAGCCAAATAATAAATGTATAGTAATGACCCCTTCACATATTTTCTCATTGAATACGAAGGGGGTAAAAGAATTTTCAGAAGATGTTGCTCATGCTTTAACACAAAACTTTAAGAGTTTCACAATAAAAATATAAAACCATAATCGTACTTGTCAGTTTTCTTTCTTTTACAAAATTTAAAGCCTGTCATGCCTGATGAAATGAGAATATAGATGTTTATTCACAAGATCTTAATAAAAACATAAAGAGAAAAACAAAGAAACAAATTGGGATACCAACTTACGTGCAAGTCCTACTCCAGAAATGGTTATGTTGTTGCCCAGAACTATAGAATTATTATAGAATCTGTCGTGAGTGGCAGCACCAACAGTGAATATCCATGGACTGAAGGAAGAAACACTTTTGGGTGATGGTCCAGTATTTCCTGCTGCTTGCACAGCAAAAATACCTGCCTTAACAGCTGATAGCAAGGCCATGTCTATGGGATTAAAAAATGTTGCAATTCCAGTAGGACGCCTGTTGGGAGTGATTGATAAACTTACTATGTCAACTCCATCCTCAGCTGCCTGTGAGTTCAACAACGGACCATCACGACGATATAATAAAAATATTAATGCATATATGTTTCTGTAATGAACATACAGAGGTTTGTTTGGGACAGTCAGATGGTTACTTCAAAGTAAATATTGTGAACTATATCAAATATAGAACGATTGATATGATTGAGTGGAAACAAAACAATTTGTAAACACTTAACAAAACTTCTGAAAGAAAAATAGAGATCAGATAAATAGATGCTTTTGTACAATTCATTGTAAGAGTACTAGAATTCAGAGCGAAGGCTGATTAGTCTTACTATCAACAAGGCAAAACCAGCGAACCTTAGAAGAAAAGAACTATCAAATTAGAAGGAAAAAAGGTCTTCAGAAACAAGATCATAATACAATCTGTTGTCACTCCTCAGAAACATTCAACCTTCTATGACACAAACAACATGCTGAAGCCAACACAATCAATTTTATATGAAACAAACAGCTTGCTCAAACCACACACACACATAATGAGTATCAAGCAAGCCAGTGATGCCAGCATACTTTTCCTGCAATGGGGTGAAAGAGTGAGGGTACTCTGACTTGAGTATGCAAGCCAGTGATGGTAGAGAATGGAAATTTAATGTGGCTACCGATCTATGCCCAGTATTAGTACTTGATGGTGGAGAATGAAAATTTATAGAGGATATTTCTACATTGCACCCAAACCAGTATTAAGGGGCATTGATTTGCCAATAAAACACTTCATCCAGGATTATGTAAAGGAAACAAAGCACACCTGGCATGTTGTGGATGTCAATCGAAATCAGTTTGAAATAAGATTTCATGATAGATTGAATGCTCAGAGGATCCATTCAGGAGCAATATTCAAGAAATATCCCTCAAAGAAAACCATCAAATTGTAGTTCTCAACCCTCTAGCATATGAATCAGGAGTGGAGAAAGAAAATGTTTGAAAAAGATGTCAGCAGAAGGACATGAACTAAAAGGCTGAATCAAGCTGAATCAATCCTACAGCAACCCAATTGACTCTAAGCTTACACAACATGTCATGATGAATTGAATGCTGCCAGAGGATGCATATAGGAGCAGTATTCACAGGATATCCTTAAAGAAATCAGGTGCGTGGCAGAAGGAAATTGTTTAACAAAATATATCTACCTGGTCTATGGCAGCAACAACATCAGCAGCAAAGCCTCCAAAACTCTTGTACAATGCCTTGTAAACAGCAATGCTAAAAGAATTTTATCATAGTCAATACATAAACCAATAAATGCACATTCTGGTTTATTTAAAAATGTAAAACATGTCATGGCCAATCTTGAAATATTAAACAGAGTGACAAAATACACAAGCCCATCAAGCTCATAACAGCAATATCAATGATGAACAAAAACAAAATTTCTTTCCAACATTCTGCTTAATCAATGGCAGCATTCTCCAGAACTTGGAGTGCCACCCTTTTACAACTGGTGTGCTATCTGATCAATGTTACGAGTGCCAAAAAAATTTATCATTTATAAATCGCATTAAAAAAAGTTAAAAATATAACAGAATAAAAAAATGATTTGTCCTTTAATTATTTCTACAGTTATCTTGTGGCCAACAATTGTCTTCTTTTACCATGTTTATTATGTGGGGGCCAGCTATCTCATTTTACCATATTTAGTATGTGGCCCATCATAATTTTAGCATTTTACATGCTTGCTGAGAGCTCAATTTTTCTAGAAGAGTTAGATAAATTGTTTGGAAATACTCCAAGGTACATGTCATCAGCTGACAAAATCGTGTTTATTGATAAACTATAAGCTCTAAACCTTTCTATTAAATGTACATCGTAAATTATAACACAAAAAAATTCAGTCAGAATTGAGGGGAAATGACAAGTTTTACATAAGCTGGCACTAATATTAAATCCTGGGACAAGTTTCCAAGAAAGTCAGAATTGAAGTATGGGATAGTTAAGATGATGAAGAAGAGGTAATAGAAATTGTAAATGTTGTAAAATTAAATTATCCCTAATAAAGGGGACTGCATTGGTACAACCAAGCATATGCTACCTCATATGGACCCTTTTGTCTCATTTCAGCCCACATAATACCCTGAAACACTTCATTACATTGCCCCAAGAGGATCACATTGATACAACTTGCTGAAAGAATTCAATTCACATTGACAACATAATGTTAATTGTTAAACCAATCAAAAGCACTAAACTTTGCTATTAAATGTATGTAGTAAATTATAACAGGGAAAAATTCACTCAAAGTTGAAGAATGAGAATTGACCAATGATACTAACGAGCACCTGTTATTGATGCTATTAGATTAAATTGTCCTTAACAAGGGAAAAATTTAAGTGGATCTTTCTAATTGAAGTAGAAGAGGATGGAAGCTGTATTGAGGTCTTTCAGAGTGTTGGATCAATGTCATTCTCTTTGGCAAATGTCATAAAGTTCAGGGTATCACATGCACACAATACATGGGCTGAAAAGAGAGAAAAAATCCATATGATGATGCAGCCTTGGTTGCTTGATTGTATCAACATGATCCCCCTTTGGTCGCCAAAACTGAAGAAATATGCGAAAGGGTTATTCCTCAATTATGTATTGATGTCTTTCAGCATGTTGGATCAACACGACCCCCACTGGACAATGTCGTGAAGTTTCAGGGTATTGTCTGCTCATTATATCTGGGCTGAAATGAAAGAAAAGGTCCATATGATGCTTGGCGTACCAATGTGATCCCCTTTTGGGGGCCAAGACTGAAGAAAGATGCGAAAGGGTTATTGTTTAATCTCAACTATATGGAAATATTTAGAGGAGATGGCATTTAGGACAGTAGTGAGAGAATAGAACAGTGAACTGAGAAAGAAAGGAACAGAGGAGAAACAAAGGAGGAGAGAGACGGATAAGGATAGGGAGAACCAGACATGTGGGGCAGAGAGAGAGAAAGAAAAACTTAAAAGCTTAGGCGGCAAAGTTCCTGTTAATCATTCAATTCTACATCTTATATTTATAGAGAACTAATAGAATAATAAAAAATTATAAAACCCCAAACTAATTGAACTATCAAACTAAAATATCCAAAACAACCCTTATTTAGTTAAAATCTTGAAGATAACCTGATTTCCCAAAAAAAAAAAATATGAAAACAGAAAAAATCTTCAATTACTAACTTTTTGGCAGAGTATGATTGCATAGAATTTCCATATACAGTCCCCATTAGGACATAATGGGATCTGGCTGTGATATTTTGTAAGTTGCATTTTACTATTATATAATTTATTAGAAAAGGATGGGAAGTTTTTCTCCACCATGAAATTTCAAGTGGGGAATGGGGGCAATGCCACCAATGTTTACTTTCGGCATGATAACAACAGGAGCCTTAGAGCTACCTTTCCTTCCATCTACAGATTGACTTGTGACAGAGATGCCCTCATCAGTCATCATCTTCAAATCTTTGATCAGGGGATTTTTTGGAATATTCCTTTTATGAATGTGGCAGATTGGCAACTTCATGCACTCTCTAACTTCTACAGCAATCTCTACAATTTCAGTACCAAAACATCCGCAATGAACCAATTTTGGCTTTGAACATGAATGGTGTATTCATTGTTAGATCTCTCTACAAGAAGCTCTCTCCAAAGGGAATAAATTGCAACAACTCCCCTTGTATTCATGGAAGACAGCAGCCCCTTCAAAGGTTGCTTTTTTGTTTGGGAGTCTATGTTAAAACTGGAGGAGTCCAAAAAGTGTGACCAACTTGACCCAAAAGCTTAAGCCTAATGGGTCTTGGGCTACACCATATATATAAGCACCCATCAAATTCTCACTTTTTCCAATGTGGGACAAACTTCACAAGTGGAATTCTCAACAATCTCCCCCTCACTTGTGAGTTCCAACTGCTCCCCCTTGAACAGAAGCTCCGCTACATGTGAGTTCCAACTTCTCCCACTTGAACGGAAGTCATCTTCTCCCTTACGGGACAAATTCTCCAACAGTTTGCTCAAGTGGGTCGTCTTACGTGTCTCGGATTGTATTCCAAATAGCGCCTCCAAGCCAATCCTACCTCCCACGTCTTGACCCAACTTTGATCTATCTTGGCAGCTTAAATGATCCTTCTTAGCCTAGGTCACACACTCCCACACCTAGCATTATGAACCATCGGCTCTGATACCGCTTGTTAAAACTGGAGGAGACCAAAGGTGTGCTTGATACACATGGGTGAGCACCAACTTGACCCAAAAGCTTAAGCCTATTGGGTCTTAGGCTACACCATATATATAAGCACCCATCAAATACTCACTTTTTCTAATGTGGGACAAACTTCACAAGTGAAATTCTCAACAATCTACACATGGAAAATTTTAACCTTAGAAAATCTATAGAAAAGGGGGCTAATAGTTACCAAAAGATGTTTTCTTTGTATGGCTGATGCAGAACCAGTCAACCACATCCTTCTCCACTGCCCCTGGACAAGAAATCTATGGAACATGGCTCTGTCCTTGATGGATATCAGTGGGTTACTGCAAATTCTTCAGGAGGGGGAGATTTGGGCTTCGAAAGGCATTAAAAGCCACCAAGGAGAAGTGAAAGGCTTTGAATTTCATTCGTCTCACCATCTTTTGGTGTGCTTGGAAAGAAAGAATAAGAAAGCCTTCAAAGATTTAGTTACTCTGCTTCATATTTTTAATGAGCACTGGATTGCTGACATTTCCATTTGGAATAGCAACTTGTGAATGATCATAATGCAATTCTTGATGTATGTTACACTCCACAAAGTGGACAACACTTTGTACCACTAGTGGCATCCCCTTGATGCCCAGCTAATAAAAGTTTCTTTTTATCGATTAAAAAAATCATTTAATTTATGATTGTTGGTGCTCAATTATACATGAACTTCATAAATTCATGATTTTTTAAATATATTTTTCTTGAATGTATTTTGAACTTACATATGTATCTACTTATTTTAAATACGTCTTATATTATTAAGTTCATGTAATCATAAAGGATCATTTGTGCCAGACCATTTGGGATTGGCACTTCACGCCATCCTCATTCCTACTCAATCTAAGTTCTAGGAATTTGTTGGAGCTTTTGACTCTTCTATTTGTTTGTCAATGAGAGTCATACGATTCAATCAAGCTATCATATTTTGGGAGGAGGCAAGTCAAGAAGTGATCTACTGCACCAAATCATGGGCTAAGCCAAAACACAGATGTTGAATCTTCTCAAAGAGAGTGAGATTTCCAATGCCTCTGCCTATTTAGAATCATGTTTATACTTTACTTGTATTTTTTTTTTATATATATTTGTTCTAAATTCCCAACGTAATTGTTAAATATTTCTTCTCCTAAGTATACTTGTATCATTCCTCTAACCATCTAGTATTAATAGAAGGATGTAACTACAAATCAACCAGCTCCGGCACTGATCCCACTTCTCCCCAACCCAAAAGTTAGGATGATATTCAAACCACTGATTGGGCTAGAACCCCAAGGGATTCTTCGTTATTTTCTCCCCTATATTATACCTCTTTTTTCTTTTTGCCCATAACTTGTGCTGCATTCGCACATAATTTTGATATTGAGATATCTAAATCTAACAGAATAATGAATAAAATTACAAGTGCATTCATTTATGATGAAGTAGAGATATCACCAACCAGAACAAATTGAGAGACACAACTGCGATGATTTTTAACTTACTTCCTCCATGAAGGCATGAACTTGAGTTTTGGGTTAGAGAGAGCAGCGTTCAACTCATTTTCAAAGAATAAACATAATAATTACATGGACAGCCTGCTTAAAATCTTGATCTTAATGATGTAGGACAAGAATGGGGAAGAAGAAGAAGAAATGAGATAGATAGACTCAGACACAAGTAAGGGAGAAAGAAAGAAAGAGACATTGAGAGTTTGATGTCTGAAGATGGTTACTTCAAATACAATTAATCGTGCAAATTAATTCTGTTAAAGCTTGATATACATGTAGACCCACAACCTGACAACTTAAGCTCTTAGGTAAAGTGGTATTCTACCATGATTTTAGAACTAGTTACCAAGAGGATCTAGGTTGTTGCCCACATTTATTGTGTGATCTTTAAACAATTATTTTATTCCCTATCATGGGTGTTATTTATCGTGTGTGTTTATCTCTCCACATGGTGGTGGCTGCATGTGAGGGGGTGTTAAAGTTTGATATATATTGTTGGCCCACAACCTAAATAACTAAAATTCAGAGAGAGAGAGAGAGAGAGAGAGAGAGAGAGAGAGAGATAGTTTGGTGTAGAAGGTAAAGGTTACTTCAAATTCAATTGAACTACCAAATTGATTTTTTACATCCAATAAACCTATATTATAGCCAAATAAGAAACCCTAAAGATAAAATAATCCCTCCATTCTAAATTTTGCAGAAATAATAAATTTATAATAAAATAATCCCTCCATCATTCTAGGTAAAGTGGTAATCTAATGTGGTATCAAAGCCATGGTTGCCAAGAGGTCTTGGTTCCTAATTTGTTGCCCACATTTATTGTAAGTTTGTTAAAATTTATCGTGTTCTCCACGTGCAATCAGGCTGCACATGCAAAGGAGAGTTAAGGCTTCATATTATAAATTGTTGGCAACCAATGCAGGTGGGCCCCACGTAGGCGTCTTAACATGGTATCAAAGTTGGCTATCAAGGGGCAACAATCCATCCTGAAGTCTTTTCTGGCATGTATTGTAAAGAAAGAGACATCTAAAGTTAAGCATTACTTCTTCTAGTTTTTAATAACTAATAAATGTGAGACCGGTAAAGTATCTAGCAATGTCTCTGCTTGAGAAAGGCTAATACCTATACTCAACAAGAGCAATGGTCTTGTCACTACCCAAACAAGGTGCAAGGAATGCTAGTTTAGTATTCTTGAAATAGAGAACCTTCATGGATAACAAAATCAGCATAGTTCTTACTGTTACCGCTACTTGCATCCTCAAAGATGACCCTAAAATAAGAAAACTCAGATCCATCAACCTCTATTTAAGAGTTTATGCTGTGGTTAGATCCCTCCACCATATATCTGTCACCCAAGGAATTGAACTCTATTCTTGTCACTAAACACTGCGATATCACTTTTACTCTATTCATCATTTTCACTTAAAAATGCAGTAAATGATGTACACCCATTGGAACGCATGTTGAAAGTAGCAAGGATATGATTACTACGAACCTCATACAGTCTTAGCCTCCAGCCACTCTCTGCTGGTCACCTTCTTGGCTCAAAACACCACTATACCTACCCAAAAGGCCAAAAGGGTCACAAGCAACCTCAAACTCCATTAAAGTCAGGATGCCTAACTGTGCTTCAGTTATCATCTTCTTAATCTCAGTAAATCTCTCCTTTCTTAAGGCAGTCATATGGGAGTAACAGTATCAAAAACACTAGCAACGCAAGTAGAAAACAGCTACTAGCTAAGCTCTAAAAAAACTATGAGTCACAAGCAACCTCAAACTATATAAATCCAGGATGCCTAAGTGCGTTTCAGTCATCATCTTAATCTCAGTAAAACTCTCCTTTCTTAAGGCAGTCATATAGGAGTAACAATACCAAAAACCCTAGCAACGCAGGTAGAAAACAGCTACTGGCTAGGCTCCGAAAAAACTGAGTCTCTAGTACAGTCATCATCTTCTTAATCTCAGCAAACTCCCCTTTCTTAAAGCAGTGAATGGTATGAGACAACACAGTACAAAAACCCCTAGCAATGCATGTAGAAAATAGCTACAAGCTACACTACGAAACCTACAAACCTAATACAGTCTTATTATCAAGATACTCTCATCTAATGACTTTGAACTTTTCAGGGTAGTTGCTATACCCTGCATAGAGCTAAATGGGCAACCAGTAATACAAGTTTTAATGAGAGCGAAGTGTTAAAGCTCTACTAGGTGAAAAACTAAGCAAGATAGTCATAAGAGGGGATGACAAGGATCAAACACTATATTTTTTCTGGTTTGTTTTCTTTTCTTCTCTTTTTTTCAATTGAGAAATGAGGAAGCTTTGAACTACACAAATTTACTAATTTTCAGGAAAAAAAAAATACTAATCAAGCTTCAAAATGAAAGAATTCTACCTTACCAAGTGCCTACAACCGTTTTTTTATTTTTTATTTTTTTTACTCTAGATCAGCCATTTCAGCAAGACATATTTCTCTCCTGACTTATAATAAATATATATATATATATATATAGGAAAAAAAATACTAATCAAGCTTCAAAATGAAAGAATTCTACCTTACCAAGTGCCTACAACAGGTTTTTTTTTTTTTTATTACTCTAGATCAGCCATTCTCTCCTGACTTATAATATATATATATATTCAGCTTCTTGTTGAAGCAGATGCATCAGGCCTTTTTCTTCAAAATCTCACAACAGAAACAATGCTCTTCAGCTTCTTGTTGAAGCAAATGCATCATGTCTTTTACTTCAAAATCTCACAACAGAAACAATACTCCCTTGATGCAGTCAAAATATCATAGAAACACAACAATTGTTCTCAGGAACAAAATATTGTGGCTCAGTGTTGATGACTCAATTCCTGATTTTAACCTCCCTCGTGCTGTCAAAATCTCCTCTCTGGTCAAAAAATTTCCAGGCTAAACCAGTGGATATGGGTAAACGGGTAAGACAGATTACAACTCCTATTATATCAGTAAAACTGGATTTATAACCAACCAAAGTCAACCCAGTCAAAACCGGGCAAACAGCAAACTAAGCTTACACAGCTGAGTCAGGTTAGTTGATTTGGTTTACCCAGTTCCTTCAGCAAAAATGAAAGGAGTGATGCAGCTTGGGAGAGTTGAAACCAGGGATATCTTAGGTGTTGATATTAATTCTTTTTTACTTCCAACTGACTTATTTGGAATTATGACCGGAATCTTTGTTGTTGTTGGCCACCATAGTATGGGATAGAGTTGGTTAAGGACATCAAATGGACCAGGAAGTGTGAATTTAGTTGAGGCTGAACAATCTAGTACTAATGGAGTTACATGGTATCGGGGAGAGTTGGTTAAGGAAATAAAACAAACCAGGTACTCATGAATTCAGTTGAGGCTGAACAATCTACAACTAATGGAGTTACATGGTATCGGAGAGAGTTGGTTAAGGAAATAAAACAAACCAGGTACTCGTGAATTCAGTTGAGGCTTGAACTACAACTAATGGAGTTTTTGTCATACCAGTCCTCTCTCATAAAATCAAAGGAGAAGCTTAGGGCTGGCAATGACTGAGGAGGAGTAGAAAGTACTGATACAAGTTGTAGTATCAGTTGAATCAATATTCAGGAAATGGTCCAAGAAATTTCCAACAAAGTTCAGAGAAAGAACCCCCTTTCCGGTGACAAATATTGATGCAACAACACTTAATGCAATACATGCTGAAACCCCCTTCACTGGTGACAAAAATCCAGACTTTATATTTCCCCATCATAAATTCCCTGGCATGACAGTGTTAACGTACACCACACTCACTAATATCAGTCCAGCCGCTTACTGTGTGTAATACATGCTAAACAACAACAAAACCAAGCCTAAGTCCCACCATGGTCCTAAATTTCCATGAAATTGACAGAAATTTCCGATTATCGTCACCCTCAAAATTTAAATGGTAGTCGATTTCTGTCTTGCATAATTTCCATCAAAATCCCAACGCTGAAATTTATTGAAATCTCAAAATTTTAGCAAAACTTGTCGAAATTTTAACCATACGATGAAATTTCGTCGGAATTCAAATGAGAGGTTTAGGAGTGAAGTGAATTTTCTCTCTTAATTTATTTTATCGAAACAAAATATTATTACAAGTGCTTTTGAAATTACATGAAAAAATAAACTTACAGCAACATTTTGTTTAATCATTCATGTCTAATTATCATTATTTGTACAATAAATAATATTTAAATGATTTATGAAATTCATTTGTATTAACTGAATATGTTTAATGTACATTATCTTACAAATATGTTTGATACACATACCATTTTACATCTTTTCCACCTCATACAAAACATAGATGTATTTAATTTGTAATATATTAGTCTTAAAACTTATATATGTTTGTTAACCATTTCTAAAGTTTCACAAAGAATTACATGCTTTACTACTAATTTGATTTCCATTACTTTTTCAAATCGAAATCGAAATCGAAATTTCCGTTGAAATTTCCGTATTTTTGGAGCTTCGAAATTTGAGTTGAAATCAGAATATAAGACCTTGAGTCTCACTAGGTAGGGTCAACTACATGAATCCTTTCCCGCCAATTTATGCTATCATAGACAATTTCCTTTGACAAATTCAGAGCTATTAAATCATTCCTATCTCATTCCAAGTTATTTTAAGTCTACTCCTACCCCTTCTACTGCCCCTCACAATAACTAATTCACTATTCCTCATTGATGCAATATGTGACGTATGTTGTAAGTGCCCAAACCGTTCAAGTCATCCCCCCCTTATCTTATCTTATACAGGAGCTACGAATAACTTACCACGAATATGTTCATTTCTCAATCTATCTTTAACATTATAGCACACACTCATCTAAGCATTCTCAGCTTGGCAATTTTTACTTTTTGGACATGTCATTCAGATCCATATAACATAGCTAGTCTTACAGCCATCCTATAAAACTTCCTATTAATTTTAAGGGTATTCTACAATTACAAAGAACACTTGAACCACTTCTCCATTTTACCCGACCTACTTGAACCTTCTTCAATTTCTCCTTCAGCTTGCATAATAGATCCAAGGTATCTAATATATCTCCAAATTTAACAAACTAGTGTCATTGATTTCTTCATCTTCAAATTTAACTTTGTCTCCAATATTCCTCCTCTTACTATTACTAAAATTACATTTCATATATTTTGTCTTATTTCTACTTATCCTAAAACCTCTAGATTTTAAAACTTCTCGTCATTCTAACTTAGATTCTACTCCACCCCTAGTTTCATCAATTAAGACAATATCATCCACAAACAACATACACACCATGGGACCTTATTTTGAATACTCCTCCTAGTCTGTTCAAAGCAAATCTTGATGTACACCTATTGTGATTGGAAATTCTCTAGTCTCTCCGCTTATAGTCCTAACACTAGTCATTACTCCATCATACATATCCTTAATGATATTAGTATACCTACTACATACACCTTTTTTTCTAAAAAACCCCACTAAAGAACTTCCCTAGTTACCGTATCATATGTTTTCTCTAAGTCAATAAATACCATATGCACGTCCCTCTTCTTTTCTCTAAACTTTTCCGTTAATCTTCTTAAAAGATATATTGCTTCTGTAGTATATCTCCCAGGCATAAAACCAAATTAATTTTTTGAAACCTTCATTTCTAGCCTTAATCTTTGTTCAACTACCTTTTCCCTATAGTTTTATTGTATGCCTCAATAAGTGTTAATTCCATGATAGTTATTATAATTTTGAATATCTCTTTGATTTTTGAATATAGGTATTATAGTATTTTTCCTCCATTCGCCTGATATTTTCTTAATTATTATAATTGTGTTAAATAAATTAGTCAACCATATAATTTCGTATCACCTAAGCATTTCCAAACTTCAATTGGGATGTTATGCGGTCCCTATAGCTTTTCCATTTTTCATCTTTTTTAGTACAAACTTGACTTCGTTAACTCTAATATTACAAATAAATTTCAAATTTTTAGTTTTTTCCTCATTTGTCAATTTTATGTTTATGTCTTCAACTTGGTTTTCATTAAATAGCTTACTAAAGTAACTTCGCCATCTTTATTTTATGTCTTCTTCCTTCATCCTTAATTTTTATACATTTTACATTACCTAAGTCCTCACTCTTTTTTCTCTAACTCTAGCAAGTTTAAATATGTCCCTTTCCCCTTCTTTTGTATCTAATCTAGCACAAAAATTATAAAATGATCTATGTTTAGTTTCACTAACGGCGTTTTTCCATCTTTTCTCTCCTCTTTATACTTTTCAGAGTTTTCCATGCTTTTACATTTTTTCCATATTTTATACCAAATTCTTTTTATCTTTACAAATTTTTGGACATCTTGATCCCACCACCAACTTTCTTTGTTATTTAAGAATCTTCCTCTTGATTCACCTAAAATCTCTTTTACTATCCTAATCCAAAGAGTGTTTGAGTCTACACCATCCTCTATGGTCCAATCGCTATCTTGGATCATTTTATATTTAAGTTTTATTATATTTTCTCCATTTAGATTCCACCACCTAATTCTCTTGCGTTGATTTATTTTATCCGTTCTCTTCCATTTTTTAATACATATATATAAGACTAAAACTCTATGTTGTGTGGATAAGCTTTCACCTGGGATAACTTTATCCTTACACAATAAATGATCTAGCCTCTTAGTTATCAAAAAATCTATTTGACTTTTATTTTGTCTACTTTTGAAGGTTATTAAGTGTTATTCTCTCTTCTTAAAGCAAGTATTCATTGTAATAAAATAATATGAATGGTGAAGTCTAAGATTAGCTCCCCAGGCTCATTTTTGTCTCCATATCCATGTCCTCCATATATCCTCTCATAACCTTTATTATCCCTTCTAACGTGTTCATTCAAATCTATTCCTATATTTTCTCGGTCATTGATATGTCTTGTATCATACTATCCATATCTTCTCAAAATTGCCTCTTAAGATTTTCTGCTAAGCCTGCCTACTTGAGAAGCATAGATACTAATGACATTTATTATCTCCTGGCCTAAGACCATCTTGATTCTTATAATTCTATGCATTACTCTTTTGACATCTACAATGCTATATTTTAAGTTTTTTTTACAATAATTCCTACACCATTCTTAAGTTTTTCCTTTTTCAGTGTACCAAAGTTTAAATATTGATCTTTCAATTACTCTAACTTTCTCCCCCACCCACTTAGTTTCTTGAAGGCGGATTAGATTAATTTTTCTTCTAATCATTGTGTCCACAATTTCCATGCTTTTAGTTGTAAGTGTCCCTATATTCCAAGTTGCTAATCTAATACTAGTCTCCTAAACTAACTTCTTTACCTGCTTAAGTCCAAAATAATGCAAGAACCCTCACATATTTGACACCGTGCTGGGGCACCATCACAGCGCGCCACTTTGAGGCGACGACGTAGCACCCTCGCCTACATTCGCCACACCCGGGTGGTATAAATGCAACGCATCGCCCGTAGGGAAAACAACACCAAGGGTCCGCATTTGTATCAAGGATTTAGTTTGGGAAAAGGAAAGGAAAATAAGAAGAAAATTCACTTTTTTTTCATTGTATTTTCTATCTATATTAACTACTATTAAAAATAAATTTTTATTTTAATATTATTAAAAATTAAGAAAAATAAAGTTCTAATTACGTGTAAAATCAAAAAAAAAAAAACACTAATTTGGTATATTTTTTATTTTCTTTTTTTCTTTCCTTGATAACCAAACATGAAAAAGTGAATTCCTTCGTATCTTCCTTTCCTTTCCTCAAATAGGGCCCTAATGAAATCCCAAATGATAATGATAGAGTGGAAGCAAATGTCACATGAATTCAATTACATGCTCAGAAAATGTCAGAAAACAGCTTATAAAAATTTAAAGGATGCATTTTAATCCTTTTTTCACAGCACTAACTTGTTTTTTTCATCCAATAAGAAAATCCTTTTCTTATTTTGAAAATGTTAGGAAAGTTATTCAAAAATTTTTACATTAGTAAAGATATTCCACAATTGTTTTAAGGGGCTCCAATGAGCATATACTGATCTTTCCAAGAATTTTTAAAAAAAATATATCTGCAGAAATTATTGACCAATTCAGAAGAGTCACTAGGACCTTCTCTATGACTTTTGACAGAATTTTAGCAATTAAAACAACCAATCCTGATTTATATTGTCAAAAGCAGAATAATATCTGTTCTCTGCTCCCTAAAACAGTTGCTCAAGTGACCACTTCACTTTGACCACGTCAGGCGGTCCTCATGGTATAGTGTTGGACAGAAATTTATTCAATATAAAATGCAGTTTCATTAATAGAGGAATTTGGAATTCATGGGATTTCTCATATACTTCTAGAACCAAAGATATAGCAAAAAGCTGAAAGTCATGTCAAGATTAATTACTGTGCACGAGGAGCCATTCCGCTTGCATTACCAAAGTGATGCCCAGCTACTATCACTGGAATTCCATGATTTCCTGCTGCAACAGAAGCTGTGTGCCTGCATTTTAAGTCAGAAGCATCATTTACCAACCTAAATGTAAAATAGTATCAATATATTAGTAAACATTTGATTAACTTGTTGCTTTTTCTGGCCCTTCATGTACCCTCTCTTTAGAAGCCAGAAATTCTATTTAATTTTTTATGGCGTTCGAGATCAATATATTTTATTTGTGAAAAAAGTAAAAATGTATAATTAATATATATATTTGATTTCTCATTATTCAGAATAAATTCATTTAAAGCAATCATGAAATGATCTAATTATTGGTATCTTTTTTTGGACTTTAAGATGAAATAGTTCACAAAACAGAGCAGCATATTGAAATGCTTCAGAAACGAATTTCACTGTGCAACATATTCATTGAACGAATCTATCAAATCATATAGCTTCACTCATTTGCTAGTGTATCCAGATTCACGTACATAATTCTCAAATCAAATCATGAAGCTCCAAGCTTCAAAAGTCAATGCATGGGAGTGATATATCCTCTGATCTTTCTTCTTGTTTCCTCAGACATCATCAATCAGAATTTTATTGCTTGCTCATTACAAAATTCGACCTAATTTCTATGTTACATTTATGAAAAATATAAATGGCAGCCATCTAATTTTCAGAAATCATACTTTTTGCCAGCACTGAGAGAATAATTGCTTAAAGAAGTCAACACAAAATTAATAAAACAAGCAAGGACTTTTGGAAGGTTTATTGCTACATGCTTGTGGTAAAGGAATGGAGCAAAGTCAGCAAATAGAACAATTCTCTGCAGGAAACTACGAGGAAATGAAGAAACACTTACGTCCCATGGCCATCGCCATCAAATGGTGAAGCATAATCCTGAGTTGCGTTAAATATTCCTCTGGTTATGGCAGATGCAGCAAAATGGCGTGCCCCAACAAGCTTTCTATTGCAAGACCCAGAAGGGAAATCCCGAGTGACTTCACATATGCCGGAAAAATGGCTTGGAACTGGATATGGATTGTCAGATAAATCATCATAGAAGCTCGGGTGTGTGGGGTCAATGCCAGTATCAATAAAACCAATTACAATTCCTTCACCAGCGAACCCATATCCACCTTCTTGGGCCCAAGCCCCGTGAGGTAAACCCAGGAATTCAGGAGTATGGGTTGTTGCAGTTCTAACTGAGAAATCCAAAACCACATTTGCCACTTCTCTCCTTCTTGAAAGCTTGTTGGCCTTCCAAGTTCACAAATTTACCACATTAATTATTTATCAACTAAGTTGCACTGACAAAATTAGATCTCCAAATTCCCACTAAATTCCATAATATAGCAAAAGAAAAACAGAGCACCACAATTTTATTTTCCACATGACGATGATAGAGATGACAGAGTGGATCAACGTTACAGTGCAACTAATAATATACCTGCTGGGGAGTAACAAACACAGCAAATCCATTGATCAAGTAGTGGTAGCTATAAAGCTTCAGATAGCTTTCCCCTTTAAACACCCTCTTCAATAAAGAATCATGAAATCTTGAAATATAGGAACCCTTTTGCTGATGATGGGGTCTTGAAATATTACTGAATTCAGAAGGATTGCATTCAAAAGCATAATTAGTCAATAAAAGTTTCCCTAATATTGCAAACTGAAGGAAAGGCTAATGAACAGAAGTTATGATGAGAAAAAGTTTTTGAAGATTAAAAAGGGGGAATGAGGTGTGTAGGAGAAGCATAAACCATTATCAAACATAAGTGTAGGTGTTAGATGACTTGGGGATTAAAAAAAATAAAAAAGAAAAAATGACCAAATAAGTACCATAAACATGACGAAGTAATCAATAAATCACATTAATTACACAATGATACGTACTACAAGAGCAAAATAACACCAGTTACATCCATATTGATAAATAGTAGATACACATCTTCAGTCTTCACACTCCTAACGACCAATTTCCCTAGAAACCTCTCCAAGAGGGGGGCAAAATATCAAAGGACGCCATGAATCAACCCCCTACAGAGGAAAACTTATCAATGAAGTCATAAGTTTACTCTCAAACAACCACAAATTCAGAACCAAAAAAAAAAAAAAGTAGAAAACCCAAAACATCCAACCGAACATAAACACCCAAATTTATTTTCCATATTTCATTCAGCATCCACTAGAATTAATAGAATAAATAAAACGAAACGAAAGAATGAACAGATTCGACAGAGTATATTATTGCATGGAGTACTAAACAATAAAATCAGTTAATTTGAGCTGCTCATTAAAAAACAACAAAATCACACTCCAACAACAAAGAAAAAGGAGAAAAGACGGCACCTTTTCTTGTCAAATCTATTGATTCTCCCAGAAGCACCATGTGTGAAGCCATTACTGACCTTTCTCAGCTCACCATCGTAATGAACTGCAGGTGTTTGTTTCAGAGTAACAATGTAAACAGCTGTAATTTCTTCTGCATTATCCTGACAGAATGTGCTCATGAACATCCCCAAACCAAGCACCACCACCAATAAATGAACCCGATAAATACCCTCCATTGGGGCACAATAAAAATCAAACCCGGCAAAATGAACAAACAGAACAAAAACTCATATCATATTTGCTCAGAATGAGACTTTTCTTCGAGTGCCAACAAGAAACAAGCGTTGCAGGGTGAAGAAATTAAACCCACAAAACCAGACCCTTCCTCCTACAGTATGGCCATTAACGAGAGGGAAAGCTGCAGCAGAGGGCCCGTCAAATGCAGAGAATAGAAGGCACCATGAGAGAGAGAGAGAGTATATCAATGGGTGGAGAAAGATGGATTCTGAAACTTTCTTGGTTGGCGTGAATTTGAACGTCTATTAATTGATTTATTTCTCATGTTAAGAGGAAAGATGGGTTTTTTTTTATAAAAAAAATGACTATCAGAAATGCAGGCAATAGATGGGTCTTTGAGGGGGAGGGAGATTCCGTGACTTTCTTGGTTGGTGTGATATGAACGTTATAGTTTTCATGTGAAGGAGAAACAGGTGGATTTCAGAAATGAACGTTTTCTTTGTTTTATTATGCTTTGGACTTGTCGGAGTTCACAGGCACCGCTTCTTTTGACAGTGATAGACACTGGGATGGACACCGCTTATTCAGAGTGCCAAAATAAACTTGCTTACCCAAAAAAAAAAAAAATTGAAAATGCGAAAATAAATTCAGGATTACAATATTAAAAAATATTTTTGTAATTTTGTTGGTAAAAGATAAAAAAAAAAATTTGCTTGGTATTTAAACTATGTTTTTTTTCAATTTTTGAATTGAAAATTTGAAAGAATATAACCCACCTAGGGAGAATGCCTTCTATTTATATTTATGTGAATTTGGATAAAATATAATATAAAAGCATATTAAATTTTGTCTAAATTCACTCAAATTCAAATCTAAAATTTAAAATCTATAATCTCAAAAACTGTATAAGGGTTATCCGTCAAAGTTGGAAAAATTTATTTCAACTAAAAAACATTAATCTCAATCCCTTAAGATTTGATAAAAAGATACAAATCTTATCTGAAATGTTGAAAATCTCAAAGACCTCACTTAAGATTTCAAAAATTCTAAATATCTTTCTTGAAATTTGTCAAAAAGATACAGATTTTCTCTTCTATTTAACAAAAATATAATTTTTTTTAAAGGTATAAGCATCCTAATAATCAAATGTCAAAGGAAGTATGTGAGATCTTTGAAATGTCTGAGAACATATGTAAGACTTTTGAAAGTTCAGTTAAAGTTTTTGTCTTTTTACCAAACTTTAAGGGAGACTAGTGTCTTTTGCCCTTTATTTTTATGAATAAATGGCAAAACTTCTAGTGAAAAATATAAGAATATTTACCTACCTAAGGTTTTAAAATTTTCAAAGGATCTTCTCTGAGTTTCCAAAATTGTTATAAATCTTTTTTAAGATTTATCAAAAAGACACACACCTTTCATATTTGATAAAAAGATAAATCTTTCAAGTATAGATATCCTTAAAGTTAAATACCAGGAAGGTCTAGGGTTTTTTAAACTTTATGAAAATTTTGTAAGATTTTTGAAATTTCAAGAAATGTTCATGTCTTTTTGACAAAACTTAGCAGAGGTTAGCATCTTTTGTCCTATATTAAATAATAACATTATTTTTAATTATAATAAAAAATTATTTTTTCTATGATCTTAAAATTTATTTAAATAATCCAAACACATGAGTAGAATAAACTACTTTGGGTAAAAATTACTAAAACAAAGAGAACATTTGGTATTTTTTTATTTTAGGTGTACTGGCACCTTTATGGTACAGTGAGCTTAGCATTGAAAGGTTTTTTTGGCTTTTGAAGAAATAGCTTGATTGGCCAATGAGTGAGCCTAAAAAATATAACTTTAACTTTGAGATGCAAAAAATTAGGTGTAAGATACCTTCTTCATTCTTGGGTAAGTCAATTTGAGGACATTCGAAAGAAAGATGGATAATATAGTATGTTTGATCAGCAAGCCTAATCTTCATCTCCAATGAGTAATGCATTGACTACCTAAAAAAATGGCTATATAAAGTAGCAACGTTTTTCTATTCTCTAGCCTTATTAAGATTGTTGGTGGAATTGAGGAACTTTTAAATTCTTCAAAGGCTTGTTGGCATTGCTCTATTTATTGAAAGTTAAGAACCTTTCACTTGTCCATAGCCCTAGAGATGAACTTATCTATAGTCGAGATGAAGCTCCCTAGGGTCACAACTCACCTATCAACTTTTGGACTTCTAAATATTCCAAGGTGCCCTTGTATCAATTAGAGTTTGTATTTTCTCTAAATTTTCTTCAATTCTTTGGTAGCTTACCATAAATATGAGAAACTTATTAGACAAATGTCGTAGGCACATTTGGTCAGGTTCAGCTTCATCAGGTATCTACTTAGGACTCTGAAGGTTTAAGCCAAGTTTGTTAAACATAATTCTCTAGGTTAGTGCTCTTTGTTAGTAAGACATCGGCTTATGCCTCCATTGTAGAGCTATTGGTTCTTGAAGATATAGTTCACTAGCCTATAAAAGTGGCCTTGTCATTCTTCAAGCCAATGGGCATCACCTTGTAGCAATAGGTCCCTTTTTTAGTTTGAAGGAGGCCTTCTCCACCATCTTTTAGGGGCATCCGAATGTAGTTGCAATTAGAAAATGCATCCATGAAACCAGGTAGGCCATGCCCTAAGGTTGTGTATACTAGCTAGTCAATTTTAGGCAGTGGTAAGCAATCCTTAGGGCAAGCCGAGTCCAAGTCAATAAAGGTTATGTACATCTCCCACTTTCCAAATTTATTTTTAATTAATACATCATTTAATAATCAATCATGATAGCTTCCCTTATTGATGAAGCCCATTGTCAAGAGCTTCTGCATTTCTACCTTAATTGCTTTGTTCCTTTCTCTCTCTTTTTTTTTTAAAAGGTAATTGTTATGTTCCTTTTTCAAGTGAATATCCTTTCCTGTTGTTACTTGAATAGTTATTTGAGTTCATCCCCAAGTGGTGAGAGATGATCTCTAAATATATTCCAGACATTTCTTCTGGGCTCCAAGCAAAGATGTTTGTGCTATACCCTTAAGGAGCTTACTAGTTGCTCATTTGTCTCCAAGCTCATGGATCCAACCTAGATTTTTCTATATAAAACTACCTTGTCGAGTAGACCTCTTCCAATGTTTCATATGCCCTAATCTCCTCTCTCTAGGGAGAAGGTTCAAGATCCTTAGCAGGTATAGTTTTCTCTTGAATTTTTTTTTTCTCTTCAAGGTTGTAAAGTAGCATATGCTAAAATGACTTGATCTTCTCAAAGTTCCCCAACCCTTGCTTGTAGTTGGAAACTTCATTATTAAGTGGTACATAGGTTAAAGTCACAAACTTTATCTGGTTCAAGCATAGTCTCCTAAGGATCACTTTGCAAGTTGAAGGGCTCTTGACCATAAGAAAGTCCATTATCATTGAGGCCTTACAGGGCTTAATCCTTAAGGAGATATGTAAAGCAGTTGTCCCTTGAGGTTGAATTTTTTCCTTGTAAAGCCTACTAATGGCATTATTACAGACCTCAAGCAATTAGTAGCCATCTTTATCTACAAAAATATCTCCCAGTATAATATGCTTGTTGAAATTCCATTAATGACAAGAACCCTATTTAACTAGTAGGGGGTTGTGATTGTTATTATGACCACCCAAGGTATCATCAAGGCGGTTGCTACAAACTTCCAAGTTCCTACTTAGAGAATAATATCATCAATCCAACTTGTCTAGGTTCTACCTTGAACTTCTTGTAGTAAACGAACTCCAATGATCTTAGACCAAGGCTTTCTTGAGTTGATGTTGCATCTCCTTTTGCTAATAAATATAGAAATCACATGAATGTCTCTATTACTTGGTTTTCTTTTTGGATTTATCTTGTGTTGGTTTCATGGTGTCATGACCCGAAAATTATACATATATGTATATCTATAAAATAAGTCTACTCTGATACAATAATGATAATAACGTCATCATGACTACTCTGATACCAAACTGTAATGCTCTATGTAATACCCTATACATAATCTTTGTAATAACTATACTATAATAACCTGTAATGCCCAAAGTGGCACCAGGTACAACAGTCCTCAAACATATCATAATACTCAGCGGAAGCATCTATATACAAATACATCCAATAACGATACCACAGTTCTAATCATCATCATAATTATACATACATCCCCAAAACCATCTATAATCCATCCTGAATATACACACAAAATACTTTCCTGTACAACACGGTGTCTCATCGTTACTTACCCTGAACAACACTCTTAATTCATGCTGTAGAGAACTCTAAGCCTGGTTACTTGGGTTTCCTGAAACCGTATAAATTATAGGAGTGAGGCACCTCTCAGTAAGACGAAATACATTATTGTCAATGTGTAGCAATATGAGTTTTAGTGTTTCAAATATACATCCATTTCTGACCTTTTTCTCTAACTATGAAATCATGTAAAACTGTATACATACATATAAAGATATATTTCAAAATACATACTTTCCTTTCATATCATACTCTGTCATATAAATATCTTTGTATAAGTAAATACGCATATATGCATAGAAAAACTACCCTGGATGGATAAACTTTTAGCGTCATGAATTAACCCCACATGATCCAGGTTGTGCGACCCGTACACTGGACCTAGCCATGGTTGGCCTAACCAGACTAGGTTTACTGTATTTGTATCTCTATTTGTATCTATAACTATGAGTATGATTTTCCTACCCAACTAGTCTAGGCTCCAGCGGCTAATGTTACACTTCAATGGCAAAATCGACTATGCCACTAACACTCTATCTGAGAAGTGTGGTTGCACTAACAATTGTGAAGCTATGGTACTATGCTTAGCTATGGTCCATCCGGGTTTTAAAACCATATAATGTGATTTCTAAAACAAGAAAATAACATGATTTCATATATACATTTATGTATAAAATTGTCATACTGTAAATCTGTATAAAATCACTATAATACTGTAACTCTGTATAAAAATATTGTACTGTAGTTCTATATAGAATACTGTCATTTTGTAATTCTGTATCAAATGTTGTACTGTAGTTCTATATAGAACGCTGTCATTCTGTAATTCTTTATAAAAACTATACTGCAGTTCTATATAGAACGCCATAATTATGTATGAAAATTGTACTATAGTTCTACATATAACGCTATATCTTTGTATAGAATACTGCATAAAACTCTGTCACACTATAACTTTATTTAAAGCACAATCATACTATATTATTGTATGAAATCATACTTCTGTATATATATATACTTTTCCATAAAAACTGACAAATTTACTTATACATACATTCAAACTCATGCCACACAGATAGAGTAATACTTTATACTATACTTTTTTCTGCTGAAAATATTGATATAACTATCTCTAGGGTTTTACTCAACCCGATAACCCAACTTTCTCAAAATACACACACACACACACATATATATATATATTCCATAAAAACTGACAAATTTACTTATACATACATTCAAACTCATGCCATACAGCTTGAGTAATACTTTATACTATATTTTTCTGCTGAAAATATTGATATAACTATCTCTAGGGTTTTACTCAACCCGATAACCCAACTTTCTCAAAACACGCACATGCACACACGCACGCACGCACGCACACACACACACACACACACACACACACATATATATATATATATATATATATGTCATTTCAAAATTTCCATTTCCATATGTCTATATACTCAGGAAAACTCATATATCATTTCTGAAGTTACATACTATAATTTAATTAGTTAATAAAAATTCCTAACATAATCTATTCCCCTTACCTGCTTACTGAGAATATGCATGCAGGGATGCTAAAACGATGCCTACGGCGATCGGAGCTCAAAACCCTCAGCTCAGTTTTGAGATAATAACTACTTTAACCTTCCTAGTCCCGCACACTCCCATTAATCAGTCAAACTCCTAAAAATAATTGACTAATTCATCTTTGTTACCTCAACCTTGGAGTGGTGCCTAAGATCCCCAAATAACAAATTTGCTCTGATTAAACTATGGAGAAACGATGTCGAGACCTCGAAATAATATTTTTTTTTCTTCGATCCGAGCTTAAATCAGGTGAGAAATCGAAGAGAGAGAGAGAGAGAGAGAGAGAGAGAGAGAGAGAGAGAGAGAGAGAGAGAGAGAGAGGATTTTCTTTATCTAAAAAAAATGACTTGTATGCTATATATAGGCCTTTGACTTGGAGCAAAACCGTCGACAGTTTCCTTTGAAATCGTTGATGGTTTGGCTTTTAACCAACTCCGTTTTCACTGTTTTACGCTTACCTACCCGCAGTAACTCAAAACAGTCGATGGTTTTCTACGCTCCCACCAAACCATCGACGATTTGGTCTACATCAAATCAATTTCCCTATTTTTAATGTTTTTCTTATTATTTCTATTTTTCAGATCTCTACATCCTCCCCTCCATATAAAAATTTCGTACTCGAAATTTGCTATCTATCACTGATACCAGCATTTGAGGAAAATCACTGAAATTTTATTAATTACTCTCACTTATGGCGGATGAATACCGTGGTTACAATAGAGGGTCCTGAGAGATTACAATTAATCACATAGATAAAAAAAATTCTCCCAAAACCGTTCATAACCAAAACCAAAAACACTAACCTATAACTAACTACCCTATATTGTACAAGTCAGTAAACAAAAATAGTCATTTACCTTAACCCTTACTAGTTCAACGCTAGGCTTCGCTAAATAGGTGTGGATATTTCTGACACATTTTCTCCTCTAATTCCTATAAAACTTCTTCAACTGCATGATTGCGCTAGAATAATTTTACCAATGGAATCCTTTTTGTGCATAATTCTTGTACCTTTCGGTCCAAAATCTGAATTGGAACTTCTTCATATGACAGGGTATCCTTAAGTTCCAATGATTTATAACTGATCACATGTGAAGGATTTGGTGTAGTAACCCGAACAAAAATAAAATAAAATAATAAATAAATAAATATAATAATAAATATCTTGGAGGAGATATTTTTAGATATTTATATATAAATATCTTGGAGGAGATATTTTAGTTACTTAAGAGTTAAGTTATGTATTTTTTTTTTTTATGTAACTCTCTCTCTCTCTCAGTTCGATCGTTCGCTGATCGTTACCCGTTTCAACGATCAAAAGTTACCACGAGAATCAGGGCATGAATATTTACAAGCCTAGCAGAGTGGATTCTCGAACTCGGGAAAAAATTAGGGTTCAATTTTCAAGCGTCTCGGGTAATTTTTCAAGAAATAGGTAAAGGGGTCTAGTTAAGTCGGTTTTTTAATGATTTTGAACTGTACGAAATGTTTATGGAGTAAGTGTATTTATGTTTTCAGTTGAGGTTTCAAAAACCGACCATTCAAAAGGCCATTTTTCAAACCTAGGATATATGGTATCCTACTTTAAGTACAAATGAACGATGAGAAGGCCGGTTTTATGTTTTTAAACCATAAATACTATGTTTTTAAACCATAAATACTATGTTTTCATGGTTGCCCATAGGTTATGTTTAAAGTACAGGAGATTGTGTGGCAGGTTAATAGTATGTATGTATTATGTTATAACCGAAATGATGAATATTCGTAAAATACTAAACTATTTACAAAATAGACTAGAACTGCTTGTGAAAATACATGATGATGTATATGGTCGTAAGGGTCATGTATATGTTTAACGGCTGTGAGCCGGGTATGAATGCGATTTGGGTTGTAGTTGATAGATTGACAAAAACATCCCATTTTGTCCTAGTGAAAGTCAGTTATTCCATGAATAGGCTGGCAAAGCTATATGTACAGAAGATTGTACGACTCCACGACATCCCGATTTCTATCAGTTCAGATTGCAACCCACGATTTACCTCTCATTTTTGGAACAGTTTGCAGGATGCTTTGGGATCGCAACTAACATTCAGTACTGCATTCCACCCACAGACAAATGGTCAGTCAGAGAGGACTATCCAGATATTAGAAGATATGTTACGAGCGTGCGTACTATATTTTGGTAGCAGTTGGATTAGATATCTACCATTGGTTGAGTTCGCCTACAACAATAGTTATCAGGCCAGTATAGAGATGGCACCATATGAGACTTTGCATGGTCGCCAGTATCGGTCTTCGTTATACTGGGATGAGGTGGGCGAGTGGCAGATTTTGGGACCGGAACTAATTCAGCAAACCTATGCAAAGTTCGAGCTTATCAGGGAGAGGATCAGAGCAGCTCAGAATCGGAAGAAGAGCTACGCAGATACACGCCAAAGAGAGCTAGAGTTCGAGGTAGGTGATGTTATATTCTTAAGAAATGCTTCGATGAAAAGAGTGAGGAGGTTTGGTAGGGTGGGCAAGCCAAGCCCTAGGTATGTCAGGCCATTTGAGATTCTGGAAAGAGTCGGTTCAGTGGTGTACATGATAGCATTACCTCTCGCATTGTCTAGGATGCACAACGTGTTCCACGTGTCCATGCTTAGGAGGTATATACCAGATCCTTCGCATGCGATTAGTTACGAGTCATTTGAACTTGGGAACACGTTCATATATGAGGAGATACCAGTTCAAATCCTAGATAATAGAGAGCAGGAGTTACGTACGAAAAATATTCCTTTAGTAAAAGTATTGTGGCGTAATCACGTAGTAGAGGAAATTTTATGGGAGTTAGAATCAGAGATATATCATAAGTATCCTCATCTTTTTAGAGACGCTCAGTGCTAGTCAGATAAGTAGAGCAGTAGGTAAGTGGTTTTATGTATGTATGTTTTGTTCATGTTTAGAGTATGTATGGTCTCCGAGAGAGTTTTGTATGAATATTAAAATCTCTTGAGACATGGTATGTAACCGTGGTATTCCTCTGCCATAAGTAAGGGTAGGTAATAAACTTGGGACGGGGCTATTATGGGGGTAGCCACTGGCTCTTACTAAAGTCGGCCCAGCATATCAGTAGTAATCTAGTGGATGTAATGGGAGTCAGTCAGCAAATTCCGAGGACAAAATTTTTATAGGGAGGGGAGAATGTAGTAAACCGAAAATAAAATAATATAAAATAAAATAATAAATAAATAAATAAATATAATAATAAATATCTTGGAGGAGATATTTTTAGATATTTATATATAAATATCTTGGAGGAGATATTTTAGTTACTTAAGAGTTAAGTTATGTATTTTTTTATATAACTTTCTCTCTCTCTCTCTCTCTCTCTCTCTCTCTCTCTCACTTCAATCTTTCGCTGATCATTGCAAGTTTCAACGATCGGAAGTTACCACAAGGATCAAGGAGTGAATATTTACAAGTCTAGCAGAGTGGATTCTCGAACTCGGGAAAAAGCCAGGGTTCAGTTTTCGAGCGTCTTAGGTTATTTTTTAGGAAATAAGTAAGGGGATCTAGTTAAGTCAGCTTTTTAATGATTTTGAATTGTATGAAATGTTTATGAAGTAAGTGTATTTATGTTTTCAATTGAGGTTTCAAAAATCGACCGTTCAAAAGGTCATTTTTCAAACCTAGGATATATGGTATCCTACTTTAAATACAAATAAATGGTGGGAAGGCCGGTTTTATGTTTTTAAACCATAAATACTATGTTTTCATGGTTGCCTACGGGTTATGTTTAAAGTTTAGGAGATTGTGTGGCAGGTGAATAGTATGTATGTATTATGTTATAACCGAAATGATGTATGTTTGTGAAATACTGAACTATTTGCGAAATATACTGGAACTGCTTGTGAAAATACAAGATGATGTTTACGGTCGTGAGGGCTAGGTATATGTTTAACGGTTGTGAGCTAAGTATGATACGATGGCCGAGGGCTGGAAGTCACATCTCAGGTTTTATATGAAATGATTATAAAATATGGTTTTATTACTTAAATTACACAATATGCTTTAGGAACCCTGATAGACCATTATGTCAGGAGCACAATACTGTTGTTAGGATTTATATATGTGACCATGTGCGCCACACTGTATTGCAAGAGTGGTGTGGTGGTTTATGACGATTAGCCTTGGTAGAGGGTGTACTATACTTAGAAGGCTGAACTTTCAGGAACGGTAGGGCAATCGAGGCACGCAAGTACGTTGCGGATGCCTGCATAGTCGAAGTTATGATGCTGATGAATGTTGAATTTGTCTGGGTTGATCACCCCAAGCTTAGTCCAAGCTTTGGGCAACACAACCCTCATCACGGGGGTTTATACATGACGTTAGTCCTAGGAGGTATCTTTTATGCATATCCGTACATTTATGTAAATGATGACGTTATGAAATGAATGAAGTGTTTATGTCAGGAAAATAGAACGAGTATTTCCAACTGTATATGTATGTATGATGTTAAGACAGCTATTTTTGGTTATATGAAGAATGAATGTTTTCTATAAGCACTAAAAGCATGCTGCCCACACACTAATATTAACTTGATCACCCTTACTAAGAAGTGTCTCACCCCAATATACAAATCATCTTTTCAGGAAACTACAGGTATTGTGCTTAGTACGATCAGGGGGTGAAAGTTAGATTAGTTCCTTTTTTAGAGTGTCTGTAAGAACTTTGGCATATGTAAGTTATGATGTTAGGCTCAGGGCTTGTTTTATGGTCGTATGGACCGAACTAGTTGTCCAATTTTGGTTGAATTATAATACGGATGCATGGAAACCTTTATGTATAAACGAACTTAGAACTCTGGTAATGTATGTATGGAGAATGTTTCATTACTTCCACTACATTATTGTTAAATGATTATGGTATCAGGTACGCATACGTCACTTTAGTAGCATCCCGGGCCCACTTGGCGGGTCGGGGCGTTACAGGTGGTATCAGAGCCTAGGTTTGCTAGGTTCTGCAGACTTTGTTAGTGATAATTACCAGAGTATAGGTTGAGATAAGTTAAGGATAAGAATGGGTAAGTTAGGTCGAGCTTTAGTCTAGGAGTTTTGGGAGGATGATCTTTCGACGGTCTTCTATGCTTTTCCTGGAATGACGGTTTTAGGAAAACCATGGTAAATCCATCGATTGTTTTGGTTATAGATTGAAGGATTGGGGCTCGAAAATTTAGCTTGGGAACGATAGGATGGAAAAGTATGCATGCAGTGTTAGCGTTATGATTAGGGACCCATACCTTGGCAGTTCTGCAGTTAAAGTGCATAAATGATTTCCTTTAACTGTAAACTCATATGTTATGTTATTTAGTCATTCCATATTTGCATTAACCAAGATAAATGTGGAATTTCTAAGTCGGGTTCTATCCTATCTTCAAGATGAATCCCAGGGGAAAGGAAGTTATGAAAAGAGAGGACAATCATGTAGATACCTTTAGCAGTGATGATGTTGAGGCCTTGGCTATGTTGTGTAGTAAAGCACGGCAGGCTAGGAAAGAAACTCGAAGGAATTTTTAGGAACGGAGTCAGCTAGCGGCTAATAGAGGCTGCACATTCTAACAGTTTTCTTGGATGAATTCACCGGCATTCTCGGGAGGACCAAACCCGATTGCGGTGAAAGACTGGATTGAGGAGATGGAGGAACTGTTGGATGTGCTAGAATACACAGAGGAGCAGAAGGTCCGATTTGCTGCCTTGAAACTATTGAGGAGGCAAAGAGGTGGTGGAGATCGGCTAGGCTGGTAGAATGCCGGCTAGGGATCCATGATCGTTCAGCCAAGTATCTGTTACTTGGAGCTGTTTCAGGGAGATCTTCTTTAGTAGATATTTCCCTATTACCACTCAGGAGATAAAGGTAAAGGAGTTCGTAGGCCTAACCCAGGGATCCATGACCGTTCAGCAGTATGTGGCCCGATTTGTGGAGCTATCCCAATTTGCTCCATATATGGTCCTGGATGAGCCGAAGAAGGCTCAAATGTTTGAGAGAAGGTTAAGGCAGGTGATATGTGCGCAGGTAGTGGCGTTATTGGTTCAAAGCTTTACTAAGCTGGTGGACAGGGCTATGGCTGCAGAGGCCATTATTCGGGAAGGGGAGAGAGAGGCAAACCAGAAGAAAAGGCCCTTATCTTATGGGTCTCAGGTTAGCTCTAATTAGAGTACGTGGAAGCGGCCCAATAATTTTATGGGTCCATGGCAAGAGTTAGGGTCTCAAGTTTCTCAGGGGAGCTCTCCGAGTGCCACTTGTCCTAGATGCCATAAGAATCATTTGAGCGAGTGTAAGGTGAGAACAGTTGTCTGCTACTAGTGTGGAGTAGCAGGGCATCAGGTGTGGGACTGTCGTGCAATGCTGAAGTACCCATCTCAGTTACAGTAGTATGGGAGAGGGAACCAGACACCTTGAGGGGTTCACTAGGGGAATACAGCCCAGGCACGAGTGTATTCTATGACGTCAGGTGATGCCGAGCACGCAGGAGATGTTGTTACAGGTATTATTTATGTGCTTTCCCATAAAGCTGTTATACTTGTTGATTTAGGTGCAACCCACTCATTTGTATCTAGGAGGTTTGTTAAAGTATGTGAAATAGAGACTCAACCATTAGAATTTGAGTTAAGTGTGGACACACCGACAGGGTTGGCTGTTGTATGCAGTAAAGTGATTAAGGACTATCCAGTAGAAATTTAGGAGAGAAAGCTACCTGCTAGTCTAATCGTATTCAATATACATGGATTTGACTTTATTCTAGGGATGGATTGGCTAGCATCCAGCTACACAAGCATAGACTATTATAGGAAGTAGGTAGTAATCAAACCCCCAGGGGGGTAGGAGTTTAGATTTATAGGGTTGTGTGTGCGTTTTGCACCACAGATCCTTTTGGCGATTCAAGCAAGGAGATTTCTCCAGGAGGGTTGCCAAGGGTACATTGCATATGTGAAAGAAGCACCAAAGGAACGACAAAAACTGGAGGATATCCCAGCGATAAGGGAGTTCTTAGATGTGTTTTCGGAGGACATACTGGGATTATCTCCTAACCATAAAGTAGAGTTCGCCATTGAGTTTACTCCAGGGACGGCGCCAATTTCCAAGGTTCCATACCAAATGGCTTCGACTGAATTGAAAGAGCTAAATGAGCAAATACAGGAACTTTTGGATAATGGTTTTATCAGACCGAGCATATCACCCTAGGAAGCGCCGGTATTGTTCGTAAAGAAGAAAGATGGGTCGATGAGGATGTGCATCGACTATAGAGAGATTAATAAGGTAACCGTAAAGAATAAATACCCATTACACGTATTGATAACATGTTTGACCAGCTGAAGGGTACTCAGGTTTTCTTTAAGATCGATTTGCGATCCAGGTATCATCAGTTGGAAGTGAAGTCAGAGGATGTGTCGAAGATAGCCTTTCGAACTCAGTATGGCCATTATGAATTTTTGGTTATGTCGTTTGGTTTGACGAATGCACCTGCAGCATTCATGGAATTGATGAATAGGGTGTTCCATGCATACTTAGACCAGTCCGTGGTGGTGTTCATTGATGACATTCTGATTTATTCGAGGAGTTCTATAGAGCATGAGGCTCATTTTAGGCTAGTACTTCAAGTACTTATATAGAAGAGGTTATTTGCTAAATTTAAGAAATGTGAATTCTGGCTAGAACAGGTTGCATTTCTAGGACATGTGGTGTCCAAGGAAGGAATATCAGTAGAGTCGGGCAAAGTAGAGGCAGTAGTAAACTAGGCAAGACTGAAGAACATACATGAGATTAGAAGTTTCTTGGGTCTGGTAGGATACTATCACCGATTTATTAAGGGTTTTTCTAGGCTGTCAGGTCCTTTGACACAACTTATGAAAAAGAACAGCTAATTTGACTAGACTAGTGAGTGTGAGCAAAGTTTTTAGGAGTTGAAGCAACGTCTAGTCACAGCCCCAGTGTTGACCATTCCATCAGGGGATGGTGATTACGTGATTTATAGTGACGCATCCCAGAAAGGGATCGGGTGTGTTTTGATGCAACAGGGTAAAGTTATCGTTTATGCTTCTCGCCAACTCAAGGAGTACGAGAAGAACTACCCTACGCATGAGTTAGAGTTAGTAGCCGTGGTTTTTACATTAATGATCTGGCTACACTTCCTATACGGTGAAAGGTGCAAGATCTTTACGGATCATAAGAGCCTCAAATACTTCTTCTCCTAGAAGGAGTTGAATATGAGTCAACGCAAATGGCTTGAGTTGATTAAAGACTATGACTGCTCCATTAGTTACCACCCAAGGAAAGCTAATGTGGTAGCTAATGTATTGAGTCGGAAGTCAGTGAGTATGTCGATTTTAACAATTATGGTATAACATCAAATCATGATGGCTCTAGAGAGGCTGGGAGTGGAGTTGGTGGAGAAGGATCCACGGGCATTCATTGCAAGTTTAGTTATTCAACCAACTTTGTAGGAGAGAAACAAAGTTGCTCAAAAGGAAGATGTAGAACTAGTAGAGGTTATGGAAGGGGTTTAGGAAGGTTTAGAGCTGGATTTCAATATTTCAGATGATGGGGTATTGGGATTCCATTCCAAGATTTGCGTACCAAATGATGCCAAGATTAAGAGGGTCATTCTAGGGGAGGCACATCGTTCGCTTTACACAGTACATTTGGGGAGTACAAAGATGTACATGGATCTTCGAAAATCTTTCTAGTGGTCTAACATGAAAAGAGAGATTGCGCATTTTGTAGAGTAGTGCCTGACATGTCAGCAGATTACGGCAGAACACCAGAGGCTAGCGGGACCATTGCAACTACTCCTTATTCCTAAATGGAAGTGAGAGCACATCTCCATGGATTTTGTCATGCGGTTGCCATCGACACTCCACAGACAAAATGCGATTTGGTTTGTGGTTGATAGATGACGAAAACTTCTCATTTCGTCCCAGTGAAAGTCAGTTATTCCATGAATAGGCTGGCAGAGCTATATGTACAAGAGATTGTATGACTCCACAGCATCCTGATTTCTAACATTTCAGATTGAGACCCATGATTTACCTCTCGTTTCTAGAAGAGTTTGCATGATGCTTTGGGATCATAGCTCACATTCAGTACTGCATTCCACCCACAAACAGATGGTCAGTCAGAGAGGACTATCCAGATATCAGAATAGGGTGTGCGTACTGAATTTTGGTAGCAGTTGGATTAGATATCTGCCATTGGTTAAGTTTGCCTACAACAACAGTTTTCAAGACAATATAGAGATGGCGCCATAAGAGGCTTTGTATGGTTTCCAGTATCGGTCTTCGTTATACTGGGATGAGGTGCGCGAGTGGCAGATTTTGGGACCAGAACTAATTCAGCAAACCTCTGCAAAGGTTGAGCTTATCAGGGAGAGCATTAGAGCAGCTCAGAATCAGAAGAAGAGCTATGCGAATACATGCCAACAAAAGCTAGAGTTCAAGGTAGGTGATGCTATATTCTTGAGAATTGCTTCGACGAAAGGAGTGAGGAGATTTGGTTGGAAGGGCAAGCTGAGTCCTAGGTATGTCGTGCCATTCGAGATTCTGGAAAGAGTCGGTTTGGTGGCGTATAGGATAGAATTACCTCTCGCATTGTCTAGGATTCACAATGTGTTTCACGTGTCCATACTTAGGAGATATATACCAGATCCTTCACATGTGATCAGTTATGAGTTGTTGGAACTCAGGGACATGTTAATATATAAGGAGATACCAGTTCAGATCCTAGATCATAGAGAGTAGGAGTTACATATGAAAAATATTCCTCTAGTAATAGTATTGTGGCGTAATCATGCAGTAAAGGAAGCCTCATGGGAGTTAGATTCAAAGATACGTCAAAAGTATCCACATCCTTTTAGAGACGCTAAAAGCTAGTTAGATAAGTAGAGCAGTAGGTAAGTGGTTTTATGTATGTATGTTTTGTTCATGTTTAGAGTATGTATGGTCTCCATGAGAGTTTTGTATCAATATTATAATCTCCTAAGACATGGTATGTAACCACAATATTCCTTCGCCATTAGTGAGGTTAGGTAATAAACTTGGGATAGGGCTACTATGTGGGTAGCCACCGGATCTTACTAAAGTCGGCCCAAAATATCAGTAGTAATCCAGTGGATGTAATGGGAGTCAGTTAACAAATTTTGAGGACAAAATTTTTATAGGGAGGAGAGAATGTAGTAACTCGAAAAAAAATAAAATAAAATAAAATAAAATAAATATAATAATAAGTATCTTGGAGGAGATATTTTAGTTACTTAAGAGCTATGTTATGTATTTTTTTTATATAACTCTCTCTTTCTCTCTCTCTCTCTCTCTCTAGAACCCACGCCCACTCTCTCTCTCTCTCTCTCTCTCTCTCTCTCTCACTTCAAACCTTCGCCGATCATTGCCCGTTTTAATGATCGGAAGTTACCACGAGGATCAGGAAGTGAATATCTACAAGTCTAGCAGAGTGGATTCTCGAACTTAGGAAAAAGCTAGGGTTCGATTTTCAAGCGTCACAAGTTGTTTTTTAGGAAATAGGTAAGGGGATCTAGTTAAGTCAGCTTTTAAATGATTTTGAACTGTACGAAATGTTTATGGAGTAAATGTATTTATGTTTTTAGTTGAAATTTCAAAAACCGTCCGTTCAAAAGGTCATTTTTCAAACCTAGGATATATGGTATCCTACTTTAAATACAAATAAATGGTGGGAAGGCCGGTTTTATGTTTTTAAACCATAAATACTATGTTTTCATGGTTGCCTACGGGTTATGTTTAAAGTTTAGGAGATTGTGTGGCAGGTCAATAGTATGTATGTATTATGTTATAACTGAAATGATGAATGTTTGTGAAATACTGAACTGTTTACGAAATATACTGGAATTGCTTTTGAAAATACAAGATGATGTTTACGTCTGTGAGGGCTAGGTACATGTTTAACGGTTGTGAGCTGGGTATGATATGATGGCCGAGGGTTGGAAGTTACATGTTAGGTTTTATATGAAATGATTATGAACTATGGTTTTATTACTTAAATTACACGATATGCTTTGGAACCCTGATGGACCATTATGTCAGGAGCATGGTACCGTTGTTAGGATTTATATATGTGACCATGTGTGCCACACTGTACTGTGAGAGTGATGTGGTGGTCTATGCCGATTAGCCACAGTAGAGGGTGTACGATACCTGGAAGGTCAGACTTTTAGGACACGGTAGGGTAATTGGGGCACGCAAGTACATTGTGGATGCCTACATAGTCGAAGTTATGATGTGGATGAATGTTGACTTTGTACTGGGTTGATCACCTCAGGCTTAGTCCAGCTTTCGGGCACCATAACCCTAACCACAGGGGTTTATACATGGCGTTAGTCCAGGAGGTGTCTTTTATGAATATTTGTACATTTATGTAAATGATGATGTTATGAAATGAATGAAGTGTTTATGTAAGGAAAACGAAATGAGTATTTCCAACTGTATATGTATGTATGATGTTAAGACAGCTATTTTCGATTATATGAAGAATGAATGTTTTCTGTAAGCACTGAAAGCATGCTGCCCACACACTAATATTAACTTGATCACCCTTACTAAGAAGTGTCTCACCCCAATATACAAATCATCTTTTCAGGAAACTACAGGTATTGTGCTTAGTACGATCAGGGGGTGAAAGTTATATTAGTTCCTTTTTATGAGTGTATGTAAGAACTCTGGCGTATGTAAGTTATGTTGTCAGGCTCGGGGCTTGTATTATGGTTGTATGGACCGAACTAGTTGTCTAGTTTTGGTCAGATTGTAATATGGATGCATGGAAACCTTTATGTATGTACGAACTTAGAACTCTGGTAATGTATTTATGGAGAATGTTTCATTACTTCTGCTGCATTATTATTAAATGATTTTGATATCAGGTACGTGGACGTCACTTTAGTAGCACCCCGGGCTCACGTGGTGGGTCGGGGCGTTACACTTGGAACGTATTTCCGCAACATATCATGGATCCTAAATAGTGCCAGGGGTAGCGCTAACCTATAGGCAACTAGACCAACTCTTTGCAATATCTCAAATGACCCAATATATCTAAGGCTTTGCTTACCATTTTTTCCAAATCTCATAACTCCTTTCTTGGGCGCAACTTTTAAGAATACATAATCCCCCATACCAAACTCTAGCTCTCGTCAGTGGGTGTCAACATAACTTTTTTGTCGACTTTGAGCCGTTTTGATTCTGTCTCGGATGAGCCCGATTTTCTTAGAAATTTACAAAACAATCTCTAGCCCAAAACCCGCCTTTCACCAATTTCATCCCAATATAACGGAGATCGGCACCTACGACCATATAACGCTTCATACGGTGCCATCCCAATGCTGGTCTGGTAGCTGTTATTATAAGCAAACTCAACTAGTGGCAAATACTAGATCCAACTACCTCCAAAATCCAACACACAAGCCCGCAACATATCTTCCATTATCTGTATGTTCCTCTCTATCTGTCTATCGATTTGAGGATGAAATGTTGTATTGAATGTTAGCTGAGAACCCAAAGCTCTTTGTAAACTATTCTAGAATTGAGATGTGAACCGTGGGTCCCGATAATAAACGATGGACACTGGCACGCTATGCAGTCTGACTATCTCCTGTATATATAGCTTTGCCAATTCACTCATGGAGTAGTTAACTCGAATGGGAAGATGGGCAGTCTTTGTCAATCGGTCAACAACTACCCAAATGGCGTCTTGTCCCTGAAGTGCCGGTGGTAGCCCTGTGACAAAATCCATAGAAATATGCTCCCACTACCATTCGGGGATGTGAAGTGGTTGCAACAGTCTCGCCAATCGCTAGTGCTCAGCCTTCACCTGCTGGCATGTCAAGCACTGATCTACATATCGAGCAATTCTCTCTTCATATTGCTCCACCAGAAGGATTCCCGCAAGTCTCTATACATTTTCGTACTTTCTGGATGTACCGTATATAGGGAAGGATGCGCCTCTTCCAAAATAGTCCTTTTAATTTCAGCATCATCAGGTACGCATAACCTGGTATGAAACCTTAAAGCTCCCTCATCTGAAATATTAAAATTTGCTCCCTATCCACTATGCACTTTATCCCTAATCTTTACCAATTCTACATCTTACATTTGAGAAATATTAATCCTCTCCAGTAAAGTGGGATGAAGTATCAGATTAGCAATAAATTCTTGGTGATTACCCTCTGTTGACCTTATAGGTCACGCCCAATTTTGATAATGACAAATACTCATTCTATCTAATGGGTGTTTGAGGTTATGTGCAGGAACTAAAATTGACAGATCTTAATGCACATAGAAGAAAGTGAAGAGTGAAGACCCAATTTTTTATGTTGTAATATATTTCATTTATGTAAAGGGTTTGTAATAGTAATTAGGGCTTTTGGTTTGTAATAAACACACACACATCATATGCATGATCTAATACGTAAGCTCAAACCAAAACATAACAGAAACAGGACTTAGAAAAGATGCTAGGACACTCACACACTCACTTGTATGTGTTATATTTTTGAATAAGGTGCTGGTTGGATGAAACAGGACCGAAATGCACAAAATGTGCACACTTGGTAAACCGGAACTCCATGTTTATTTTTCCCCCGGTCAACCAAACCTGGTCTAGGTCAACAGGTTGACCACAACCTGGTCGACCGAACTCCTGTAGTTCAATTGGCCCCGATCGACCAAACCTCCTAGGAAGTCAACATTTTGACCTGTTGGTCGAATGAGAACTTTTTGTATTCCACCAACCTGGTCGACCGAGTTCCTATGTGTGGGAACCTAACGGTTTGGTCGACCGACCAGTTTAGTTCAAATTGACCCTGGTTGACCGAACCTCGTAAATATGGAAAAATCGCCTTCAGACATACATGTCCGATCAACCGAACGGGCAGTTCAATTTTTGGCCAAGTCGACCAAACCCAAAGAACTTGGGTCAACCGAACTTGTCTTGGTTGACCGGTGCTCTCGGGTTGGACTTATTTTTTTACCGTGGTTAACTCAGTAAAAAAGGTTTAAAATAATTAAATAATGTTAAAACTTTCCTAATTATTCCAACCATGTCCCTAACAATTATAATTCAGGGGTAGTCTATATATACCCATTCATTTGGAATGATTAGCAACTTAATTAGCAAACTTGATTAAAAATTCTCTCTCAAGCTCAAAATTCCTACTACTCATTTTTACACTCCATTCACTCACTTTTACCCTCTCTCATTGTAAAAACTCTTCGTAAGTTTAGTTTAAGTGATTGTTTGAAAGACTTGCTCTCTTTGATTTCCTTGTGTGATAGGATTTTCGTGAGAGCCAAACCTAAGTTTTCTTAGGGGACTTTATTGATAAGTCTCTCCTAAGAAGACTTGCATTAAATTTATGAGTATTGCATATTCGTTACAATATATTGGGAAGTTTGTGTTTGTCTTTGGATTGCAAAAACTATTTCAAAACATTTACAAATATCTTAAGTGATTTATCTTGACATAGCTTTGAAAAGATATTTGTTTATCTGATATTAATCTTTGTTGCAATAGTCATTGACTTACATATCATTTGCTGAACACAAAGATTAAATATCTATTGCAAACCAAGCATACACATTATTTGATATTTGCACGATTGAGATATTCTGTTGATTGGAATATTTGAGACTTGATTGACATCTTTGTTTGAGCACGTTGATTTAATTTCTTGTGATACAAAGATTACACTAGTTTGCACTCTCACTCACTGATTACATTGATAGTAAATATATTTGAGAGTTGATATATTAAACTACTTTGAGCTTACATATTAAATCATTTTGTGGTGTATGTGATTTAGCGTATCTGGGTACATATCTGCTTTACATGAAAGCATAATCACTGTACCTATATTCTTTTATTGTGAAATCTAAGTGTTTCTAGGCGTGGCTTGAAGGGGTGGTAATCGAGCCCGGTAAGGATTGGTTGTAAAGGTTAAGGTCAGCCCTATGCTAATTGACCTGATTTGTTTAGGTGCCGCTCCACCCGTTTAAGTAAGCAGTTATAGTGGTAATCTTTATGCTTGTTAGCCAAGGTGGGGACGTAGGCAATTGGCCAAACCTCCATAACATTTCTGCATGTCACTTTTACTTTACTGCTTTCTGGTGTATGTGTTCTTAATTAAATTGGTTTATTTAATTTGTGGTATATATTTATATTACTTACACTAGATTGACCATAGGGTTGTGAATATACTATTGCTAGGATATTTACCTAGGGATTAAATTTTAAAAATACCAATTCACCCCCCCTCTTGGGATCACGGTAAAGCTAACAATTGGTATCAAAGCCATGTAGCATAGACTAGCTGTTATTTTACAAAAGATCACATATGGCTCATAGCCCCGTGACCCCTTTCCCTGAGGGACCATCTTCCACACAACCTCCTATTTTTGGTGGTGTTAATTATACCTTTTGGAAATAGAGGATGCACATCTACCTTCAGAATATTGATTGGAAGGTGTGGAGGATTGTTTTTAAGGGAAATTATGTCCCTATGAAAACTGAGGGTGCAATCAGGGTTTCTAAGACTGAGGATGAATATGATGATGATGATATGAAAGTTGTTAGTCTAAATGCCACTGCTATGAATATTTTGTACTGTAGTCTTAATGTAAATGAATTTAACAAAATTATGGCATGTTCCAGCAAAAGAAATATAAGATAAGTTAGAGGTCACATATGAGGGTACCAGGGATGTGAAAGATAGTAGGATAGACATGTTGACTAGTGAGTATGAGGCCTTTAGGATGAATGTAGGTGAGTCCATTCAGAGCATGTACACTAGATTCACCACATTGTAAACTCATTGCATGCATTAGGAAAGACCTATCCCACATATGAGATGATTAGGAAGATCCTTAGAGGTGTACCTCCTGTTTGGGAAGCCAAGGCCACGGCCATTACTAAGGGTAGAGACCTTAAGGCCATGACTTAAGATGAATTGATAGGTTCCCTGATTACCTATGAATTAGCCATAAATGAGAGACTTAATGAGCATAATAGGGCTAAGAAAGTGACTGCATTAAAAACCTCCACAAACTCATCTAGTGAATGCAACAAACCCGATACTAATGATGACATGGCAATGCTAACTAGAAAGTTTAGCAGGTTTTTCAAGAAGAATTGAAAGTCATATAGAAAATATAGGGAGTTTACATCTAAGAAGGGAGAGTCTAGCAAAAGAAAAGAAAATTCAAATGCTCCCACCTGTTATAACTGCAACAAAGTTGGGCACAGCAAGCCTGACTGCCCACTACTGAAAAAGGAGGCTAAGAAAAAGAAGAAAGCCATGAAGGCTGGGACATCATGGGACAAACTAAGTAGTAGTGAATCAGAATCAGACCACAGCAATTCAGAGGTCGCTAATATTTGCTTGATGGCACACGATGATAAGGTATCGTCTTTTAGTTCGTTATCTTCATATTATTCATCTGATGATTGTGATTCTGATTGCATGCTTACATTTAGAGAGTTACAATTTGAATATATTTATGTATCTAAACTATTAGGTAAAATGACCAAAAAAAAAAAAAAATGATGATTTGAAAAAGAAATGTGAAAAATTGGTCAAAATTTTTTAATATTGCAAAAACTTCTCATGCTTCTATTTTAAAATAAAAAGATGTTGTTATTGTTGAGTTTGAGAGGAAATTGGAGGATAACTCAAAATTTGTTTTTAAATTCACCGAGGGTAAACGCAATTTTGAAAAACTACTTGGTGCCCAAAGAAATTCCTTAAGTAAAGAGGGTCTTGGTTTTAATGGAATTGAAAATGTTAGACGACCTAATCTTTACTTAGGACATTTTACACGTGAGTCAAAGTCTCATGTTCCTCATAAAGATCCTAAGTGTAGAATAAGATGTTTTAAATATAAAAAAATTGGTCATATTCAATTTGATTGTCCACTTAGGAATAAGCGTGCTAGAATTAGGAAAGTATTGGTAGTTAAAGGCGATCCTGCTACTAACCCCCATGGACCCAACAAAATTTGGGGACCAGCATCAGTTACATAGCTTATTTTGCAGGTATGCCTATGATCATCATCCTCCAAGGACAGGTGGTACTTGGATAGTGGGTGCTCATAGTACATGACTGGTGACAAGGGAAAATTAACTTCAATCATTCCCAAGGATGGAGGCTATGTGACATTTGGGGACAATGCAAAAGGTCGCATCATTGGGGTAGGTAAGGTTGGTAAGAATTTCTCTCTTACTATTGATAATGTTTTATTGGTTGATGGGCTGAAGCATAATATACTAAGTATAAGTCAATTGTGTGACATAGGATATAAAGTATCTTTTAAAAATGATAAATGCATAGTAGTAAACAAATAAGATCACAAAGTGCTTTTTACTGCCGATCGCTATGAAAATGTTTATACTACTTCTCTTGATAAATTAGCTTCACAACAAGTAACATGCTTTTTTGCTATAAATGAAGCTAGTTGGTTATGGCATAGGTGCTTAGGACACGCAAGCATGGATTTATTGTCAAAACTTGTAAGAAAAAAGTTAGTAAAAGGCTTGCCTAAAATGTCATTTGTAAAAGATAAAATTTGTGATGCATGTCAAATGGGTAAGCAAACAAAATCTAGTTTTAAGAAAAATGAATTCATATCTACTACTAGACCACTTGAGATGCTTCACTTAGATCTATTTGGTCCTAATTCGGTGCAAAGTTTAGGTGGAAAATCGTATGCTTTTGTAATTGTAGATGACTTCTCTAGATTCACATGGGTGTTGTTTCTTGCACATGAAAATGAATCATGTGAATAGTTCACCAAACTTTGTAGGAGAATTCAGAATGAAAATGGATATAAGATAACTCATATAAGAAGTGATAGAGACACGAAATTAAAAAATAAGAGCATAGAAAAATATTGTGACTTAGAGGGCATATCACATAACTTTTCTGCACTTAGGACACCTCAACAAAATTGTGTGGTAGAAAGAAATAATAGGTCACTACAAGAAATGGATAGAACTATATTGAATGAATATAGCTTACCTAAATACTTTTGGGTCGAGGCCATAAATACTGCATGTTATGTTATGAATAGGGTGCTACTTAGACCGTCAATTAATAAAACCCCTTATGAATTGTGGAACAAGCATAAACCTAATATTTCCTATTTTCATGTATTTGATTGTAAATTCTTTGTGCTTAGGGATAATGAACACTTAGGAAAATTTGACTTTAAATTTGGTGAAGGTATTTTCCTAGGTTATGCACTTAATAGTAAAGCATATAAGGTTTTCAATAAAAGAACATTGACTGTCATTGAATCTATTCATGTTGTGTTTGATGAATCTAATCCATTTTCTAATAAAGATGATGAAGAAGATATCGGTATTAGAAAATGCTTAGAGAAATTGTCTATTGAAAACAATGCAAGTGGAAACCCAAAACTAAATGAAAAATCACCTGAAGATAATGAAAATGAAATTCAGGAGCTGCCTAGAGATTGGAAATTTATTAGAAATCATCCTATAGATCAAATCATAGGTGAACCATCACGTGGTGTAGCCACAAGATCCTCCTTAAGAAATGTAGTGAATCATGAAGCTTTCTTATCCCAAGAAGAACCTAAAAATATTAAAGAAGCTATAGAGGATGAGTATGATGTCCATGCAAGAAGAACTTAACCAATTTGAAAGAAGCAAAGTGTAGACTCTAGTTCCTAGGCCTAATGATTACACAATTATTGGAACTAAATGGGTATATAGAAATAAGAAAGATGAGAATGGGGTAGTAACTAGGAATAAGGCTAGACTAGTTACCCAAGGATATAATCAGGAGGAGGGGATTGACTTTGATGAAACATATGCTCCTGTTGCTAGGCTAGAAGCCATTCGTATGCTACTTGCTTATGCCGCTTTCAAATATTTTAAATTGTTTCAAATGGATGTTAAAAGTGCTTTTCTAAATGGCTATATCAATGAAGAAGTATACGTAGAACAACCACCCGGTTTTGAAAATCATAAATATTCAGATCATGTTTACCGGTTGTCTAAGGCCTTGTATGGATTGAAACAAGCTCCTAGAGTTTGGTATGAGAGACTTAGTGGTTTTCTACTAGAAAATGGGTTTAGCCATGGCAAAATTGACACTACACTCTTCATCAAATCCAAAAATGACAATATGCTCCTTGTTCAAATTTATGTGGATGATATCATTTTTGGAGCAACTAATGATGGGTTGTGTAATGAGTTTTCCAAATGCATGCAAAGTGAATTTGAAATAAGCATGATGGGTGAACTTAGTTTCTTCTTAGGTTTACAAATTAAGTAAGCTAAACCTGAAACTTTCATATGCCCATCTAAATATATTAGGGACTTGGTAAAGAAATTTTATATGGAAGATTGCAAAATTCTTGGTACACCTATGAACTCTTCCATTAAGCTTGATAAAGATGAGCAAGAGATCCCTGTTGACGTAAAATTGTATCGTGGCATGATTGGGAGTCTCCTATATCTCACTGCTAGTAGGCCTGACATTATGTTTATAGTGTGTATGTGTGCTAGGTTTCAGGCCGCCTTTAAGAAATCCTATATAAAAGCTGTTAAACGAATCCTTAAGTATCTAGTTGGAACTATAGAGTTATGCTTATAGTACCCTAAGCATACTGCTTTTGAGATTGTTAGTTATACTGATGCTGACTTTGCCAGTAGTAAGGTTGATAGAAAAAAGTACGAGTGACACTTGTCACTATTTAGGACAATATCTTGTTTTTTGGTTCTCCAAGAAACAAAACTCAGTTGCCTTATCCATAGCCGAAGCAGAATATATTGCGACTGGAAATTGTTGTGCCCAAACTCTTCATATGAAACAACAACTTATGAATTTTGGATTGCACTATGATACAATACCGATTAAATGTGATAATACTAGTGCAATCAACATCTCTAAAAATCTTATCTCACATTCACGAACTAAACACATTGAGATTAGACATCACTTCCTTCATGATCATGTACAGAAAGGAGATGTTGCACTTGAGTTTGTATGCACCAATGAACAGTGGACGGACATATTCACTAAGCCACTTCTCGAAGATAGGTTCGTATAGATTAGACGTGAGTTAGGTCTAATGCACTGTAGAGAGGCTTCTTAGATATTTCATAACTTGCATAAATTTAGGGGGAGCTCTCTAGTGATATATACAAGTCTTAGCACCTAATATTATTGTTGATATGTCTTATTGCCTTAGACTTTCTGAATACTGATTATTGCTTTTGTATATAATTCTAAGTATCTGCCGCATGATAATAATGGGCTTGATGTTTTATTGTTTGATCATATTGGAACTGTTTGAGTAGTTGTGGATAAACTGCTAGGATTTATAAACTTAAACAGGTCATTATTTATACATGATCTGTTTTGGAAAGTCCTGTTTTCAAACGACACTCTGCCGAAATTTTTCTAAAACTTTCCAAAACTTATAATGTATAAATATTATACTCACCCATTGCCTTGTGTTCTTAACTCTTATGACCCTTTTTGTTGTTGCCAAAAGGAGGAGATGGAGAGGAAAAAATATTTTGGGTTAAAAATTAATTGAGTTTTCTTTAATGCATACTGATAGGGGGAGGCTTCTTAGGCTTATACCCATATTTTTGTTGGGTATATTTGTCATCATCAAAAAGGGGGAGAATGTTGATGTTATAGGTCACACTTGGTTTTGATAATGACAAATACTCATTATATCTAATGGGTGTTTAAGGTTATGTGCAGGAACTAAAATTGACAGATCTTAATGCATATAGAAGAAAGTGAAGAGTGAAGACCCAATTTTTTATGTTGTAATATATTTCATTTATGTAAAGGGTTTTTAATACTAATTAAGGATTTTGGTTTGTAATAAGCACACACACATCACATGCATGATCTAATACGTAAGCTCAAACCAAAACATAATTGAAACATGACTTAGAAAAGACCCTAGGACACTCACACACTCCCTTGTATGTGTTATACTTTTGAATAAGGTGTTGGTTGGATGAAATAGGACCGAAATGCACAAAATGTGCACACTCGGTCAACCGACACTCCACATTCATTTTGCCACCGGTCGACCGAACTTCTGTAGTTCAATTGGCCTCCGTCGACCGAACCTTCTAGAAAGTCAACATTTTGACCTCCTGGTCGGCTGAGAACTTTTTGTATTCCACCAACCTGGTCGACCGACCAGTTTAGTTCAAATTGACACTAGTCGACTGAACCTCGCAAATATGGAAAAATTGCCCCGGACATACATGTCCGGTCGACCAAACGGGCAGTTCATTTTTGGCCAAGTCGACCGAACCCGAAGAACTTGGGTCGACCGAACTTGTCCTGGTCGACCGGTGCTCTCGGGTTGGACTTATTTTTTTACTGTGGTTAACTCGGTAAAATAGGTTTAAAATAATTAAATAATGTTAAAACTTTCCTAATTATTCCAACCATGTCTCTAACGGTTATAATTCAGGGGTAGTCTATATATGCCCCTTCATTTGGAATGATTAGCAACTTAATTAGCAAACTTGATTGAAAATTCTCTCTCAAGCTCAAAATTCCTACTACTCATTTTTACACTCCATTCACTCACTCTTACCCTTTCTCATTGCAAAAACTCTTCGTAAGTTTAGTTTGAGTGATTGTTTAAAAGGCTTGCTCTTTTTGATTTTCTTGTGTAATACGATTTTCGTGAGAGTCAAACCTAAGTATTCTTAGGGGACTTTGTTGATAAGTCTCTCCTAAGAAGACTTGCATTAAACTTCTGAGTATTGCATATTCGTTGCAATATCTTGGGAAGTTTGTATTTGTATTTGGATTGCAAAAACTATTTCAAAACATTTTCAAATATTTTGAGTGATTTATCTTGACATAGCTTTGAAAAGATATTTGTTTATGTGATATTAATCTTTGTTGCAATATTCATTGACTTACATATCATTTGCCTAATACAAAGATTAAATATCTGTTGCAAACCAAGCATATACATTATTTGATATTTGCACGAATGAGATATTCTACTGTTTGGAATATTTGAGACTTGATTGACATCTTTGTTTAAGCATGTTGATTGAATTTTTTGTGATACAATGATTACATTAGTTTGCGCTCTCACTCACTGATTACATTGATAGTAAATATATTTGAGAGTTGATATATTAAACCACATTGAGCTTACATATTAAATCATTTTGTGGTGTATGTGATTAAGCGTATCTGGGTACATATCTGCTTTACATAAAAGCATAATCACTATACTAATGTTCTTTGATTATAAAATTTGAGTGTTTCCAGGCGTGGTCTGAAGGGGCGGTAATCCAGACCGGTAAGGATTGGTTGTAAAGGTTGAGTTCAGCCCTGCGCTAATTGACCTGATTTGTTTAGGTGCCGCTCCACCCATTTAAGTGGGCAATTATAGTGGTAATCCTTGTGCTTGTTAGCCAAGGCGGGGATGTAGGCAATTGGCTGAGCCTCGATAACATTTCTGCGTGTCACTTTTACTTTACTACTTTCTGGTGCATGTGTTCTTAATTAAATTGGTTTATTTAATTTCTGGTATATATTTATATTACTTGCACTAGATTGACCATAGGGTTGTGAATATATTGTTGCTAGAATATTTACCTAGGGATTAAATTTTAAAAATACCAATTCACCCCCTCTCTTGGGATCATGGTAGAGCTAACACCCTCTACTAGCTCCACACCAAGTCTTTCTAAATCCATTCTAATATGATGTTGTGCCACCAATGCTAATACTAAGGCACTCACTAACTTCTGACTCAAGGCATCAATTACCACATTAGCCTTCCCTAGGTGGTAAATGATGGTATCTTTAATCAATTCCATCCACCACCTTTACCTTATATTCAACTCCTTCTGCATGAAGAAATACTTTAAAATTTGATCTTTGAATATTTCACACTTTCCACCATACATATAGTGCCTCCAAATTTTCAATGCATACACCACTGCAGCCAGCTCTAAATCATGCATAGGGTAATTCTTCTCGTACTCCTTAAGTTATCGAGAAGCATATGCCACAACTTTTCCTTACTGCATCAGAACCCACCCTAGTTCCTTCTGAGACGCGTCACTATAGATCAAGAAATCATCATTTCCTGATGGAATGGTCAAAACTAGAGCAGTGACAAGTCATTGCTTCAGTTCTTGAAAAATCTTCTCACAATCATTGGTCCACTTAAATTTCACATTTTTTCTTATTAACCATGTCAGAGGACCCGATAGTCTAGAAAAACCCTTCAAAAACTGCCGGTAGTATCCTGCCAAACTTAAGAAACTTCGGATCTTCTGAACATTCCTCGGTCTCACCCAATTCACTACCGCTTCTATCTTGCTCGGATATACAGAGATACCATCCCTGGATATCACATGCCCAAGGAAGTAACTTCCTCTAGACTGAATTCACATTTTCTGAATTTAGCATACAACTTCCTTTCTCTCAACACCCGTAACACCATCCTCAAGTGATTTTTGTGTTCCTCAGAACTCTTCAAATAGACCAGAATATCATCAATGAAAACCACTACAAACTGGTCTAGGTATTTATGGAAAACGCTATTCATTAGATCCATAAATGTCGCAGGAGCATTGGTTAGTGCGAAAGGCATAACCAAAAACTTATGGTGGCCATACTTGGTTCGGAAAGTCATTTTTGAGACATCTTTTGATTTAATTTTCACCTAATAGTACCTGGATTAAAGATCAATCTTGGAATAGACCCGTGTTCCCTAAAGCTGATCGAACAAATCATCAATACGGGGAAGATGATACTTATTCTTAACTATCACTTTATTTGTCTCCCTATAGTCGATACACATTCTCATAATCTCGTCTTTCTTCTTTACAAACAAAACTGGTGCTTCCCAGGGTGACACACTAGGTCTGATAAATCCCTTTATCTAGTAATTCCTGCAATTGATACTTTAATTCTTTTAATTCAGTTGGAGCCATTCTATAAGGAGCTTTGGGTATTGGTGTTTTCTGTAGAAGTAAGTCAATTGCAAATTCAATCTCACGGTCAGGAGGCAACCCAAGTAAATCTTCTCAAAACACATCAGAGAATTCTCTCACAATTGGAATATCCTCAAACTTTAACCCTCCCTTGGGTGCTTCTTTTACACAAGCTAAGTATCCTTGACATCCATTCAGAAGTAGCCTCCTTACCTGTATAGCTGATAAGATCTATGGAGAAGATTGCACGCTCGACCCAACAAACTTGTACTCCTGCTCCCTAGGATGTCTAAATACTACCTCCTTCTTATAACAATCGATACTGGCATAGTTGGCAACTAGCCAGTCTATACCCAAAATCACGTCAAATTCATGCATATTAAGCACTACGAGATCGACTGGTAGCATTCTCCCCTGAATGTTCATTGGATAGCCTTTAAGAACCGTCCTACACACCACTACTGCTCCGGTCGGTGTGGCCACAGATAATTTGACATCCAGTGGTTGAGTTCCATTTCACCTATCATGATAAACTCCCAGGCTATGATGGAATGAGTCGTTTCTAAATAAAAAAAAAACAACAACTTTATATGACAAAATAAAGAGAATACCTATCACCACATCATCTGCCGCCTCTACATCTCCCGGGTGTCAGCCAGGGCGGTGTTCCTCTACTAATTGCCTCGGGATGCTTGATTGTTTCCCCAGTAATGATTAGGAGTGGGTGCATTGATTTGTAGTGCTTGACAATCTCTCGTAATATGGCCGGGCTGACCACACCGATAGCAGGCATTCATGCCAATTCTGCATTCCCCCTAATGCCTCCGATCACACCTAATACAAATAAGGGGTGTTGGATTACCCTGAGGAACTTGGTGTCCCACTACTTGCCCCTAGCCCACATTGTACCTCCTCCCCTGTCTCTGACTGGTACTTGCCT